>NC_133538.1:392116614-392479875 GCF_048544455.1 Silene latifolia
TAAAGAAGTAGAGATTTACCGCAATCCCATAACAGAAATGCGGAAATCTTTCTTCCGCAAGAGAAAACCTTTGGGGAAATGACGCAGCAGGTGCTGCGCCTCTTCTCTAGCCCGTTTTGGCTGTTTACGGAATATTTTCGTGATTTCTTTCCATAGTTTGTGTCATTTCAAAATTCTTCACATTTTTTAGTATAAATAGAGACCTTCGGTCTTTATATTTTTCACGTGAGTGTCCGCCCTTCTCTTCTCCCTTTGCATTCTAGACCATGCTCTAAGATTTCGACGCCTACGTGCTTGATCAATCGACCACGTAAGCTCAGATCATTATGAGTACCAGTCACGTTGCATGACCGACCAATTTGACCACTACACATCAATCAATTAATCTAAAGTCCTTCAACGAGGGCACTTTCTACATACATTCGAGTCGAGCGATCACTAACGTTAACTTAGTCAATCTCGTTTCATCAAACATGTAAGTCTGAGGATGTAAATCCCATCTTTAATTTATTGTATTTTATTTTTGTACCCATTAATGTAAGGTTTACGTCAAAAGTATATTTAAAACCAACTTAGAAAACCCATTTGCAAAACTGTTTTTGCGTAATAGCATATACCAGAAGTCGAGAAGAAACGCAGCAGCAGCTGCGCCTCTTCGAAGGGTCGCAGCATCTGCTGCGCCTCTTCCAGAGGCTGTCGCTGCTCTTGCTCTTCTTCTTCTTCCTCGGGTTTTCTGTTGTTTCGTTCTTTTTTGTCGTGTTTTTCTTATTTTATTTCGTTCTTCAGTACATAAACCATGTTTTAATAATTCCTTTTCAATAATAACGTTTTATTTCGACTTAAATCCTTTATAACTCAATATTTGCGGGTTTTCGTCATTAAATCAAACCCGGATTTTAGAAAATCAATTTGTTCATATCAAGTTTCTGGGATTCATTCTTTGGTACATAGTTTCCTTTATTTAATTTCAGTTTATTAAACTTTATTCGATTTTCAAGTTTGTTCCTTTTGTCATTCCGACATCATAATAAATCCAATTCGTTCTAACTCGTTCTAATCCGTTTTTATCGTTTTTATGACGATTCTAGATGTAATTAATATGTTAAATCACTTCCACTTGAGTCTAAACATCAATAATTAATCGTAGTTATGCCAACGAATATTAACAGACCGTGGTTCTAACTTCACAGCGAGAGCTCAACTTAAGAACAGACGCAGGAATAGCTGCGCCTCTTCCAAGGGACGCAGCAGATGCTACGCATAATCTGAGATGATTTCTGTCCCTGAACTTCACGTTCTCACTTTGACCTATCCTTTAATTACGTGTTTAATTAACTAATAATCGTAATATCACCCTTAATCTGACCTATTTTATTACTTTAATTTTCAACCCTTTTATTTCCTCCTTTTTATCTTCAAAATTCCGTCTTAAGTGTACTCTTGACGTAAATCAATTGACCTTTGTAATTAATTTGTAATTTCAATTATCGTTGTTTATTTATCATTTTTATTTATGTATGGTTTATTTGCTCGTATTCACATGTAATCAATTCTAAATTCCAATTCGACATTACTAATTGCTAAATTATTTGCTCACCTACATAGTTTAATTCACATGATAGGATTAATCTGTGGATGTTGCATTGCATGCATATAATCGACAACATATCAAATATGAATAATTTTCCTAATCATTAGTAGAGGCCGCTATCGAGGCGGGCGGGATTAGGTGTTCAGTAAAAGGTCTTCCTAATACGTACCCTCACCCCTTACTCCAGATCTCTGTGAATATTCGTGTTCATTGGCATCCACGAGAGTCATTCTAGACATAGAATGCTAAGGGTAACGAGTTCTTAGTATTCATGTCACTACTTTGTCTCTTGACATGGCACGAGGTATTCAGACGGTTTCAACACTACTACAGATACAGGCTATAACAACGGGTAAAAACCATTGTAAAAACAAAAAGCGGACGTTGTTAAAGCGGCCGTTGTAGAAGGTATTTACAACGGTTTGGTTATTTAATGAAACCGTTGTCTAAAGTATTCACCACGGTTAAAAGCCGTTGTTGTTGGGTGTTCTCCGTTGTGGAAAGTGTTTCAAAATTTTGGAGGGAATTATATAACAACGGTTGTCGTATTTATAACCGTTGTTGTAACTTTCCCTCCAAAATTTTGAAGTCTTTTGACAACGGGTTTATGGTACATACCCGTTGTTGAAATTGTTAGTAACAACGGTTCTTTGTTTAATACCCGTTGTTGTAATTTTACCTCCAAAATTGTGAAAACTTTTAACAACGGTTCTTCGATTAAAACCTGTTGTTGAATATTATGCGCGGGTATTTGTGAATGTCATTCACAACGGTGTTATTTTTATTAACCGTTGTGAAAGGTATTCACAACGGTTTTTTTTAGTAACCGTTTTTATTACGAACTCCTAATGTTTTGAAAAATTAAATTTGTTTCATGCCATTCAAAAACCTGTATATGTCAGCAGCACCATATACCAGCACTAGCATAAATCACAGCTGGGTTCATCAGAACTCAATAGATTCAATTCAACCACAACAGCAGCTGCATCATATATATATATATACTTACAAGGAGTTGAATTTACATGAACTAATCATTCCCTAACTTCAACAAAAAATTTACTAATAAGTTGATCTAAACTCTAAGTATCATGCAATTCTAATATATTCTAAGACGTAGTTGCCCCACATGTCTCTTACCTCGTCTATATCTACACTTGAGTACTCGCTCAATCATTGACGGGTTGATTGCATCTTGGAAAAAACAAAGAGAAGACATTATGGTATATATAGCAGCAAGCAAGACAACATTAGCAACATCATGGTATATATAGCAGCAAGCAAGACAACATTAGCTCTAATTTTAAAAAAAGTAATAAACACATGTTTAAATTATTACTAACCTTTTCTGGAATAACGAGATATCTTCGCCTAATAATCTCCAACATGAACCGACAAGCGTAGTATCCACATTGTATGCTATCTGGCTGGTGAGGGGCCTATTATTACATAAAAAAAACAAACGAGAGAAGGCTCACATCAGAATCTTGAACTTTAGGTATTGTATTAGTATTAAACACAGATTTTGCACTTAATGTTATTGTATTTGAGCACGTACCCCTGTTATCGTAATAAAATCAGGGCCAACATCAGAATCTTTCGTGGGTTGATCCTGCTCGTTTGCTCTTTTCTTCTTAAAGGCCCTTTTTTTAAAAAATAAAAAAGGAGGCAGAAACTAATTTTTTTGGGGCAAAAATATGAAAGAGCTTTTTTCTATAAATAAAAAATGAAAATGTTATTATAAATAAATCAGTATTATAAACTTACATATTAATCAAGTGCTTAAAAGTCTCGCTTGGTTGATGATGTAAAGAGTCCAACCAGAAAACTTTATTCCTTGTCGGCATGATGGCTGCTAACACCCAATGAGTCCTACATCAAGAGACATCATCATTATTAACAAGTACATATATTAGTTATGAAAATGCAATTGTAGGGGGAAACGTAACATTAATTTGTTTATTACCCTTTTTCATTATAAGCGCCAAAAATCAGCTTCTTGGTTGTCGCCAATTGCTGAGCAATATAATCTACCCGTTGTTCGAACGAGAAATCCGAATAAATAAAGATAAAACATAGGGGCACAGAATCCGTTTGATCGGATGGAATATTCTTCTCCGGGATCACTCTCAATTTCAATATCCTACATTATTACGGTATTAATTCCGGTATTTAAAACACTATCTAGTAGTCAGAATATTAGACTATGAAATTATTTATTAAGAAACTTACTTCATCCAAACAAATATGTGTGCTATATCAATCTGGTCTAGGCCAGCCCATACGGCTAGCAGATCCCATGATATAAGCGCTTGGCGCTCAGCCCCTAGAATATCCTCCTCGAGCGGAATAACTATCAATTGCTCGGTGGCTATGCGATGGCCAGCCTCCTCATGCAGTCTCATCATCGTCACCGTTCTTACTTTTTGCATGTAATCCTTCCCTTTATATTGTGTGGAGTTTAAACTCCTAACTTTCAGGTCCGGGAAAGAATGAGTCTTTGATTTTGTGCTACTACCACCAGCCTACACATGTAGTAGATAATTAAAATAATAAAAAATCCAAAGGTAACATATCCTAGTTGGAGTAATAAAAATAAAAGCGTACTTAATTAAATACCTCGTCAACCTGCTCTTTCAATGATGAGGTAGTAGTAGCAGGTAAGACTGGTGGGGACTTAGGCTTATCAGTCTTTTTTGTCCCCTACACAAAATTACCATGCTTTTTATAAATACAGACAAAATATAAATAAAGGGAGCGAGGTTAATTTTTTAAAAAATGGAGAAATTAATTAAATACCTCATCAAGTTGTTGTCTCGACGAGGTCGTTGGCATGTCTGTGAACTTAGGCTTATCCGCCAAAGCCGTCTTTTTTGTTCCCTACAAAAAAAAAACATATAAATTTAACATATAAAAACATTCAACAATTAAAAATGTAACATATATATAAAGGTATTTCTTCTAACCCTAACTGCTTTCCGCTGCTGAGGTGGCGGAGATATCTTCGCCAAGTAGATGTGAGTTTCAGGCCATTGGATGAAACTTCCAAGCGCATCTCCCCGAGAATGGTAATGTCGTCACGAATCGGGACAGAAGCGGTTGAAAGTTTTCATGGCCTGGAAAGACTGTAGTTATCTCTACTATTCTATGATTCGGCAAAAATTTTTCGCCATGAACTACGATTTCATTTCGCAGATTTGGTTTCTACGAGACCCCGGTCAACACGCACATGTGGCTTTTCGGTTTTAGGGTCAAAGAATAATCGGCCTCTTGTTTACTGACCGAAGAATATACACATACATTATTATATCTTTGCAAAAACGCTTGAAAGATTCAAAAGATTTTGCAAAAACGCTTTCTGTCTCGGGCCGATTTTTGCACAAACTTCAGCATTCATATAAATTTAACTAATTAAACACTTCATGCATACCTTACGAAAACAGGGAACCGACTTGAAGGGGATGTATCTTTATTTTCCATCAGCCGTCTTCTCAAGTTGCATCTCCTTTTCGGACCCATTATTTACCTAATAAAATTAACCAATTCAATGGCACCATGTCGAAGTTATAGCATTAGAGTTAGGCGGTGAACACACCCCCGATCTTACCCAAAAAAAAAAAAAAAAAAAAAAAAAAGGAAGTATTAGGTACACGATCGGCTTTAGTTGTTACAACTTGAAAGCATTATTAGGTACCCGATCTTTCAATCTCGTTGACCGATACTTCCTTCTCATGTATTGCCAAGGTAGTAGCGGCCTCTTGACCAATCTGTTATACCTTATTATTACCCCCTTTAGAAATGACATCCTTCATCATCTTCACTTCTTCTTCGAAAAGCTTACCTCCAAAGATTCAGCTTTAGTAGTACGGATGCCATTAATCAAGTCAAGCTTGCCAAGAATGTAATGTGTCGGCAATTTTTATCCCAACAATAACATGTGAATTGAACTTAAATGAAAATAATAGAATAAATGTTACCATGTCGGCCTTCTCGGACTTAGTCTTCCTTTTCTTTTTTATCGGGCGGTTTTCCCATAATATTTCGTTACTCCAACCTGTAACGGGACGCCCCTCAAACGACATGGATGTTCGGGTCGGCCGATCGCTCTAGCAAGAACGTCATTACGACCATTGGGAGTGAATTTCCCTTCTTCTACCTCTTTCAATACGTTGTCCTATAATATATTAAATAAACTTCAAATTATATTTGTGACTAAAATAATAAAGTTAGTAATGAACTCGTCTTAATAAAATAATGCTTACTATGTTGGCCAAAACTTCCTCATCATATTTGTCACGCGACCGGGATCCTTTAGGCGTGTGCCCTTCTTTATAAGTTACATGCCGATCCACCTCTTTCACTCCCTTTGCCACCTACACATTAACATGGTAACATTTATACACGTAAATGTGTATCAATGCAAGTCCAAGTGTGATTAAAAAAATAAAGTCTCACAGGGGAATAATGCATGCTACTTACGAGGTCCTCTTCTATCTTTCTCAGAATCCGCCTCGAGAACCATAGAATTTCCCCTTCTTGCATGAAATGTTAGCACGATTTCTTCCGCTAACGGCCTTCAAATAATTATATAAAAGCGCAAGTAGATGAGATAATAAAAAGATTATATAAAAGACTCATTAATTAAAAAAATGATAGGTAAATCGTTAAAAGGCGAGGATATTTAACCCAAAACTTCTCGGTAGTTCTCATCTTTTGAAAAGATCCCATTGTTCCTGCTTGATGGTGGGACACTTGTTTTCCGGTGGGCTCTTACGCATCTCCCCGTTGCCTTGTCCACATACAACCAATCCCTAGCAACGCCACACCTCCACCGCTGTGGACATCCGCGGCCTTATGCATTAAATACTCATCATGGCTTTTATCGGGTATAATAAAGCCTTCCTTTACACGAGCCAAGTATAACTCCGCCAATTTTGGATTCAAAGTTCTAAAATCATCTAAATGGATAGGCACAAACTGTCTTGTGCAAGCACCAATCCAATGGAGAAAAGACCCGCATTTGGACCAAAGGGGAAACCCATCTCACTCCATGTTATTTGGAACAGGCTTTTTAGCGGCTATAGCTGCAAAGGACTTTCTGGCACTTCGTAGCACCCCTCTCACCAGGCTTATTATCACCAGGCTCATTATTCTTTTGACTTCTTTTACGTTTTTCACCCATGATAATCCTAAAACCCAAATATGAATGATATAGCTGGAAATGAACAACTTAACAACGTACATGCAGAGTATTATCTAAAACACTAAACCCTAATAGGAATGAAAATTTAAAACAACAGATTGAGCTTCTAAAATCCTAAACCCTAATAAGAGGAGTAAAGTAGATGATGCGGGATGATAAAGATAACAAAGAAGACGAAAAACAAACAGATGCATGAAAAACAAACAAGATGATCGTCTTAAAACCCTAATGACGAAACACAAAATTAAAGTGAACATACCTGTTGATGATGATGATGAAGAGAATGAGCAGTATGATAAGGGAAGGCAACGGAATCTGGGCGTCGGAAACTGGGCGACGGTCGGCGACGAGAATGTAAAAAGCGAGGAAGAGAGAAGAATTAACACAGGATACCAACGGTTGAACTAATAATGTTGTGTGTGTTTGTGTATGGCATGCTGTATGGGTTTCTATATTAGTTTTTTATTAAGACAAACTATTGACAACGGGTGCTCAAAGAAGAACCGTTGTTATATGTTAATAACAACGGGTCAATAAAAGTAAACCGTTGTCAAAAGTTTATTACAACGGTTAAAATATACCCGTTGTAATATATTTTCACCAAATTTGCGCCAAAATGAAATATGTCAAAAAAATAATTGACAACGGGTAGAGGTACTACACCATTGTTGAAATTATTAACAACGGGTAATTTAAATATAACCGTTGTTATTGTTGAACCTCTTTTTTTTTTTTAAATTACTTTAATTCCATTACAGTCCAAACTCTGTAACAATACATCTTAACAATGAAGCACCATATCTCTGCAACATTATTCAAGAATTTCAACACCAAAGCATCCACATCTAATAATAAGATCAAGAAAATAAGACAACACCAAAGATGCATGCATACCGTGTCCTGATGAACTATCTCGGGATCGGGGCGTTTCTTGGATGTCATAGTTTCTTCGTTAACCCAAATACCTTCACCATGGTCATCACGCATATAGATGCTTTCGGTGTCCTCATGATCAGTGTCAACATCGTCGAAATAAGATACGGTGGTAGACTGATCCATTCCCTCAAAAACGACATCCTGATCATCATCACCATTATCGGATGGACTACTCCTTCTTTTCCTTATAGACAGTACAACGGACCACTTCTTATCCATAGGATCGGTGACATAGAACACTTGTTTAGCTTGGGATGCCATTATGAAAGGATCATCCTTATTATTGCCAACCTTACCCAGATTGACCAACGTAAATCCCATCTTATCCTTTCGGACACAATGGATGTTGTTATCAACCCGCTTTATCGAAAAACAAAGGCATTGTGAAATCAATGTAATCTAGTACCAATATTTCTTGAATAACACCATAATAAAGGCATTTTCCCCAAATAGGCTTTTTATCTTTTGAAGTAGCAAAGTGCATTGCCTCAAATTCAGAACTCACACCACTATTTTGCATTGTGCTCACCTCATCTTGCTCATGGTGTAAAAAGTATATCCATTAATGGCAAAACTGCTGTAAAGGTGACCCTGACATTTGGACCTAAACCAAGACGTAGTAACCTAGGAGAGATGTCATCACCAGTTTGATCGATTTTGTAAGACAATATTCCTAAACCACTCTGGAAACGTCTTCGTATGCTCTTTCGCAATCCACTTCTCGGTCTTGTTTTGGTGATCGTATTTGAGCTCATCTTTGTGTTGTTGAATATAAGGTTGCACCTCATCTTCGTTGTTTAGCACATACATGTGTGCTAAATGCAACATTTCACGTGTCACAATTTTTTCAACCCGGCCCCTAATACCTTTTCCGGTCATCCAGTCACTATGACGATTCTTAGGAACGCCAATCAACTCCTCAGGGGAGAGATGAGCGTAACAATATGAAAGAGCTTCGTCTAAAATAGCGCGTTCAGAATACAACCTTCCTGGACGATACCGATTAGATGTATAGTCCTTATAGACTTTCATCAATCTTTCGAAAGGATACTGGTATCTCAAGTACACGAGCCCAAGGTACAAAATCTCCCTAACCAAGTGAATGGTCGGATGAATCATGATAGTGAAGAAAGAGGGTGGAAAATACATTTCCAAGCTCGACAAAGAGAGGTTACAACGAGGTCCTGCAATGAATCCGCGTCATCGGGATTGATGACTTTCTCGCATATGGACTGGAAGAAGAGACAGAATCTAGTTATAGCATATCTTACCTTTTCAGGTAAAATGGAACGAATAGCCACAGGTAGTAATTGTTGCATCAAAGTGTGACAATCATGTGACTTTAACCCGGTGAGTTTTAGGTCTTGCATCAACACTAGGCTTTTGATGTTCGACGAATAACCATGTGGCACTTTAATTCCATTCAAGCATGCACAGAACTCTTTTCTCTCATTCCGTGAAAGGGTAAAAGCTGCTGGCGGTAAAAATGTACGATTACCTCTCTTCTGTGGTGCCAATTCTAGCCTAATACCCATCATTTTCATATCTTCCCTAGCTGCGGCGTTATCCTTTGTTTTACCAGGAACATTCGGAAGGGTATTGATAATATTATCACGAGACATTTTCTCAATGTGCATGAAATCGAGGCAATGCGACCTCCAGTCGTCGCCAATATGGAAGTTTATCAAAAAATATGGATCTTTTCTTATACCCACGAGTAGACAATTTAGAGCCGCTCTTCTTCCCATAATCTATCTCAATATGCTTTACTTTCTGATAAACTTCATGCCCACTCAAAATTCTAGGAGGTTGACGAAGTTCTTGTCTTCCATTGAATGCTTTCTGCATCTTGCGATAACAATGGTCATGATACAAGAACCTCCTATTTCCCATATACACATACTTACGAGAAGACTTCAAGTATTCAGACTCGATATCCTCCCCACACAATGGACAAGCCTCTTTCCCATGAACTGTGTGCCCAGAAAGGTCGCCATAAGCCGGATAGTCAGTTATTGTACACAATAACATCGCTCTCAAATTGAAAGTTTCGTTCTTATATGCATCAAATACTTCTATCCCACTATCCCACAACAATCGCAAATCATCTAGAAGAGGTTCTAAATATACATCTATATCATTTCTAGGTTGTTTAGGGCCGGAAATTAACAACGACAACATCAAATACTTCTTTTCATGCACACATATGGAGGTAAGTTATAAATAGCCAACACTACTGGCCAAGTACTATGTTGGTTACTCATGTTTCCGTGTGGGTTCATCCCATCAGTGGACAGCGCTAGACGTAAGTTTCTAGGTTCATTGCCGAACTCGGGATACTTAACGTCGAACGATTTCCATTGCTTACCATCTGCCGGGTGTCTTAGCTTTCCATCATTTATTCTTCCTGTTTCATGCCAAGTTAACATTTTTGCATCATCGGGATTCGCATAAATCCTTATGACTCTTGGTATCAATGGAAAATACCACAACACCTTAGCCGGGATCCCTTCCTTATCCTTATAACGCCACTCCAAACATTTAGGGCAATTGGTTAAGTTTTGATATAATTTCCGATACAATATGCAATCATTTGGACATGCATGTATTTTCTCATATTTCATACCCACTCCTCTTATTAGTTTTTTCGCCTCATATGTCTTAACAGGTAGAACATTACCATCAGGAAGCAACTCCTTTATCAAGGCTAAAAAACTAGTGAAACACGTGTCACTCACCCCATTTGCCCCCTTGATATTATACAACTTCACCACAGTAAAATTTTTGTGAACTTACAACCAGGATACTGAGGTGCTTGACTCACACAACTTCTCATACATGTTGTTAAGGTCATCCCAATTACTAGTGTCATCACCTACATCTTCAAAAGCAATGGACTCATCATCATTCTCTTCATTATCTATAGACCCAACATTCAACTTCTCTATTTCCAACTCTTCCAACTCAAAAACTCGGCAAACTCGGGATCATCATTAGCCTTTCGTGTACCTCAACATCATCTTCTTGAGTTTATTCTCTTCCTCTAATGATTCCCCATGAAAATTCCAAAGTGTATAGGATCGACTAAATCTCCACTTTTCTAGGTGTATTTTAACGTCCGGAAAAGCCATATAGCTAATATTACCACATCTTTCACAAGGACATGCAATACTAGAAGAACCTTTCAAATTGTTCGAAACGAATTCATAAAATTCAGCTAAACCATCCTTGTAGGTGCGGTCACTCATATTTGCATCAATCATCCAAGTTCGAGTCATTATTCTACATTCGTAATAATAGGCAACTAATTCAGAAAATACAATAATAGGCAAACAAATAAACGAAATTCAGGAAAGCAATTAAGCTAAATTATCAACAAATTAGATAATAACCCAAAAAATCCTATATCTAGTTATAAGCGTTGCTAAGACACATATATATACCTGATTGATAAACACGATGAGGGAGAGAAGACGTGACAACAGTGACGGAGATGAAGACAGAGAGACGATCAGGGAGGAATGGAGGATGATATAGTAGCAGTATTAGCTTGTGTTTGTGTTTGTAGCGTATAGCAGAATAAAGCAATATGTTGTTCTTAAGATTTTCATAATATTAATAACAACAGTTATTGAGTCTACAACCGTTGTTAAAATGTATTAAAAACGGGTTCTAATATAACCGTTGTGATTACTTTTCACTAATTTGGCGCCAAACCATTAATAACGGTTAAGATTTAACCGTTGTTATTAGTTTTTTCATTAACAACGGTTGTTTAAGTATGACCCGTTGTTAAAACCAATAACAACGGTTAACAACACATAACCGTTGTAATTAAGTTTGGTAAAATTCGCGGAATAAATTCTACAACGTGTTTTGATGATTTTCGTGAATAAGCGTTGTTAAAGGGCCGTTGTGGTTGCCTGTATTTGTAGTAGTGCAATTTTCCATAAAAATTGGTGGCGACTCCACAAATGCAGGCTTGTTCAACTTTTCACCGATTTCAATGCCTAACAAATCGGTAACGGCCCATGACATGCTTTGGCTATTCAAGGTTCCGTGGGAGAAGTACCACCGCCTTAAACATCACAATGCGCGGGCGTGCGCGGCACGGGTGACCCATCTCCACAAACCTATGGTAGGAGGTAAAACAAGTCACAAATTGGCAATAAACATATTATTTGACTTTTACAATGGCAGTAATAAAAAAATAATTTTACAATGGCGCAAACAGAAATAAAGAACTTTGACAATGACAGTGATAGTGTTATATTTTTCTCTTTCGTCTTCTTATTAATAATTTTAGATGTTGGATCTTTTTAAAATTATTTTCTTTTACCATTAACATATCGGGAAAGAATTATTTGTCATGGATTTTAGACGCTAAAGTGCACCTTAGTGCTGCATCTCTTGAGCAAACTATTATGGAGAGTAATAAATAATCCCTTGAGGATCATTCAAACGCCAATTTTTCTCCACGTCACCCTGATGAATCTTTAAAGACACGGTATCTAACGGTTAAAGATCTGTATACTCTGTGGATTGAACTTAAATTTCGTTTTGATTTCCTATATATTTAATGTGAAACGCTCTCCTATCAATTCAGTGTGAGATTGTCTCTTAGATAAGGTGAGCTACTCTTCTATATTCAAATGAAAGGCTAAGTTTATTTATGGAGTAATCTTATTACCTATATAGTTTACTTTTCATTGCCCAAATGAAAAAAAAAAAGATCAAATTCTCCAAATTCTTAGGTCTTTAATTATTCGTGGACTAATTGTTCACTACTATAATGGAATAATATCGTCATATAGTCCAAAAAGATATTATTAATATATGATCAATCATGTCAATTTACATGAGACACTAAAAGTGTCCTATATCACATCATTTCGTTGGCTAGATGAAAATATGTTATTTGGAGCGAATATGATATCCTAGCTAACCATACGTTAGCATCCTACTTTAGTTTGGCTTGAAAGCCACATAACACACATACGAGTACTTGTGCTATTACAATTCACAGTTTGTGATTATTATTATGTGAATAAGTTGATCTTCTTAATTTGGTATTTTGATTAAGCACATTGATGGTCAATTGCATTATTCACTACTCCCCAGATATTTTATAAAATCTTATAATAATGTCACTAATGAATCACATTAGTTTATGATATAAGAAATCACATTCTAAGGTGGGTGTGTAAATGATTGCAATCTATCTTGGATATGGTACCTTGGGTTGGGGGGAGGTAAGTGAAAGGTTGATAAAATAAAAGAAGTCTTATCATATTAAATTAAATTACAGCTACTGAAGATTAAGGATTTTATAAATTCTAGTATGTGATCATAAAAGTATATTCATATGAAACGGAAACACATTTACGCGCAGTATTCAATTGCCAGTTGAATTAAGACTTTTTAAATCCATTTGACCGTCGACATATTTATAGTTATGAGTGATAAGAGTAAAGTTGTCACACCCTATCAAACACATTTATAACTCGATACCTATCTAGTATAGTCGGGTAAGTCGAGGTCGATCACAAGGATGGTGGGGCTAGGCTATAAATCTCGTTTTAGTTCTAGTTTCGTCGTATAAAAGTTGATTAGTTGGTTTTCAAAATAACTAAATAAAGATATGCGATGTAAAAATATAAGAGAATCAATTAGTTAAAGAGTTAGGGGTATCGGGGTTCTTTCATAAAAGTCGGTCTATTAGGTGGTAGATAAATTCGCAACTTAGTATAAAAAATAAAGTAAAATCGGAGTTTGGATAGCACTCTCTCGAGCTTCTAATTAACCCAACCAATCAATTAACCCACTCCCATGGTGCTAACTAATTTTTATTTTACCCAAATGAGTCTAGTTAAGCCTCAGATTTATCTTGTTGGCCTAACTAACACATTATAAACAACACTAATCGTCATTAAGGTAAATTCAATCAATTAAAATCATAAGGGTAACAATTTCACCATCTATTAACCAATAACAAAAGATTAGAATAAAACACATCATAAAGAACCAAACTTTATCCAATTCTCCCTAATTCCTTACTTACTACACTATTCCATACAATTAATTAAACATATGAGCAAGTAGACCAACCATAAAAGTATACTACTAATCATATCAAACAATAAAGAATTCATCTTTAACCGAATTAACTAAAGATTTATGAAATTGACAAAAACAATTACACAAAATAAATTGCAATAAAGTAAATAGGAAGGTGAGTAAATTATACCAATCTTGAAGGAAATGCTTGAAATAGATGAGATCTAAAAATCCGATTACAAAAGATAGAAACTTGAAATAATTTGATAACTAAAATTCTACTCTAAAATTAACCTAAATAATTATAGAGGAATAATAAATGAGATTGTCTTATATTTTCAAATCTACTACTCATACTCTACTTGGCTGCGTTTTTTTTCCATCTAGTGAAGCCCCCAAAATGAGGATTTTATATAACTCCATAAAGTGAACTTACAAGACTAAAATTACCCCACTTAAACAAGACCAAGGAAATAAAAAGTAAGGGCTTCTTAGTCAATAACCAAAAAGGAAACACAAATAACAAACCCAACATTCTCAATTGCACATCAAACCCACGAGAGAAGTTAAGAGCACGAAGGTGGTGAATGGCCGTGAGCTCGGCGGCTGATAGTAGTTTCTCGGAGAAGGTGATGCTCGATGGACGAATTAGGTACGGTTAATGTCGAAGCCGCCCTCGCTTCGGAGTTGTGTTAATCTGGTGGTGATTTGGTGCGTGGTGATGAGCACGGTGGTTGAAGTTGTTACGAGTGGTGTGTGATTTATGATGATAGTGATGGGGGCTCAGGGCCGGTTGGCCGTCCGCCGGAGCCACAACCAGCGCTAAGAACATGGCTGAATTGGGCGAGATTTGTAGTTTGTTCCCAACCGGGGTTGGAGACGGAAGCCAGGTGCACGGCTGTTTAGACACCTCGTTTCTGCACCTCCTGCCAAACACCCAGTGATGATTGGGCCGCATGTTTAGCATATGTTACGATTTTATGACGTTCGTAAATCGGTTAATAAAAGCTAACTCGTACACTTGTGTCTACCCCTTGGTTGTCATCTAGGTGTCATTACGGTCGTTTTGGCAGTAATTAGATTACATTTGGAGTCCGGGTCAAAAAAACTGTTTCTATTTTCTAAAACCGTCAATCCCGACTCAAAAAGCAATGTGCTTGTCTACCCAAGGTTAGGATGTCATAAAATATTAGGATTATATCTCATTTTGAGTTCGATGTCACTTCTTTGAGCTAAACTTAAGTTTCCATTGCAAAATGTGCATTTTCATTTAGCTAAAATGACAACCTCACCTTTAGGCCCATTTTACGAGGTGATAACGACTTTTATGGGTCTGGCCTATTTCACAGAAAGTTCTAGATCTTTCTATTATCTTTCCAACTCCACCGAAATCACCTTAATCTGAGTCTTGTAGAAAAAGTTATGCCTAAAATACGGCAGGCTGTCAAACGCGCTTTCTTGCGCAGAAAGAAACTACCCGAGAGAGAACGCAATAGGTGGTGCGCCTCTTCTAAGAGTCACCACAACTGCTGCGCCTTTTCTCAAGGCTTTCTTTTTGTCCAAGTTTCCGTGTTTCAACCTAAGTCGGTTGTTTCCGGATCTTTCCTTCCATATCTCTTTCCTAAACCCCTACCTCTTGATTAGTATAAACAGAGGCCTCCGCCTCACATATTTTTCACGCGAGTGTCTACCCTTCTCTTCTCCCTTTGCATTCTAAGACCGCGCTTTTACTTTTTGACGCCTACATGCTTGATCAATCGCCCACGTAAGCTTAGATCCTTCTGAGTTCCAGTCTCGTTTGCATGATCGACCAATTTGACCGCTACACAATCAGTTAAATCAATCTTTTAAATTCTTTTTTCAAGGGCACTTTCATATTTGCATAGATCGAGTCGAGTTACCACTAAAAACCGTTTTAGTTAAATCTCGCGACGCTAACATCATGTAAGTCTGAGGGTGTAAAATCCCATCTTTTAATCTTGTATTTTTATTGTTGTATTTTATTCTTACGAGTTTACATCATATTAATGTCAAGACGTAAAACAATTTCCTAAAATATAAGCTTTTAAACCTTTTTTTATCGAAACTGTCCAGATCAGACAGGCGGAGAAAACGCAGTGTCTGATCCGCCTTCTGGAATAGTCGTAGCATTTGCTGCGCCTCTTCTAGAGGCTGCTCTCAGCTGCTCTGTTTTCTCTTCCTCTCGGGTTTGTTCCTCTTTCGTTATTTTTCAATTCTTTTCTTTTCTTTCTTCTTTAATTAATCTACATCTCTTCACACGTTTTCATCAAATTATTTCACCTTTAAACTTATTTTAATTATTTTCCTAACCTTTTCTTCTTGAGTCGGTTTAAACCGCTAATTCTTCATATTGGTTGGTTTATTCCGTCTCATACTGAAATCTGGGTTTTAGTGACTTGGTAATTAATACTTGGTCTCTTAAATTCACTTTTGGTATATTAAAGTTTCTATTTTGCTTTATTTCAATCCTTAAGTCTTCAAATCGTTTTCTATTCGTCTTATAATCATTAGTAATCAATATTAATTGATTTGAGATGGTTTTTGTACATAAAATTAATTCTTAATATTTATCATTCGGGTTTAATCTTTAACATGTAAATAAAATCAATTTTTATAATAAATCAACCGTAACAACCAACCGAGTCTGACTTTCACAATCAGAACCCATTCCGGAACTAACGCAGTGGTTGATGCACCTCTTCCAGAGGACACACCCATTGATGCTTCTGCCTCTGAACTCATTCCTGTTTTGACGTAGTGTATATATTAATCGACTATTATTCGTATTATCACCTATTAGCTATATTTTAAGTCTTTTAATTTATTTTTTTGTCAGTTTTAATTTATTTCCTTATTTTCCAATTTTTCTTATTTTCTTTTATTTCCTTTTCCTTTTTTACCTTATTTCTTCAAATTTCCTTTTCTTATGTATTTCCATTTTCTATTTATTTCCTTTTCTTTCAAGTTTTCTTTTCTTTCATTTCTTTCCTAAATCCCGTCTCTGGCATTTATATGATGTACATTCAGTTGTAAATTATATTTTATTCTCTAGTATGCTTATTCACATGTAATTAATCTAATTCCAACTTCGACCTTCAATTGGGTGCTAAATTGCTTGTCAAACGACTTAGTTAATATTCACATGCTAGGATTAAAACGTAGATGTTGCATTGCATGCATCCAATTGTCAACATATCGAGTATAGACAACTTCCCTGATCATTAGTAGAGGCCGCTATCGAGGCGGGCGGAATTACGTGTTCAAATAAATGAGCTTTCTAATACGTACCCTCACCCCTTACTCAAGATCTCTGTGAACATCTGTGTTCATTGGCATCACGAGAGTCATTCTAGACTTAGAATTCTAAGGGTAACGAATTTCTTAGTGTTCATGTCACTATTTTGTGTCTTGACATGACGCGAAGTATTCGAACGGTTCCAATTTTCAATAAAAATTGGTCGCGACTCCACAAATGCAGGCTTGTCAAATCTTTCACCGGTTTCAATGACTTTCAAATCGGTAACGGCCCATGACGTGCCTCGGACTCGCGCCGGAGTTCCGTGGGAGACGTGCCCCCGCTTCAAAACCAACGCGCGGGTGGGCGCGGCGCAGGTGGCTATGTCTACAGTTTGGCGACTCCGTTGGGGATGATACACTTAGACTAAGTCTAGTGTTACCTAGGGTGAAACTTGAACAAGGTTAGGGAATAGTTTATATGAGACAGTTGTCAGTTTTCATTACTCGACCTTCTTAGGTCGTTTTAGCCAGCCTTCCTTTGCTTAACCCAACCAATTCGACCAATCGTCCCATCTGGATGGTGCAAGTTCCTATTTGCACCCAAAGATGGATAGCGATTGACGTCAACCATACCACGATGCTTAATAATGTTTGTATTAAGAGCTTTCACTACTCGTGCGAATGGACTAGGAACCGACCCGACTCATGTTTGGCACGGACCTCTCCAAAGACCATGGTATGATAGCTTGGTTTGGCAACCCACCCTCTTAAGCCAAACCTTTTAAATGCACTCAACATACTGTTATAATGCATGTTTATATGTGTACTTTTTGTATGTTTTACAAATCAATCCCGTGTCTAAATTCCTCATTTATAAAGAAAATAATGTCAATGTAAATAAAATTCATTTTCAAACCTTTCAAATATCACAATTTTTTTTGAGGGAACTGTAAGCTTTCATATATAATAAGCAAAGTCCATACATCCATTTCGAACCTAGTAGCCCACCTTAAATAGGCCCTTAGGTTCTAAGTTTCGTGATCCACTCTATTACATTACTATTCTTGCTTTTCAAATTATACATACTCAACCTATTTCTAACATCAGTCTTAACCAAATATACTAGTTTCTCTGGATACAACAGGACACCTTCTGCATAGCATTTGTTCCTGCATAACCAGATCTGGTATAACAGGCCAGCCAGTACGATCCTTACCACCTTCTTCTTGCATAACGATCTGAACCTAGTATGCAGCCACAACTGGATACAATTCTGCCTAGGCAACTGAACATTGCAGCAATCAGCCAAAAGCTTGCAGCATTTGGAATTATAATCACAGCTCAAAAAGAGGTGATTATGATCCTCAGATTGCAACCCACATACGTAACAAACATTCTGAGATGTAATTTGCATTTTCATTAAATGGTCTTGAGTTAACAGTCTCTGATGTACAATGAGCAAACTGATGAAGCAGTGCTTAGGAATCAGACATCTATTCAGAATCCAGGGATACCAATCCACTTCTGCATGCTCAGGTCTCAACCAGGAGTAGCCAGAATTGATTGTATACTATGCATTCCGCTGTCTCCAAGTCCCATACATAAACTCTCTAAGTATATCCTTCACCTGACATATTTTCCTCCATGCCTAACTCATACTATTGTTTGGTTTATAATCCTTCCAATCCTTCCCTTTTATGTAGATAGAGTGAACCCACTTAACCCATATGTGAGCAGGTTTCTTCTCCACCCACCACACATACTTCCCTACTGCAGCAGTGTTCCACATAATCAGGTTTCTCAATCCCAATCCTCCTTGCCTCTTGGGCCTGCAAATTTTCTCCCAAGCCACAAGAGCAGGGCTACTTTTCTCCTCTTTACCGTGCACAAATAGTCTCTACAAAATGCTTCTATCTACTTTTGTACAGTTTTAGGGAGAATAAAGATACATGCCCAGTAGTTATGCAAATTACTGAGAATAAATTTAATTAAGACTAACCTCCATACATAAGAAAGGTGTCCTTTACCCATCCCTCGAATCCTGTCAACCACCTTCTCAACTAAACATGAATAATCAAGTACAGAGAGTCTCTTAGAAGAAACATTCACTCCCAGATATTTGAATGGAACAGTTCCCATTTTCATTCATGTAGCCATTTCAACACTTCTAATGAGTATGTCATCAACCCCATTACAATAGAAGCTGGACTTGTCATTATTCATTGTTAACCCAGAAACTTTAGAGAAGTGCTCAAAAGCACTGAGCATAAGGTCAATGGATCTCTTTTCCCTCTTGCAAAATAAGATTAAATCATATGCAAAGCAAAGTTTGTGAGACCTACTCTTTTGCACAGAGGATGGAATCTGAAGTGTTCATGTTGCTGCATCTCCATCAGAACTCTACTCAAATAGTCCAGGCACAAAGTAAAAACAAGAGAAAGGGGGTCACCTTGTCTCAATCCTCTCTTATCTTTGAAAAACCTAAAAGTTTCACCATTCAAGGAGATAGAATAAGAGGGGGTAGAGATACATTCCATGATTAGCTTCACCATCTTATCAGGGAATCCCACCTTGACCATCATCTCATGAACAAAAGACCACTCCACTAAATCATAGGCTTTTTAGAGGTCTAATTTCATTAAGATCCTAGGTGAGCAAGCTTTCCTTTTGTATAACTTGATTAAATCTTGGCAAATTAAGATATTCCCCACAATATCCCATCCTGCAATAAAGGCACTCTGAGAAGGACTGATAATGTCAGGGAGGATCTTCCTTAATCTGCTACAAATGATTTTAGATAAGCATTTATACACTATGTTACAACACGCAATAGGTCTGAAGTGCATGACTGTCTCAGGAATATCATTCCTAGGGACAAGAGTAATAATGGTATTGTTACATTGTTTGAGCAGTTTACCAGTATTAAACACATCTTTTATGGCTTCAGTGATCTCTTTCCCAGTAATATGCCAACTATCTTTGAAAAACTGACTACTGTATCCATCTGGACCAGGTGATTTGTTACCAGGGATATCAAACATTGCTGATTTCACTTCCTCATGACTTACAGGTGCTAGAAAGATATTTGTATGTGTCTCAGTCAGGCATCTTCCATTTCTTACCACCCTCTCATTAACTGATTGTACTTCCTTAAAAGTACCCAAAAGATGCTGATAGTAATCCTCAAAAGCTCTTTTGACGTCATCATAAGTGCTACAAAGATTGTTATTCATATCCTTTATTTGGTACACTCTATTTTGTGCTCTTCTCCTTTTAATACTTGAGTGGAAGAAATGAGTGTTATCATCTCCCAATTCAAGCCACTTCATTTTTCCTTTTTTACTCAAATAGGTATTCCTTGCCTTTATTAAAATATCCAACTCTTTTGCACAATCTCTCTCAGTATCACAAAGATCTGTATTAAGAGGATCAGATCTCAGACATTCTTGGAAGTGCTTCAGAGATAATTCTGTGATATGAGTGATGTTTTCAATATTACTGAATTGCTCCTTGTTTAGTTCCTTAAGCTTCTGTTTGAGCCCCTTCAGCTTTTGCACTACCTTAAACATTTTTATCCCCTGCACATCATTATTCCATCCTTCAGTGATTATTGTTGGGAAGTGTGTCCTCAACAATAGTGCGATCACATGATTTAAATATCATTATTAAATCTCATACCAAGAATACGAAAGGGATGATACATTACATATATAGTCAACTGGTCCACACATATCGGTAATGATTGGCTGGCTAGAGTTTGACATTACTGTCGTGCGACGGTGGTGATCAGTTGATCCCTTGAGGTCACACCTAAAGGACGATTCCCTTAATTGGTATACTGATACAGATTAATTAATTCCTTAAAATTGAACAATTCAATTTGTGAGAGAGAATATTTATATCTTATTATAATGGGATTAAATAAGATTCATTTTAGTACTTAAAAGGCTTTATTACTAAAATTGATTATTGTTTGAGAAACAATAGAGATAAGAATGAATGGTTCAATATAATTACAAGATGTTGTGGATTATAATTAAATGACCCATTTTATTTATATGATCAAGTATCACTAGTCAATTTGTTGAATGTAATTTAATTAATTTATAAAATGATATTTATGTGATAAATATGCATTAAATTAATTAATAACATGTAACATAGTACATGAGACATATTGTGTGACAAATGACAAAATTGACAAAAATAAAATGGTAGTCCATTTTACATAAATGGACCGAAATATTGGGTGGTGGAAGGTGTTAGTGGGTGATATTATTTTATGTGATAATGTTTAAATAATAACACCTACATAATGTAGCCTTACACACCTACATATTTTGATAAGAGAAAAAAGCATAAAGGAGATTCCTTTTTGGCCTATTCTTGTGGCCTTACACGGTTGCATGCATAAAATAGGAGGACTTTTGTTCTCATTTTTGTTGCTCATTCATTCACACTCTACCATTCAAAACACATGCAAAAGTTCATGAATTATTCTCTCTTTAATCTTCATCAAAAAGGATGAATTTTTGATTCAAATTTGTTCAAAAGATTACTAAAATTATCAATGTAATATATGAGTATTAGTAATCAATTTTAAGGTAAACCACAATATAAATATCTAGTACATATTAGTTTGTGAGTTTAAGGGATAGTCTTGGGTGCTACTAATTGGAGGGCTTCTATTTTGAGGTCATGTATGTTCATCCAATATTGGAAAGCTCGAGAACTAACAAGAAGGAGATCTTGTTGGTGCCCATTTGACCGAAATTCATATGGTGAGAAAATGATTTCTTCACTTATTTATTTTAGTTTGCATGCATAAGATTTGTAATTTATTTTATGACTAAATAAATTTGAAACATATAAGAATATGTTTAGTAATGAGATATAGATTTCCTACAATCGGTATCAAGAGCCATGGTTGTTTGCATGCAAATCGGTTAAAAGTTTTTCCGAGTTATAAAGATTAACATATAAAACTTGTATAATTTGTGTTATTATGATATATCACAAAATTAATCTTTGCATGTTAAAGTTTCTGATCCTAAAATGTATTTAGGATATTTTGGTTAATTTATGGATTTTATTGTTCATTTTATATAATATTGGCATTAAAATGTGATTTTTATGATAAAAATGTCATTTTTGGACGAAAATTAGCTAAACTTCGAATTCTCCAGTGGTTTTTGGATATGTTTTCACATATATTAGTTTTAGATGATCTGGAAATTTTCATAATTTTATGAGTTCTTATGCTCGAAAAATGGATTTTTCATGTTAAAAATCGGATTTAAATGAAAAATAGGTTAATATAAGAAATATTTTGAATCTGGTCATAGAAATTTATTATGTTGTCACATGAAATTTTACAAGATGTGTGTAAAATAATAGGCTATAATGAAGTCTTCATGCATGATTTATGGATTTTTGATGAAAAATAGCATAAATAGTGACTTAATTAGTGAAAAATTGCTAAAACATACTTCATGACTAAGGAAAAACGTCACATGTTGCATTTTATTATCTTTTTCAGATCTAAAATTGAAAAGTTGATGAATATAATTTTTCTCATGTTTTTATGATTTTTATTGATAAATCTGATAAACCGCAACATTGTTTTTCCCGATAACTTTCGAAATTTTTAACCTAAGTTTTTGAACATTATGAGTGTGATGGTATTTTTCCAGAATGTTCATGATTTTAAATTTCAAATTTTGAATTTATTTGAAATTTTAGTGATTTATTTGAAGTTTATAGCATTTTATTTTAATTTTGAGTCCTTTTATGAACAATATTAAGAAATATGAGTTAATTATGGTCAAATAGTTAGTGGAGACTAATTTTGAGTCCTAAGAAGTTAGGGTAATTAACTTGTGCATAAATATGAATTTATGTAATTTTTGTGATTATAAAATGTTGAATCACGCAAATCCGTAAAAACCGAGTAATATACGATATTGGCTAATTAAAGGCGATTTAGCATAAAATTGGGCATGTACATACATATTTTAATGCTGCATTTTATTTATGATTGTTATAATTTTATTTTATGTAATTTTTGAATTATGTAATTTTTTTACTTAGTATGGCCTTAGTTTTTTTAATTGGTATTGCCCGAAATGTATGGGAATATCGATTCGGTTGCAATTTTATTGTGATCTCGTATTACCGTCTTGTAATTTAATAGATTTATTTTACTATAGTTACAAATGTATAATAGGATATTATGTAATTTATTATGTAATTTTATTCATTTCGGAGTTCCCAAAGACGGATTTCTTCAAGAAGGCGATACATAAAGACGGTGTTACCTCGAGATGCGTGCCACAACCGAAGTTCAAGGGACCAATGGAGTTGGGTTCCGAATATGTAATAGTTAATTAGATTTTCTATTTTAGGAAGGCCATACTAGGATTTATTTAATTTATGCTTTGCATTTTATTTACATGTTGCATGCATCGCTAAATCGCCATAACTAAAACATGCATCATCTTTTAATCGAGTATATCGACCATGTCAATTATAATTATCGTAGTTCACCGCTTTAGTTCACTTAAAATGTGATAGATAATAAATTGACATGACCTCTCGCTAAAATAAACAAGTGAGACATAGCCTTACCAAAGAGTAGAAACCATGAAAACTTATTTCGTGAGGGAGTGCACTCGGCCACACCGGGGTACAAACCTTGTTACGTAGGGGAAATGGGTGATAAATGTCTATCCACCGAATTCATGTTGATAAGGGATGTATCGGCCACACCGTGCCCAAGTTGATGAGGATTTGGATCATGGACACATTTATTCGAAATTTGGGTTGAACTCAACAAAAGTTTTTGATAAGGGATGTATCGGCCACACCGTGCCCTTGTCGGATGTGTTTTGGGCTAAAGATAAATATTAATGTAATTTTATCGACCAAGAGTTCTAAAAGTAGAATCGATTAAAGAGTTAATCCACCGAGTTATATTGATAAGGGATGTATCGGCCACACCGTGCCCAAGTTAATATGAATTTGGATCTTGAAATCATTTATCATAGTTGGGTAGAGGTCACTATGTAAATACTATACTTGTTTTTCCAAGTATTAATAAAACGATAAATGTTAAGTTTTCCATTATTTCGTTATTATATTGTTCTATTTCTTTACCACAATTCATATACGATATCATTTCGATTTTTGATTCAAAACTCCATTAAAATATCGTAACTAAAGACAAAATTTGAATTTTCTTCTAAAGACCTCGGAAGAACCATTGCTAAGGATCCCTTGTAAAGAGTATAGATTAAAGTTATTCATTAATCAAACAGGTTTTTGATTCTTGACTAACACATCTACTTACAATGGATTGTTATTCATATACTTAATTGAATTAAGTACCTTGAAGCGATAAATTATTTTGGAAATTAGATTTGTCAGAATTCGTAATTGACCAAAATAACGCAACCACTTCAATGAAAGTTTTAAGACTAAAACGAACAAATGAAGAGTAATCTTCATGAATTCAATTTTGCTTCTCAAAGCAAAGACTCATTGAAATAAGTGGGAGCATTCTCTTAAACCGTTAAGATGAGGACGAGGTTCAAGAAGTAAAGATTATAATGGAATTGATACAAAGGTAATGTTAAAGGTAAAGTTGTTGAGAATGACGATACTAAACCTATCAATCCCGACCGATAAGTTTCCATTGTCTTAAATGTTGGACACGAGAAAGGAGACTACCCCAAATTATTGAAGAATCAACAAGTTAGTTGTGGGACATCTAATGAGACCTTCTTCTTTAAATGTTTATTTGATTGATATAAAATTTTGCTAGTACTACTTCGTCAATATTGGAAACCGGTGGTGGTTTTCATCATTATGTTTGATACATAGGATGATTAGAATATGACGACTAGCAACAATAAAGTCAAGAGATAGAGTCATTTTGTACTAAATCTAGTTTTCGGGTTTGGAGTTGTACTTAATTGTGACTATTAAGTACATAAACTCTAAATAAGAATACAAACTTGTTAAGATACAAAAGAGGTTTTACTTTTGTGACCCTATACACCACAATTTGATGTATGGCTAGCCCATTATCAAGGTGATAATATTCTAAGCCAAACTAGAATGATATATCATGAAGATGATGCAAGACTCGAATTGGTAACCCAAGATTAAACCTTAAATTCTGGAATGATGAACACAAAGAGTTATAGAGTACTCTTGAAACCATTAGATTGTTAATGGTATATGCGTATCTTGTATTCAAAGCAAGATATCTCGTGCCTTTTGGTTGAAAAGGAGATCGAGGTTGTAAATCATTGATCCAAAATAGGTTGATCATTTTCTTTTACCAACGATTTAGGTTGACACTAATGTGTTCACTTAATAAGGTAAATAGAGAAATCTTTGAAGAAGTTCAAAAGTTCAAAGAAGCACGATTTAGTCGTGATGGGATTATCAAAGTGAAGACTTTGATATAAGCCAAAGGAAATGTGATATAGTATCACAAGTTAATCTCTCTTAGCACGCATTATAGAATAATGTGTGATTGGATAAGAATTCAAACGCTATTCAATATGGTTTGAACTTCGATCAAGTTACTTTGAGTCACTTGATCCTTTTGGGGATTTTATCATTTTTGTCTAAATTATTTTTCCACTAAATCGAATCATATGAGATATGAAATGGTAAAGGTACCATGTTTGTAAGTTTTCACAAGAAACAGATGCTCATTTTTCCCTTTCAATTATCACGAGAACGACGGGTTTGCGGCTCGTGAAGCTGTCTTTCTAAAATACAAGTTTATTTCTAGAAGACAGAGTGGGAGAAATTATTCAAGAGCCACAAAGAATGCCACAAAGATTTTGTGTCGCAAGAAACTGGTCTTTCTTGGCTACATGAGACGTTTTGTGTAAGACGTTGTTTCTTTAAAACCTAGGAGGTTAAATTCGTCATTTGTTGAAAATGATGAATTCATGCTACTTTTAAGAAAGTAAAGAGCTTATAACTTTTAAGAAAGCCAAAGCGCATTGGTTAACTGAAGGGGATATAAACTCTGCTTATTTTCATGGAGTGATAAAGGCGAGGAGGAATAAAAACTTTATACAGCAAATAAAGGATCACAGGGGTGAGATGCACACAGATGAGGGAGGAATTCAGGATACCTTCTTAACCTACTATCAAGGTTTACTTGGTTCTAGTTCCCCTACAATCAGAGTGAAGGACACCATTGTTCAAAGAGGTAATAAATGTTCTGAAATGCATAAGCAGGTTTTATTATCTCCTATTACTCACGATGAGATCAAGGACATTATGTTCAATATCCCCAATGATAAAGCTCCTGGTCCAGATGGTTACTCTAGTAAGTTTTATAAAGATTCTTGGGAAATTGTTGGAGGGGAGGTAACTGCTGCTGTGTTGGATTTGTTTGAATCAGGGGCCCTCCTGAAGCAGATTAATGCAACAATGGTAACTTTAATCCCTAAAGTAGAGAGACCTGACACTGTTCTTCAATTTAGACCTATAGCCTGCTGTAATGTGATTTATAAATGCATTTCAAAGGTGCTTTGCAACAGGTTGGCAGCCATTTTGCCAGAGTTAGTGTCTCAAAACCAAGGAGGATTTGTTCAGGGGAGAAGCATTATGGATAATATCTTGATTTGTCAGGATATTATTAGACTGTATGAGAGGAAAGCTAGTTCTCCTAGGTGCTTGTTCAAGATGGACCTTCAGAAGGCTTATGATACTGTGGAGTAGAGCTTTTTAGAACAGATGTTAAAGGCTATGGATTTTCCTTCTCAATTCATCCATTGGATTATGCAATGTGTCACAACGGCAAGCTATTCCCTTAACCTCAATGGGAATATGTTTGGTTATTTTAAGGGACAAAGGGGACTGAGACAAGGAGATCCACTATCGCCATTACTCTTCACTATTTGCATGGAGTATTTATCTCGATTGCTTAGTTATTCTACTGACAATCCTGAGTTTCACTTCCATCCTCTATGTAAACCTATAAAACTGTCCCACCTTATGTTCGCGGATGATCTTTTGTTGTTCAGTAAGGGTGATGCTGCATCTATGATGACTTTGCTTAGATCTTTCTCAACTTTTTCCAAGACAACAGGGCTTAACATGAGCAAGGGAAAGTCAAATGCTTATTTTAATGGGGTCCAGGCTGGTCTGAAACAGGAAATCCTTCAAATCTCAGGAATGGTAGAGGGCAATTTGCCTTTCAGGTACCTAGGGGTCCCCATTAAAACTACTAGATTAAGTGCTCTTGACTGCAAGCCCTTAATTGATAAAGTGGTGGCCAAAATAAGGGGTCTGGGGGCAAGGAAACTATCCTACGCAGGAAGACTGGTCCTGGTAAAGGCTGTCCTAAAAACACTTCACAACTACTGGGCTACCATGTTTATCTTACCTAGTGGAGTCATAACTCGAATTGAATCAATCTGCAGGAATTTTCTTTGGGATGGAGGAGTGGACTTCATTAGATCCCCCTTAGTGTCTTGGGAAAAAGCCTGTAAACCAACATCTGAAGGAGGTTTGGGGCTCAAGAATGAGGTGGTCTGGAATAGGGCAGCAATAGGGAAGCTAGTATGGTGGATTGCTACTAAATCTGACCACCTGTGGGTCAGATGGGTTAACCATATCTACATAAAAGGGCAAAATTGGGAGACGTATAATCCCCCTACCAACTCAAGTTGGTACTGGAGGAGGATTTGTAGGGTCAAGACGCTACTCAGTGAGGCTTATGAACAAAATTTATGGGTTGATCAGCATCACAAAGGATACACCATTGCTAAAGTATATGAATTCTTAAGGGACAAAGGTCAGGAGGTGTCATGGCAAGGACTGGTTTGGAACAAATGGTCCGTCCCAAAACACACTTTCTTTGCTTGGGTTTATCATCACAACAACTTGAACACGATGGAAAAATTATATAGATTGAATATAAGTGAAGAGGATACCTGTTTGATATGCAGAGAAGGCACAGAATCGAGGGATCATTTATTCTTCAGCTGTCCTTACAGTAGGAGGGTGGTTACGAAGGTAGGAGAGTGGCTTGGTATCCAGATTCCGTTCTATGATCTTCTTGCCTGGAGAATAGATGCTACGGGATCCAAGCTCAGGAAAGGCGTGGTTAACGCAGTCATTAATGCATGCCTCTACCACCTTTGGCAACAACGAAATCAGAGTAGGATTGATTTGACTCTGAATCATCCGTGCACAGTAGCGAGCCGAATAATAGAGGAGATGCAGAATAGAGTTATGGCAATCATCAAATACCCGATAAAGGAGAAGGATAGGAGCTTTGTTAACCGGATTGAGAGAAGAGGAAGGAGTTCAGGAGGGAATGTCGATGGAAATGAGGATTAGGGGAGATGATAGGGTAGGATTTCATCTGATTTGTTTGTAAGGATAAGATTAGCTATCCGGTTTCCATCCGGATTTGTTGTCTTGTGAGTTAGTTGGGCTTTCACACGGCCCAAATATAACTCGTGTATGGTTACGATCTTTTATTTATTAATATACTTACCTTTACCAAAAAAAAAAAAAAAACTTACAAAGAAATTGTTTGATTCAAGTTGATTACTTCTGGAAAGTAATAAACATATGACTTACATAAGAGTGTTTAAGTCACAACTCAATACAAGGCTTAGAGCCATGAAAATCCGAAATAAAAGGGCTTGATTAGTGACAAAGGGTTTTGCACTAATAAAGAGAGATTTCAAGGTTTGATTGGTTGCAAAGGTTTTTGAACCAGTTGAAATGCTTAAGTCTATTTGGATCTTCTTAGAGATTGTGTTTCATTACTATGAAATACATAGCGAGTGAATCTAAAACCCACTTCTTTAATTAGAAGGAATGTATTCAATACATGTCTTGAGTTTTGAAGATTCTTGCAATCCTAAGATAATGTGAAACTTAAGAGAGGGTCTTAAGTAGGACATCAATGAGTTGGAATCAACATTTTTGATCATGTGATAAAACATTTCTCGATAAGTCGAGAAGTTGTGTTTATACATGAAGTTTAGTGGGAGTTACGGAAATTTTAATTAGTCTTATATGTGAATGACATATTGATCATCGAGAATGATTTAAGACTCTTGGAGTACTCTAATACATCTTTAATATCCGGATTTATGAAGATAAATCCACATGATATTAGCGTCAATAAGAAGTCTTATGTTGATAAGATTCATGACTTGTTCAATTAAATTAAACATATTTGATTGATTCCATTTGCTTCCGCTGCCGGATCAATTAAATAAGTAATGATGTATAACACTTCATATGCTTTGAGTATGATGAATTGTTTCAAAATCGAATTTAAGTAATCTTTACCAAGTAAGCCATAAAGATTATCCTTAAGTGCTTGCAGAAGCATTAAGGACGTAAAGCAAAGTGTTTATGATGCAATTTTGTGTAAGAGTGTTACACAAGTGACAATTGACAATTGAGATTGCGCATGCTTTCCGACAAAACCATAATCAAAACACATTAGGATGGTTAAGATACCATTGTGGCTATGTTAATTAAGAAGTAGATTTTCTAGAATCTTTCTAGGCAATAAAGAACAATGAGAGATATTTATAACGGAAATTGAGTACACTTGCAATCATGAGATGTGCAAGAGAATGAGTCCCGCACACTGTGAAAACAGTGAGAGCTATTCTTAGGCTAGAGGGACTATGTCTTGATTGGATCTCGACACGTACTCAGAATGTTTTGTGATGCAAATGTATACATTACAAAGGAAAACGAGTATGTAGTAAGGTTGAGTAAGGTACAAGAAGTTGATAAAACCTACTAACCAAAGCCTTCTCATAGGCTAAACATGATGAATCATGTCATTTCAATTAAATTGAAATGAACAACTACATACAAGATCAAATTAGATTATAGAACATGAAATAGTAATCAGGCATTGACTATTCATATGTGATAATCGCATTTGTCGTTCGAGTTTTACTTTAAACTCTTTTATTATACTTTGTTACATCCAAACGGGTTGTAGAGACAACATTGAACCCCGTTAAAGTGAACACGGATTAGCATGGTATTCGCCCATAGTCACTTGTATGAGGTGACGTCTCGAAGTGACTAGAGTGTGATGCGATTGATGGCAAGTTCAAGTGCCATAGAGTCATGTGAGATGACTAGTCGATCACATAGGCGATATTAGGAACACTTTGTTGGGCGTGACCGCTTATAGAGTTCTCGCAAATTTATAAAGCCTGGTCGTGGCGAGAGCTACTATAGTATCCTAATGAGTCGATTCTTTTGACTAAAGACTTCGCCTAAGATGGCACGATTTCAGATTAACTTTGATTTGTGTTACTACGACCTTCGTAAATGGGGTCAAATGGGCATATTTTGGGTTATGATGGCTGTGGCTAGTCGAAGGGAATAAGTGCGATAGGAATTGTCCACCCCCTTGTCAGGGTTAAAACAATATCTCAGGGCCACTCGAGGAGTAATGAACTGGAAATGCTTGGCCACGCTCGAAAGGTATCCATGGTGGATAAATTCCGGTCAATCAGTTATTCTCCAGATCGAGGAAACCACTCTCGATATGATCACTTGCAAGTACGACCAGAAAGACACCTTGCATTGAGTGGGAGATAGTAATAGGACAAGAGAATTGGTGATGCACACTTGTCGAGGACAAGTGGGAGATTGTTGGGAAATGTGTCCTCAACAATAGTGCGATCACATGATTTAAATATCATTATTAAATCTCATACCAAGAATACGAAAGGGATGATTCATTACATATATAGTCTACTGGTCCACACATATCGGTAATGATTGGCTGGCTAGAGTTTGACATTACTATCGTGCGACGGTGGTGATCAGCTGATCCCTTGAGGTCACACCTAAAGGACGATTCCCTTAATTGGTATACCGATACAGATTAATTAATTCCTTAAAATTGAACAATTCAATTTGTGAGAGAGAATATTTATATCTTATTATAATGGGATTAAATAAGATTCATTTTAGTAATTAAAAGGCTTTATTACTAAAATTGATTATTGTTTGAGAAACAATAGAGATAAGAATGAATGGTTCAATATAATTACAAGATGTTGTGGATTATAATTAAATGACCCATTTTATTTATATGATCAAGTATCACTAGTCAATTTGTTGAATGTAATTTAATTAATTTATAAAATGATATTTATGTGATAAATATGCATTAAATTAATTAATAACATGTAACATAATACATGAGACATATTGTGTGACAAATGACAAAATTGACAAAAATAAAATGGTAGTCCATTTTACATAAATGGACCAAAATATTGGGTGGTGGAAGGTGTTAGTGGGTGATATTATTTTATGTGATAATGTTTAAATAATAACACCTACATAATGTAGCCTTACACACCTACATATTTTGATAAGAGAAAAAGCATAAAGGAGATTCCTTTTTGGCCTATTCTTGTGGCCTTACACTGTTGCATGCATAAAATAGGAGGACTTTTGTTCTCATTTTTGTTGCTCATTCATTCACACTCTACCATTCAAAACACATGCAAAAGTTCATGAATTATTCTCTCTTTAATCTTCATCAAAAAGGATGATTTTTTGATTCAAATTTGTTCAAAAGATTACTAAAATTATCAATGTAATATATGAGTATTAGTAATCAATTTTAAGGTAAACCACAATATAAATATCTAATACATATTAGTTTGTGAGTTTAAGGGATAGTCTTGGGTGCTACTAATTGGAGGGCTTCTATTTTGAGGTCATGTATGTTCATCCAATATTGGAAAGCTCAAGAACTAACAAGAAGGAGATCTTGTTGGTGCCCATTTGACCGAAATTCATATGGTGAGAAAATGATTTCTTCACTTATTTATTTTAGTTTGCATGCATAAGATTTGTAATTTATTTTATGACTAAATAAATTTGAAACATATAAGAATATGTTTAGTAATGAGATATAGATTTCCTACAATTATATCCTTAAAGTTACTAGCCAAGGACCACATATTATAATACTTAAAGGAATGTTTCCTAAGTACTATGCTCTCCTCAAACTATATCAAACATGGGCAGTGATCAAAGAGTCCTTCTGGTAAGAAATTTGCAGAGCTATTTCCAAACACATGAAGCCATTCCTCATTGATTAGCACCCTATCAAGTCTACTATAAACCTTACCACCCTCCTCATGCTTATTATTCCACGTGTAGTAGGAACCACAAGCTTTGAGTTCATAAAGCTCACAGTCCTATACTGTCTGTAAGAAAGGAGCCATTTCAGCCAGAGTTACAGGTGCCCCTCCTATCCTCTCTTTAGTGTCCAGAATAGTGTTAAAATCCCCACAAACTACCCAAGCCTCCTTAGTATCCCCTTAATACTTTCTCAGACTGTGCCATAGGCTTTCTCTTTCAGCAAGCTTATTAAAACCATATACCATTGTGATACAGAAACTCTTTTTCCTGAGCCTATCCCTGACTGCAGCATGTATGAATTGATCATTCATATCTCTAACATCTACAGAGAACATTGCAGGGTCCCAAATAAGCCAAACCCTACCACCCTTATGACAACTGTTATTAATGCATAAAGACCAATTATCACAAAGGTTACTCTTAATTTTACTGCAATTTTTATTCTTAATCTTAGTCTCTAATAACCCAAATAAACCTACTTTATTCTGGTTGAGAAACAATTTTATTTCATCTTGTTTCTTACTACTATTTATCCCTCTTATGTTCTCGAAACCACAATTACCCATTATCTGAATGAGAGTTGCTACTTTCTCCTCTCTCAATCAGAATTTTATCAATCAATCCAGTCCTACTCTTTTGCAGTAAGTGAGTCAAAGACTCCATAAAAGATAATCCTCCAGGAGTAAAAAGTTTTTTCCCTCCATTATCCCCTTTCATCATTCTGGAGATAATTCTCCTAGGAAAAGAAACCTCCACCACTGGAATCTTAGTCCCAACATTTGGGGTGACATGGCCCCCAGTAGGAACAATATGAATAACTGGTTGATGAACAGGCTGTCGTTGTACCTTCTTCTGCTGGTGCTGATTCCGCGGGAGTGGGTTCTTCCTAATAGGGGCTTGAGTCTGTTTTGGAATCCAGACCTTCTTCACCCCCACCTTAGGTACCCCCTTCCTACAGACATCCACAGTATGCCCCATTCCTTTACAACCAGTACATGTTGTTGGCAACCAATCATATGCTATCCGAACTCGGTGAGCCTTCCCATTCTCATCCATGTAAGGCAACTCAGTGGGAAATTGTTGTCCAATTGTCACCTCTATCATAACACGAGCATACCCCAGAAAAGCCTTATTTAAGGTTGCATCATCACATTTGATAAATTGTCCAACAAAACCACTAAGTTTCCTCAACCAGTCTAAACCCCAGAATTTTATGTCTAATCCATAGATTTTCATCCAATATGTATCTTAGACACATCATGTTTCACCAACTAGACATCAGGCTTCCATTCATTGATAATTTTAGGTTTATTATCAAAAATTAGATGCCCATTGCAAAGCACCATCTGCTGCTGTGCTTTTATCTTAAAGCGCACTAAGAAGATTCCATTTGGTATAAACGAGATCTTATCAACCCCATTAGCTTGCCAAACTCTCTTCACAAACCACGTTATAACATTTCTAGGAGGGTTAGCACCTAAAATATAACAGTAAATGGACGTAGACCAGTAGGAAATCTCACCAGCAACATCCTCTTTTGTAATACGAAACAAGGGTTGATTTGATTCTGGTTCAATTTATGCTTCTGGTCCCTCCGCATTACCATCGTCATCCTCCAAAATCGATTCAAGGTCTGATTCTAAGTCCAATGATGAGAATTTAATATGACGAACTGGGGCTTTCCCCTTATTCGATGATCGAAAACTAAGATCATCACTACTTTGTTTGGATTTTTGTCCTGAATTAATTAAAGGATTTTTGTTAGATATCTTATGTAATACCCATCCTTTTAGAGACCCGTTGACCGTCATTGACTGACCTGAGACACCTATCTAGACCTTCGAAAACCTTACGAGTTAAACCTTGTGACGTTGTGAGCCTTAGAGTTCGATTTACTCAATCTAGCGGGGGCTACTCGATCGAGCAGCTTAGGCACTCGATCGAGTAGAGGCAACTCGATCGAGTAAGTGGGTTACTCGATCGAGTAACGGGAGTTCAGAGAGGAATTATAAATCGTAAAATCGTGAAACCCAAATCATTTCTCCACCTTTCTTCCTAAACCTAGATGTCGTCATTTCACTTCTCCTTCACCATGGTTCATCTCCTTGAGGCCTTTCAGAGTGGTTACACCATAGGGATGGGATGCTTGATTCGGGTAATGGTCTTGACGCCGGATTGCTTTGTATAGGTAAGTTATCATCATCATCATCGTCTTCCTTGGTTTCAGTTGTGTTGTGGTAGTAGTAATAGATGGTTATGCTGGTTGTTATAGGTGGCTATGGTGGTTGCTTGTTACCTTGTGGTCGTGCGCGGTATTGCTGCGAGTTGTTAAAGGTAGGTTTTCCTACTCAGTACTGTTGGTTGTCTAGTGTGTCAGTTGTATTGTATAGATAGTTTTAATATTGTTGATGGTGCTGTGGATTGGTTCTGATTGGTCATTATGATTGTTTATCTGTGGTTCTCGAGGTGCGTCCTCGGCTGAGTGGAGTCACTTGCGGGAGTGGCTTCACGCCCTTGATTCGCCCTCTGTGGAACCCACCACAGAGGGGATGTGCACATTAAGAAACATGGGTTATCATTCGGATCAGATGAGCGGGGCATAGGTGGGAACAGCAGCGGTCCCCCACTGGTAGGACTGGACCTTAAAGGCAGTCAAAGAGGTGTGGTTGGTTGGAGGCGGTGGTGTATGTGTATTACTGTGTTCGTTGTGTCTGCTTTTGTACTTGTTACCTCAGTTACTGATCTTGTGTGGTAATGTTGTGTTGTCTTCTTGTGTTTTGTCTGTCGTGATCCACTATGGTGAGCAGTCAGTCTTAGCAGGTTGATGTACGGATCATAGCTGGGTGCTTGGAGGGGCGAGTCTACCACGAGTCTTGGCAGAGATAGTTTCACCTAGTTTGTAGTTATCACGAGTTGTATCTTTTGTGTCATTTGTTTTATTTAAATCACTTGTAATTTAATATAAATGTTCTTTTATCGTCATTTGATTATTACTGTCCTCGGGCAACCGAGATGGTAACGCCCTTATCTGCTAGGGAAGGTCTTGTTAAGGCTCCTTGGTAGATGGGGGTGTTACAAAGTGGTATCAGAGCGACGATTTTGGAACCTGTAACTAATGAGCCCAATGAACGTAGTGAGTCTAATAAAATGAACCTGGTGTATGTATGTTGGGAGCCCCGACTGATGCTTTATTTTGGGTGAGAAGGCTCCCTCATTTCAAAATCATGGCCCCAATATGTTTAAGCCAGCCACCAAGACTGGGGATATCGAGTCGGGAATTGTGTGCATAGATGTGGATGATCAATAGGTTAGGAATAGTTATGGTGGAGTCTATGATAATGTCTAATGCGTGCATATGGTAACGATGAACTGTGAAGGTTTGTGAATTGTGGAAAGTGTTTGTGGATGTGATAAAGATGGTGAATGTGACAGTAGTTGAATACAAGTGTTGGATAATGTGACGATAATAATAAGTTGTGAGTCGAGTCTTTATATGCGTTCTAATTAGTATAAGTTAGCAAGAAATGTTTGGGAATGTAATGGACGAATGTTATTGCATATTCTTCTGACATGGCATAATTATGTTAGGTATTTGGTTGATGAATTGCTGTGACATCTGTGAAAAAATTTTTTTTAGCAAACTTGATCGTATATGATGGTTTATTGCAAGATGGATGCTTAGTGTGGTGTACACATAAGTTGGATAATTGAATTTGCAAATGCGTAAGCAAACGTAGAATAATGTGCTGATTGTATATGCGTATAAGTCGATATTATAGCGAATTGTCTTGCATAATGTTTGATATAGGATGGAATGATATGTGTAATGTTCGGATGAAATAGTTGTGTAACATTTGAGTTAGTAGTGATGTGTCGTGTTTGGATGAAATAATCAGTGGCGAGTTCCAAATATACTTTGGAATCGACACGAGTTGTTGTTTTGCAGGGCTCGTTAACCGAATTCGTGACTTTTGACCTTGTTCCTAACTTTACTTGACCGAGTACGAGTGCCTACACGACCGAGTAGACCTTACTAGATCTAGTTGAAGAGTTATAAGATCAAAAAAGTTGGAATTGCCAGCAAAAACTCGATCGAGTAGCTCCAACTCGATCGAGTAGAGGCCACTCGATCGAGTACCCTACTTACTCGATTGAGTAAGTACTACAGTACCCGCTAGAGCACGGGATTCTTATACTTTCCCAATTTCTTTCTTCTAATACTTCTATCATACTCTAAACCCTAATTTCCCTATCATCTCCCTTTCCTCTCAAAAAACTTGGTGAATTTGTGCTTGGGTTCCTTGATTTCTTCTTGTTAATTCGTTCTACTCCTTTGCTATTCATTCAAGGTAAGAATGCTAATCTCTTTCTTCGTTTTTAATCGTCTATAATCATATAAAAGTGTTAGATTTTTTGGAAAATTTGATTTATGCTCATGAATTCTTGCTTATAATTGTTGTAAATTGGTATAATTGTTTTAATTTGTTGATTATTGATGCTAGAAGTTGAAAAATAAAATCTAAATTAGAACATATATGGACCGAAATGTCTAGGGTTTGGGAATCGAATTGAATTTTTGTTTGTCTTTTGAGTATGAAAAGGGGAAAATTGAGTAATGTAGGTTGTGGGTATCGTATTTGGATGTGATTTTGACTAGTTTTGCCCAAAATTTTGTCTTAAAACTCCGTCTTAAAAGTGCCCCAAACTGAAATCCGCCCCAAATTTTTATAATGTTTACCTTTATGTGAAACTATTTTGAAGGGAGTAATACCCCAATTTGTTAATTGATGATGTGATTTTCTTATTTTGAAAGCTATAAAGACCGTCTGTTACAAATTGTGGAAGTAGCATGCTTAAAACTTTTGGATTGTTTTGGTGAAAGTATGTATACATAGTTGTTTCTTCTTCCATACGTATGCATAGAAAGTTTATTTTCTTCAAGTAATGTCCGTTTGTGTACCTAAATGTATATTTGAACAGAAGCCGACACCTACAGTTGGCACCCGTCAGAGTAAGAGGGGAAGGGCTTCTGAGCCCGAGGTTGGTGAGGGGAGTCAGGGACCCACCGTTCCACCCGTGCCTGAGTACCCTACCATTGTCTTTGCTGATTTCAAGCAAAGAGATGCTTTTGTCGAGTTACAGAAACGTCGCATAAAACCAACCCGTTGTATCGACACCACCATCTTAGAGGACTTAGGGGTGGAGACAGATGTGTGGCATATATTTGAGACTTTGGGTTTGACTGGTTTGTATCTTCATAGGAAGCATTCCTACGCCTTCTTGACCTTGGAGTTCATGAGCTCTTTCACTTATGATGCGGCGGCTAAGACCGTACAGTTTCGTCTCATGAACACTAGTTTCCTCTTGACCATGGACATGTTTGCTACCCATCTTGGCCTTGCCCGACCGGAGAAGGGAGCCCTTGGGGATATCCCGACTGAGTGTGGAGCTAGTATTTACATGCCTTACTTTACATGTAAGAACGCCCCCACCTCTAGTAACATGTTGATAACTGATGTTCAACATATCACCTTGAAGATCTTTCTTCGTGCCTTGACTTGTTTTCTTTATGATCGAAAGGATGTGAGTAAGTTGAACTCACATGAGGTGATGTTGCTAGTTGCTTATCTTAACCCCACCCGAGCTCCGAAAGCTTCTTATAGTGCCCCGGCCATAGTCTGTGCCAGCCTAGCTTTGATGGCCACCCCTGGGACCCGATACTTGAGCTGTGGTGCCATTGCCACACGGTTGGCTGAGCGATTGACCACCTTTGAGGCCTCCTCGGCCCTTACACCTATGGCCCCATCTGTGCCTACCTTGGACCGAGACTACTTCCTCGACCAAAATTGTTGAGAACTTTGGAGGGTGGTGGTTTGGCTTGGAGATTATGGGGGATGAGTTGGATGAGGATACCTGACTCCGAGCACCTTCCTGCGACTGAGCCCTTGACGACGGCAGTGGTGGCGTCGGATTCTGATGATGATGATGAGGTTCCTACTCGACAGTACTACCTCATTGATGCAGATATTTTGGAGGTGATGCAAGAGCCTACGAAGGGGGATCAGGCTAGACCTGAGGACTGGCAACCTAGAGTGGGAAGGAGTCCGAGACGGATGAGGGAGAGAGTCGCTGAGACCCAGCCACAGCAGCCCGTGCCTCCAAAACATCAGTTTCCCAGCTACCCTTCGTTCTTTAGTCCTGAGATGCGGGTGAGTGAGCTCACAGAGAGGGTATCCGCCACTTTGACGCTCCAGAACCTACACGAGATGGCATATGTGCAGAGCATTGACACCGCCTCGGCCCAATTGGTGTGGTGGAGAGGTGTTCATGATGATAGTGGAGTCTTCCACTCTTTTGGGGTGGATCGGACTACTTGGGGAGAGCCTAAGAGTTACCCTTACGGTTGTTTGGCACCTTGGCGCGTGGCAGAAGACTCAGAGGTTGGAGCCACTGCAGGCGGGGAGACAGGAGGAGCTGACACGTCCAGAGGAGGCGGTGGAGACGAGGATATGGAGGAGTCGGCCTTGGAGTGATATTATTTCTTGTCTTATATACATTTTGTTTCATGGATTTGTCATAGCTAGTACTTGGTTTGGTTGGTATATTTGTTATACTTTGATTTGTATTTTGGCCATAAGGCCGTATTTTGGATGCTTTTAGGACTTGTTATGCAGGTGGTTGGTGTCGGAATTGAAATTCCGACTTATATATGTGTTTCCTTGGTATCACAAGGTAGCAATTTGGAGGAATGTGACCTATGGCTACTCGATCGACTGCCCCTCACTCGATCGAGTAACTGCAGGGGTGATTTAGAAGTGCTCTCTGATCTAGACGTACTCGATCGAGTATCATAAGAACTTTATCGAGTGACGTCAACTCGATCGAGTAACACCCAAGCTCGATCGAGTGCCCAGGTATGATGATTATTTCGTTTCAAATTCGTTTGGGTCTTCAAGCTTGTGGTTCTTGTGATAAATGTTCTTTTGTTTTGATAGGTGACAGCATCGTCGTATCTCAAGTCTTATTCATAAGGTTATATATATATATGTGGTTTATACAATTTACGTATGGTTTATACACTTTTGCATGTTAAATCGAATTACCGCAAGTAACATGTGGAATGGTAGTTATAATTTTGTTGCATATTTTGTAAGGTCGCGTAAGAAATTAATTGATGTCATATATGATAATGGATGACAGAATGTGTAATTGTGTGGTTCACTATTCCGATGGTTTTCATATAAATGAATCCTATCTAAGTAATGTCAAGGAAGTATCATGGTTATTGTGATTCTCAATGTATAATATAATTTGTTCGTAATGTCAATGTGGAATAAAACTTATCGCCTTGTGCAATAGTTACAGTTGTCTTGAAGGTGAATTTCGGGGACGAAGTTCCTTTTAAAAGGGTAAGTGTAATGTCACATGGAAAAATGACTTAATTATGACAATCTTATGGTATTTTGAGTAGTTGTGTGAGTTATTAGTAGTGATTATTGTGTAATGGTTGGCAATTGTTGATTAAATTATCATGTTGTTGTATTTCGTTTCCAAGTAATTGTTCACAAAGTTGTTATATAGTTGAATGGTAGTTGTTAAATAGTTGAATTGTGGCTGCATGTTTGAGTAATAGAAATGAATTAAAAGGAATTAATGTAAATGAATGTTATGTTGTTTGTGTGTAAGTGACCGAATGTTAGGCCCAGTTTAGCCTGGTCTGATCATAGCCTAGCCCGACCCTACTAGGCTGATTAAGGCAACCTAGGACCGGACAAGTCTTACTACTATAAAGCCGTTAAAGAACATCACAACAAGAAGGCTACTAAATCCTGGCAGAAAGGCTTGATGGTAAATACAGAATAACCTGGCAGAATATTCAAATAAGTTGGATTGAGAAGATAAGTCAGAAATACAGTTGTATGGGCCAATAAATCGTCCCCTATTCTCAAGGAAGACCAAGTCCAAACCATGAGACTATATCATCTATGAATCAAGACGGGAAAAGCTATAGATTGGTTGAGAATAGAACGGGTCAAGCGAATTAATAGGGAGCGTGCCCTACTAATCCGGTAACAGCTCCAACAAAAGAGGGGAACGTTGAAGATCAATCCAACGTTATCATTTGAGAACTATAAATAGCAGAATCTAAACAATTGTAAAGTCATTCAATTTTTTAGTGGATTATCTTATACTTTATCTCTTTTTACTCCTGAATATTCAGATATACATATAATATTGTACTCAGCTTATCAAGATAATAAAAACGTTATTCCTTATACTTAATTCTTCCTTTGTTATTCACTCATATTATTCCAAACATATAGAACTAGATACCCAAATTACTCTTTAATAAAGCCGGACCCGTGACAGGAAAATCCTGCTAAAACAATTGGCGCCCACCGTGGGGCATCTAGTTCTTCAACCAATAAAATTCCCTTCATCATTTAATATTCACACACAAAAATGGTGGAACTCACCGCAGAACAACAATTAGCGGCTGCCTTGGCCAAGATCAAAGAATTGGAAACAATCCAAGAGAAGGCAGCTCAGTGAAGCCAAATCAATAAAGTGAAGGAATGCGAGTCTAGCTCAAGAAGAAATTGGAAAATCGGGCTTCGGGCTCCAAGACCGGTTCGAACCAGAACCCCATTCTCATCCATTATCAAAAACATTGACTTCTCTAATTTTGGAACCCCGGAGAAGGACACATTATCCGACGCCAACCATTCCCAATGATGAGACAAACAAAATGAAGCAAAGAATAATGATGGCTATGCTTCAAGAAATCCAAAAACTCCACAACAAAATAGAAAATATACCCTGAGTGCCGGACCCGTGGTGAAGTAGAAGTTGATGACTTTGCAGATTCACCCTTTGCGATGAAATTGCAAAGATTGATCTCCCAAGAAATTTACTTTCCATCCATGAGAACTTATGATGGAACCTCGATTCACAAAATCATGTTGCCATATTCAAACAAAAATGTTGGTCGCCTCAATACCCAGTGAACTCAGGCAAGTCTGCATGTGCAAAGGCTTTGGTACAACCCTGACCGGAGCAAAGATTACAATGGTTCATCAATCTCCCAAATGGAGGTATCAAGAATTTTGCAGAATTGATCAATGCCTTCAATCAACAATTCGCAAGTAGCGAGATATGGCCAAGAGACCCAAAGAACTGTTCAGGATAAAGCAACTTCCTGAAGAATCTCTCAAAGAATTCCTGGCCAAATTTGTCAAAGAAAAAGTGGCCATTCCCGGATGCGATGAAGAAACAATGGTAGAAGCCTTCAGGCAAGGAGTCCTGCTTGAAAGTGACATCTATGCGATCCGAGCAAGAAAGCATGTCCAACCTTTGCCACTGTTCAATCCATCGCTTTAGAGCATGTCAGATTGGAAGAAGACCTCAACTTCAGAACGAACTCATCCGGAGGAAAGCAAGGCTATGGACACACTAACGGAAAAGTTCCTACCAAAGGAAGAAGCAATCCCGGATCAAAGACCCTATTCCAGGCCTGAACGATCTGAAGTCAATATGGCACAAGAACATAAAGGTAACTTTTCTAGCCTTCCAACTATTCCTGAATATAACTTCTCTATTAATACTGCAGGATTAATCAAACGCTGGAAAACCTGGGAGATACGGTCGGATGGCCAAAGAAATCCGACAACCCAGGAAAGATCCAACAAGATGGTGTGACTTCCATCAGGACATCGGACACACCACAGAAGAATGCATCCAGCTCAGGAAACAGGTGACATATCTTCTAAAGAAAGGCTACTTGAAAGACTTAACCCAAAGCCCAAAGAACAAAAATGAAGAACAAAACAAGAGAGATCCGAAAACAAACAGAGACCCTCCTCCTCCTCCCCCCATCTATGAAGTCAAATTCATAAATGGAGGATCGAAATCGTGGTCCGACCACTCATTTCATTTTGCAAAAGAATATCCAGGAAAGCCAGACTTCAACCTCCTTCCAGGCCCAAGTCATTGCCCGCTATTACCTTTGATGACTCGGACACGCAAGGAATATCGAGATCTACATCATGACAGCCTGGTAATCACCATGCAAATCGGCACAGCAAAGGTATCAAGAATCCTGATAGACGGAGGCAGTTCAATCAACCTGGTGATGCTTGACGTCCTTAAAGCTATGAAGATAGACGAAGGGAAGATCATCAAGAAATCCAGCGTCTGGTTGGATTCATGGAGAAACAAAGAACACCTTGGGAGAAATCACCGCCTACCTATGTGGAAGGCGTAGCTTCATATGAGAGATTTGGAGTAATGGATTGCCTATCCTCGTATAATGTAATCCTGGCAGACCATGGATCCACAATGTCAAAGCAATCCCATCAACATACCATCAATGCGTTAAAATTCCAACAGAATGGGGTTAACCACCATCGAGGGAGAACAAAGGACGGCTCAGGAATGTTACACTCAGGCTTTGAAACCCTCAAAGTCAGGTAAGTCCCTTGCATAGCAATTAAAGTCACCTGTCAGGGAAGAATATGTAGCACAATCACAAATGGAAACAGGAGAAGTCATATTAGATCCGAATTCCCGACAGAAAGTACTTGTAGGGTCAGATGCACCCGACTCAATCAGACCAAACCTGGTCAGCTTCCTCAAAACTAAAATGTCTTGTTTTGCTTGGTCACATTTTGATATGACTGGTATAGATGCTGATGTTATTACTCATAAGTTAAATATTGACAAATCCTTTAAGCCTGTACAACAAAAGAGAAGAAAATTCGCTGCAGAGAGGCATGAAATCATCAACCAAGAAGTTGACAAGCTACTAGACATGGGAATGATCAGGGAAGTAATGTACCCTGACTGGCTTGCAAACGTAGTAGTCGTCCAGAAGAAAAATGGCAAATGGAGAGTCTGTGTAGACTACACCGACTTGAACAAAGCCTGCCCAAAAGATCCATTTCCCCTGCCACACATCGATGCAATGGTAGATGCCACTGCAGGCCACGAAATGTTAACATTCATGGATGCCTCCAGTGATTTAATCGAGATAAAAATGCATCCAGCAGACCAGGAAAGCACAGCTTTCATCACTGAAAGTGGTATATATTGTTATCTTTGCTATGCCCTTTGGATTAAAAAATGCAGGTGCAACCTACCAAAGGCTAGTCAACATGATGTTCAAAGATCAGATAGGAGACACCATGGAAGTCTACATAGATGACATGGTAGTCAAATCAAAAAAGGCAGAAGACCACGTCAAAGACCTGGAAGTAGCCTTTCAAATACTGGAAAAATTCAATATGAAGCTCAACCCACAAAAATGCCACTTTGGAGTCTCAGCAGGCAAATTCCTGGGCTACATGGTGACAAAAAGAGGAATAGAAGCCAGCCCTGAACAGATCAAAGCTATCCTGGAGCTAGAACCACCAAAAACAGTCAAAGACATACAAAAGCTGACTGGAAGAATAGCGGCCCTGAACAGATTCATTTCAAGATCATCAGAAAGATGCAAATCGTTTTATAACCTGCTAAGGAAGAACAAGGACTTTCAATGGACCCCTGATCATCAGGCTGCCTTTGAAGACCTGAAAATATATCTATCCTCTCCCCCCTTGCTGGCAAAACCAGTCAAAGATGAACCCACGACAAGTATACACCTTCGATCCACAAAACCGTCGGTGCGATCCTGGTCAAAGAAGCAGACGGACAACAGCACCCTGTCTATTATGTAAGTAAAAGTCTACTGGATGCCGAGATCAGGTATGGCCTACTCGAAAAATATGTTTTAGCTTTAATTATGAGTTGCACAAAATTAAGACCATATTTTGAAAGTCACCCTATAATAGTCAGAACCAATCTTCCTATCAAGTCTGTACTTAGGAAACCAGAATTGTCCGAACGAATGTGCAAATGGTCAGTCCAGCTAAGCACATACAATATAACATTTGAACCAAGGACAGCAATTAAGTCACAAGCACTAGCAGACTTTGTGGCTGATTTTAGAAGTAAATAAACTGACCAGCGACCAAACAGACCTAGAATGGACCCTATTTGTCGATGGTGCAGCCAACATGAGGGGCACAGGACTGGGGTTAGTACTAAAATCGCCACAGGGGGATAAGATAGTACAGGCTATAAGCTGTGCATTTGAGGCCACCAACAATGAGGCAGAATATGAAGCTCTGATAGCCGGATTAAAGGTATGTATTGACCTTGGTGTGCAAAACCTAAAGGTACGTACTGATTCCCTTCTTATCTCCAACCAAGTAAATGGGATATATACTGCAAAAGACTCCAAAATGATACTTTATCTGGACATTGTCCGAATTTTAAAAGAAAAATTTAGAAATTTTAATATTGACCAAATTCCCAGGGATTTGAATACCCAGGCCGATGCCTTAGCCGGCCTAGGATCCAACTTTAGTCCCCTTGACTTCGACAAAATACCCATCGTGCATTTATTAGAACCTGCAATAAATAAACAAGATAAGAGTTTCCCAATCTATATTGCTAATTCTTGGACAAAACCTTACTATGACTGGCTACAACAGGGAATCCTTCCCTTAAATAAGCAAGATGCCAGAGCACTAAAAATAAAAGCTGCTTCATATACTATTATTGACAACGTGCTTTTTAAGAAATCGCAGGTCGGGCCGTACCTCAGATGCCTGGAACCACAGGAAGCTGAGCAGATATTATCAGAAATCCATGAAGGATACTGTGGAAATCACAAAGGTGGAAGAAGCCTGGCAAGCAAAGTACTCAGAACAGGTTATTATTGGCCTACCTTGAGAGCCGATTGCCTGGATTTTAGCTCTAAATGCAAAGCTTGTCAGATTCACGGACCATATATCCATCACCATCCGAAGAACTACATTCCATATCCGCACCCTGGCCATTTATGAAGTGGGGCATGGATATAGTAGGAAAACTACCTCAAGCGCCCGGACAGAAAGTTTTCATGCTAGCAATGACTGATTACTTCTCCAAGTGGATAGAAGCTGAATCATACAGACAAGTCAAGGAGAAGGATGTCATAGCATTCATCAAACACAACATCATATGTAGATATGGCATCCCCTCCGAAATAGTATGCGACAATGGCACACAATTTGTGGGAAAAACGTGACCTTCTGTGCTCAATGGAACATCAATCTGGTAACGTCCACACCAGGATATCCAAAAGCCAACGGTCCAAATGAAATCCAGTAATAAAGTGGTAATCACCGCATAAAGAAAAAGCCGGAAAGAAGAAAAGGTAGATGGGGTGAAGAGCTCCCCTGGTCCTTTGGGCCGACAGAACCACGCCTAAAACATCCACCGCCAAACCCCCTACTCCTTGGTCTATGGATGTGAAGCAGTAATCCCGGCTGAGGTGGACATTCCATCAGCCAGATGTAGCCTGAACACAACAACAAACAATATACCTCTAATGGAGGATAGCCTGGACTTAACAGAAGAGCTAAGAGATGCAACAAGCATCAGATTAGCAGCATATCAGCAAAGAGTTGCGAAAAGCTACAACAAGACTGTCAAAGCCAGGGTATTCAGGGTAGGAGACCTTGTCCTCAGGAAAGTCTTCCAAAACACAAAAGAAAAGAATGCTGGCAAATTGGCCCCAACCTGGGAAGGTCCCTACCTAATTGACTCAATAGTCGGCCAGGGAGCCTACAGATTACAAACCCTGGAAGGCGAGATGATCCCAAGAGCTTGGAACATTGCACACCTAAAATTATTTCACATATAAAATATATCTCCCGGTTCAGGTATAATTTTCGTGTTCACATTTCCTGCCTAGCTAGATATGAAATTACATGTATAATACTTGCCATTACGTGAATAAATGCAATATATGATTTCTTCAAAATTGCGTGCTAAAAAGTCTTGATCTATGTTCCCATATCTTTACCAAGTAGAATCTTCAATACTTGTTTTTACATACTGCATTTTATTTAAAACAAATCTTGAAGATTGGGGGCTACCCCCACCAACATTTAACTAATACCCAACTGATATCCAAAATTCAGTTGCAAAACAGGCCTTATAATACTGAGCTCAACATAACATACAAACCTGGAAAATCTATTCTGGATCAGATGACATAAATGGGTCATAAGCCCTCCCAGACATGGCAAGGGACATAAGCCCTCCAGACAGGCAACAACCCCACCCATAACACATTAAACTGGCCAGATCCAGCACAAAAACTGGCCTGATCCAGTCGAATAGCTGGCCAGATCCAGTAGATAGTCAACATCACCTTTTAAAAACACAAGAAGAAAATTTGACCAAATATTTATTCATCCAAAATAAATGGCCTTACCACACACCTAAAAAACATCCATTCCAGGGACATCCCCCCTGGATGGGTCAAAAAAATGTTTCTAAATATTCATTCCAGGGACATTCCCCCTGGATAGACCAAAACCTAAAAGAAAAACAAAACTAAGTTATTTTTGAGCCAGTAACCGACTCACAACCATCCGCCATTTCCTGGTCACTAGACTTTGCCTTGGAAGGAGGAGAATCCACTTCTTCTTCTTGACCCATACTGGCCAAATCAGGATATGCGAGCGTCCAAAGCTATCTCATCCCGGTCCGGATTCCACTAGTTAGCCCGGTCATATTCTGGATCCCTCATAGCATCAACCCGGCCTTTCCCGAAGAAGTATTGAGCAAAGATCACCAACCTCGCCTCCACCAACTCCTTTTCAGCAGAAAGCTCCTCATTCTTTCTCAACGATCTGCATTGCCTGCTTCTCAGCTTCCAACTCCAGCCTGACAGCCTTCTCAGCATTTTTCGCAGCCACCTCACAAACTATAGCAGCCCTGGTTGACTCCCTAGCTGTCCCCAACTGAGATTGAAGTACTACTTCATTTCCCCTGGATGTGTGCAGGTCACGATTAACTTTATCCAGTTTTTCCTCCAAACTAGAAACCCTGGCCTGGGCGTCCCTAAGCTGACAAGCGAGCCAACCCGGCATCCAACCCCTACATACATACAAAATCAATCAGCCAAATACAAGGCAAAACAAAAAACACATGAACAATTAAAAATATCCCTTTACAACTAACCTCCCTAGCCTGGGAAGCAAGTTCAAGACCCTTGTTACAAGAGAAGTCGAATAGAAACCACTCGGTAGACGACTCAAGGGTACTAGCAGACAATAGCTGGTCGCTCATCTTTGCGAAAACTCATCTATCCGTGCCGGCATCATCCATGTCATCAATCCTAGCAGCACCGCCTTATACTCTCCCCGAGTGGTCGAGCCGGATAGGTCAATTTCTCTCCTTCCTCCTCTTCCTGGATAACATCTTCCCTTTTTCTTTTTTTGAGCCTGGACGATCTCCGGTGACATTACCCTGGGTGGATCTTGAGGAGGCCGAACATCGAAATCGGGATATCAAGCGTTTTGTCACTCCCACTAGCCTCCTGGCTCTTGGACCTTCTTCAATCCTAGCCACCCCACCTTCAAATCCTTTGCGAAAAAGCGGCGGCCCTAGCGAAGACCTAAATACTGAATATATAAAAAAAACTATATACGTGAGTATCAAACAAAGAACGACAGGAAGATAACGGCCAACATAAAAGCATACAAAAGACGTACAGGAAAGAGCAGTAGAACTAGGCTTGCCTTTGGGTACTCGACCCCGTCGGCTTGGTCTTCATATACCAGGGCAACAACTCCCCGCCCAAACTAGTCGGCCAGTCCTCTCCTCCTCGGGAATAGCAAGGAAAGCCTCTATCCTGGAAACAAATTCCTCATCAAGAGGATCACAACTCCAATCGGAGCCGCAAAACCGTCAAAGTTACACGTAAGAATCGAATCCATTAATATCATATAATATATATTGCAAAATAAAAAGCACAAGGAACCTACCACTCTCCAAAGGAGGATATCTCAGATAATCAAAGCCTGATCCCAAAGTCTCAGTCCGCACAAACAGGAAAGTCTTTGCCCAATTTTTATCATCTCCAGAGTCCAGGTTAGTAATTAATGGAGACATTTTCGATTTTATTCTCAAATTAAAGCGACCATCAACAGGATTTTTCATATGATATACTGCTTTGATATCATTAATAGTAATTACAAGATTATGTTTAGCACATAAATTTTCAATAGAATGGACAAGTTTCCAAACCATTGGCATAATCTGAAAAGGTGACACCTCCATAGCACGAATGGTGTCAATCATTAAGGGAGTAAAAGGTAACTTACGACCGCTTTGAACGCCCATTCAAAAATACAGAACCAGCCAGGATACCCATTAGCCCCGACCGGACAAGACTCAGGGATCCATACCTCGGTAGATTCAGGAATTATTTTCTTCTCCCTTAGAATCTTGTCATAGTTTGTTTTTAGTAAGTTTTCCTCGGGGAAAGAAGAATCCGAGAGATTGAAGAGCGGTAAAAACGGAATCCGATACTTGAAAGCCACGAAACGAGCGGGAGGATCAATTTCCCTCACCTCTTCCTCTTGGATGTCCGTGGGTTCGGTTCAACAAATAGCAGCAACTCTCTCGGGATGCGGGACGTTTCTTGGCTCCCATATCTCTGAATGTTTGATTTATTGTGATGAAATTAAAATTATTGAGAAAGTATAAATTAGCGAGAACAAGGTTCCCCGGAAATAGAGGAGAATTTCAGAAGAATATTTAGCAAAGAAAGTGGAGGAAATTTGGTAAAGAACAACCCCGCATCAAATACCGTATTTATGGAGATGTATAACGGCATGAAAAACCTAGGAATTGCAAAACACAAGATGACATCACTTAGCCGTTGCAGTGTTCAACGATAAGTAGGAGTCTAAGAGTCACTAAGTAAATATGACTCTTCTTATTGTTTAACCCGGTAAAGTTGACATCTCACCCCTGGCCAGATCCAGCACGGGTAAAATGTCAAGGGGCAATTGTGAGGCCCAGTTTAGCTGGTGCGATCATAGCCTAGCCCGACCCTACTAGGGCCGATTAAGGCAACCTAGGACCGGACAAGTCTTACTACTATAAAGCCGTTAAAGAACATCACAACAAGAAGGCTACTAAATCCTGGCGAAAGGCTTGATGGTAAATACGAATAACCTGGCGAATATTCAAATAAGTTGGATTGAGAAGATAAGTCAGAAATACAGTTGTATGGGCCAATAAATCGTGCCCTATTCTCAAGGAAGACCAAGTCCAAACCATGAGACTATATCATCTATGAATCAAGACGGGAAAAGCTATAGATTGGTTGAGAATAGAACGGGTCAAGCGAATTAATAGGGAGCGTGCCCTACTAATCCTAGAATACTCCAACAAAAGAGGGGAACGTTGAAGATCAATCCAACGTTATCATTTGAGAACTATAAATAGCAGAATCTAAACAATTGTAAAGTCATTCAATTTTTTAGTGGATTATCTTATACTTTATCTCTTTTTACTCTTGAATATTCAGATATACATATAATATTGTACTCAGCTTATCAAGATAATAAAATTGTTATTCCTTATACTTAATTCTTCCTTTGTTATTCACTCATATTATTCCAAACATATAGAACTAGATACCCAAATTACTCTTTAATAAAGCCGGACCCGTACAGGGAAAATCCTGCTAAAACACCGATAATCTACTGCTTTTGGATGATGGATAATTAATGTTTGTTGACAAGTAATCGATGGAAGAATAAACAGATAGTCGTGTTGATTTATACCTGAGTAGTGACATGAGATAAGTGGAAGTAACGGTTCTGTTGATTTGTCCTCGCGTATAATCTATGTTTGACGGTTTGATAGGAAGTCGTGTTGAGTGATGTGTGCTAAGGTAAATGATGATGATGGTTCATGAACATTCATATCAGGATGGTAGTCATGAACGGTTGTGTTGGTCCTTGTCGGGATGGATAGTGGTAGGTTACCTTGGTTCCTTTCCCTTGTGTCAAGGGGGAGGATGAGTTGAACTTCGGGGACGAAGTTCTTTTTAAGGGGGGGAAGACTGTAATACCCGTCCTTTTAGAGACCCGTTGACTGATGTTTAATGACCTGAGACACCTATCTAGACCTTCGGAAACCTTGCAGGTTAAACCTTGTGATGTTGTGAACCTTAGAGTTCGAGTTACTCGATATAGCAAGGGCTACTCGATCGACTAGGTTGGGCACACGATCGAGTAGAGACCACTCAATCGAGTAAGTGGGTTACTCGATCGAGTAACGGGAGTTCAGCGGGGAATTATAAATCGTAAAATCGTGAAACCCAAATCATTTCTCCACCTTTCTTCCTAAACCTAGATTCCGTCATTTCACTTCTCCTTCACCATGGTTCATCTTCTTGAGGCCTTTGAGAGTGGTTACACCATAGGAATGGGATGCTTGAGTCGGGTAGCGGTCTTGACGCCGGATTACTTTGTATAGGAAAGTTGTCATCCTCATAATCGTCTTACTTGGTTTCAATTGTTTTGTGGTAGTAGTAATAGATGGTTATGCTGGTTGTTATAGGTGGCTATGGTGGTTGCTTGTTACCTTGTGGTCGTGCGCGGTATTGCTGCGAGTTGCTAAAGGTAGGTTTTCCTTCTCAGTATTGTTGGTTTTCTAGTGTGTCGGTTGTATTGTATAGTTGGTTTTAGTATTGTTGATGGTGCTGTGGATTGGTTGTGATTGGTCATTATGATTGTTTGTCTGTGGTTCTCATGGTGCGTCCTCAGCTGAGTGGAGTCACTTACGGGAGTGGCTTCACGCCCTTGATTCGCCCTCTGTGGAACCCGCCACAGAGGGGATGTGCACATTAGGAACATGGGTTATTGCTCGGATCAGATGAGCGGGGTTAGGTGGGAACGACTGCGGTCCCCCACTGGTAGGACTGGACCTTCGGACAGTCAGAGAGGTGTGGTTGGTTGGAGGCGGTGGTGTATGTGTATTACTGTGTTCATTGTGTCTGCTTTTGTACTTGTTACCTCAGTTACTAACCTTGTGTGGTAATGTTGTGTTGTCTTCTTGTGTTGTGTCTGCCGTGATCCACTATGGTGAGCAGTCAGTCTTAGCAGGTTGATGTATGGATCATAGCTGGGTGCTTGGAGGGGCGAGTCTACCACGAGTCTTGGCAGAGATAGCTTCACCTAGTTTGTAGTTATCACGAGTTGTATCTTTTGTGTCGTTTGTTTGGTTTAAATCACTTGTAATTTAATATAAATGTTCTTTTATCGGCATTTGATTATTACTGTCTTCGGGCAACCGAGATGGTAACGCCCTTATCTGCTAGGGAATGTCTTGTTAAGGCTCCTTGGTAGATGGGGGTGTTACATCTTATTTCAAGCCATTCATGCGTCAGAAGTAAGCAAATCTACCAGAAATTAGAAGAACTTTCTCTCACTAGGTTCTCTCTCATGCTTTTTCCCTTGTTTTTTTTTCAAATATCACATTTGTAAACCAAATAATGCCAAATTTTCCGATTTTCAAATTACAGTTTTACAACAAATAAAAAAAAAATCCTTTTCAAAAATCCATTTTGTAAATGAAATAATGTCCAATTTTCTGTAGAGATAAAATCCATTTCCAATTTTCCAAAAACAAAACCCTTTGGTGAAATTCCACTCAATTTTAAATTCTCCATAAATGAAATCCTTTGTAAATTCTCAAAACAAAATCAAAAAAATCCAAAAAAAAAAAAATCCAAAAACCAAAAAAACGTTTTAAATCAAAATATTTTCAAACAATGTAAATGCAAATGTGTAAATTCAATTGGGCAAAGATAGAGTCAAAATTCAAACCGACCATGTCCTAGTCGAAACTCTGTCAAGTTATAAACCCATCTTCCCTTACATTTGGGTCTTTCAAATTTAAGTCCGGTCCTAAGGCGTCACTCCGTCATTTTGAACCCCCTACCCCAATTCAGTTAGGATCTAAACATTTCCGACACCTCGAGTCACACGTGCCCGAGTCATACACAAAAGACTTAATGGGGTTCACCTTTCAAATCCATTTTATTTCAAAGCCGTGTTTTCAAAACCTTTCTAATGACACGTCCCGAACGTGAGTCATCGATCCCGTCAATCAGATCAACCATATAAGTGTCACTCCGTCGAAGTCAACACTCGAGTCTAAGGTCAAAGTCAAAAACCGTGAGTCCAAACACGAGAAGTCACTCACGACATTTTGCGATTTCACAAGTCAAGAGTCTAGTTATCCCGTCTCATCCTCATATATTTTCCTTCGTATATCCCTCGTTTGTTGCCTTAGTATACGTGATCCCATGTCAATTTGAGTTGTAACACGCATCATTTTATTTTCGATAGGAATTCTGTAATTTCCAATGAAAATGTTCAAGAACGTTTATCTATCATCGTCGAAGGACTAAGTTCTGCAGTCATGAAGCTCAGGCCACCGTCGAAGACATGATCACTCGTGTCGTCAATATAGAAAACCAAATGGGCATGATGAAACCATTACCATCTTCTCGTACCCCAAGGCCAGGTCATAGCTTCAACACGACACACCCATCTAAGAAGGCCAATGAAGACAAGGGAGTCAACCTCTTGGAAACTCCATCCAGAAGGCCGGGACGAGCTCCTAGGGAATTCGTTGACCTCAGAAAAACATATGAAGTAGCTATACAAAGACTGGTTTCCCAGGGAAGACTTCATCCAATTGGTCCAACCCCAGACCCTGAAAAGATATTGCCTAGGTGAAAAGGCAATTCATATTGCCAGTAATATCGAGGTAGGGGACACGATACGGAGGAATGCTTTTGTCTAAAGCATATTGTTCAGGATATGATCAAAGATGGGAAGCTTCCTGTGCCACCTTCCGTTAAGCAATCCTTGAAGATCGACCCCCTTGGGTCTAATATCATTAAACATGACCATGAATCATTCTTAGATTGTTCTCACCTCCTCGCTCCTCATGATAACAAAGAAATCAGTGTCCTCGAAAACGACAATATCCAAAGTGGAATGCTCATGCTTTCCATTGCATTCAATAATAAATTTTCCAAGTTAGAGGGAGCCATTGATAACCTAAACTCCCGGCTTTCCAACATGGAGAACCATTTTGCTGAAATGGGTAAGAAGCTTGAGGCCCAACCTCCCAAGATGAAAAGTGTCGTGACAAACCCTCAACCTGACAGTCCTAAGGAGAAACCAACAAGTGAACAATCTATTCCTAGTTCTTCTCATCCAAGAATCAAAATCAACAAAGGCAACCTCATGAAGCCTTCGTCAAAGAAACCTAACAACTCTCAAAGGTCATTAACAAAGGCTTCCGACAAGAAGGATACACCTCCTAGGAAATTTACTAACATTGGTATTACATACACCGATGCCCTTCAGAAACTCATGGAACGACGAATGTTAAAGCCTATCGGTCCTACACCAGATCCAGAAAAGAGATCTAAATTCTGGGATAGTAATGCCCATTGCCAGTATCACGGGGAAAAGCACACAATACTGAGATGTGCTATAGGCTCAAGCATGCGATCCAGGATATGATTAAAAGTGGGAAATTGTCCCTCTCAACCTTTAACCCACAAGGCAGCTTAGGCAATCCTTATGGATATACCACTTATCAGGAAACTCTTATTGACTGTTTTTCAGTGTTCCCAATGATGAGGACGAGGTGCTCAAATGGACGAATGCTCAAAGCCAGACACCGAAGCCCGTTGCCGGAAGAGTAAATATTCAAGCATGGGGCGATGATTACGAGTCTGGATCTAAGATCGAGTCAGAACGCGAGTCCGAGTTCGAGTCCTAAGCTTTCTATCCCATAATTATTCTAGTATCTTTCTTTGTGTCCATTTCCATTCATAGTGACAACCTGGGGGCTGTCCCACGAGTCGTATGTCTTCTCGAGTCTATAAACACATTAATCATTTCAATAAAAGCACAATCCACATATAATTCTATTTCTTCCTATACCATTTTCTGTTACAAAGAAAATTGGTTTGAGACATTTTAAAATGACAACAATGCTTGCCAAGTCAATGTGAGTGCACTTAGTCGAAGTTTTTGTTCCCAGTTGTAGAGTCTGAAACTCCGTGTTCTTTCCTTACCTATTCCATGTGTGGCAATAGAAACCTCTCGCTATAGCCTAGTTTCGGACGAGCATACCTCAAGAGATTCTAGGATGAATCCAACCATCTCCCTTGTTAACGATCCATGATGGAAGGCTATTGGAATGAGTGTCCTCCTCAATAGTGCGTCTACATAATAAATCTCATAAAAGGAATATCAGGGATTTAATATATTTTATTTGTCAGTTGATCAACGTAAATCGGTAACGCTCGGCTGACTAGAGTTTGACGTTATTGTCGTAAGACAGTGATGATTAACTGATCTCTTTAGGTCACACCTATAGGATGACGCCCAAATGGAAAAAACTAATTATTTGTATAAAGAAAAATTTAATTAATACCTTGTATATTGACTTTTATATAGTCAAGTGAATATTTTATTTGATGACGAGTTACGAACTCGGGCCAAATGGATTTAATATTCAACTATGTGATAATTGATTAATAAATAGAAGGGATGTAGTAATTAATAGTTAATTGCTAATATTTGTATGTGTGTGTGTGTATTTTGAGACGGAGGTAATTAGCTAATTATATTTACAAAGAGTTGTAAAATTGGCTAAATAGGGTTTTATGAGACAAATTTTATATTGATAAAATGGTCAAATATTACTTAAAAGTTAAGTGTATATTATTTACTAATTTGTATTATTTAAGTGTTAAATGTTCAAGTTAATATTTAATTATATAAGATAATTAAATATAAGACTTATAAGCATTTGTGGGACAAATGACAAAAATCAAAATAAGACCCATTTATACACAAAAACCGGTTATAACACATGACATGGTCACATGTGTATACCAAATTTTTCCTCAAACTTTGACATGGGATGTTTCCCATTTCTTTACATTTGGGTTGTCTATATATACCCTATGTAATACACACATGCAAGGTTAACAATTTTTAATACAAAAAAAATTCTCCTTTTCCTTGTGTTTGGCCGGACCAAATAAGAGAAAAAGAAAAAAATATTCATCATCTTCTTTATGTTTAACTTGATCAAAAGTTGATCAAATAATCATCAAACATATTCACAAATATAATATACATTATATAATATTATTAGAGTAATAATATTACATATAAACAAGGATTTCCTTCATATTATCTAGTTAGTAATATTTAGGAATTTTGGGCTAGTCTTGGGTGCTACTTGAAGGAGATCACCTATTTTGGTGATTGTTGGGTTAGGAGGTTCATCCATCATTTAAGCTCAAGAATAACTAGGGAAAGGAGTTCTCTTGTTGTGCCCATTTTATTGCCATTTTACCTTTGTAAGGAATTTTTATTCCTTATTCTTAATTTTGCTTGCATGCATGTTTTAAGACCATCTTTTTTGTAAAATTAAGTAGTAATTTCATAACATTAGAAGTGTCTAATGAGGGTCTTAAACTAACAAGTGGTATCAGACCATTGTTATTAACATGCATGTCAGTTTGAGACGGTCTCAACATTTTATAAGATAAAATTGTTAAAATGAATATTTTGTTGTTAAAATTAGTTTTATCACAAAATATTATTTTGCATGTAATAATCTGGTCTTGAATTAAGCTGGGTCGAAATTTTGAATTTTTATAGCATATTATATCTTATTTTCGTCTTAAAATGTGTTAATATGCATTAAATTTTGTTAATCGTTAATAAAATTATGTTGCATGTTTGTTTTGTTAAAAATTTACCGACCATCGATTTAATTTAGTGAGTGATAGTAAATAATCTATGGCGTAGGATGATTTCTGTGTAACGAATTTAACGGACGAGTGAATAATGAAATAAAAGGTTGACACGAGAAGTTTTGGTGACTCGGAAAACCAAATGTGGAAACAACCGCGGGGGGAGTCAGAATCCCACCAATTTGGCACTATAATCAAGACGGTATTACGCGAGTAAGGAAATACAAGACTTATTTTGCTAATGAGATATTGCTAAGTGTAGACGGAATATTTAGTAGTAGAGTGTTGAATGCCCCTTCTCAATATGACGTTCCCCTCTTTATATAGTTGTGGTTGCTAGGGTTGCAATCTCCCACTCCTCCCTGCCTCTGCTACTATATTCCTGCGTCTGCTCCGGAAAAATAGGGAGTAGTTGCTTATCATTAGGGAGTAGTTGGTGAAATAGTCAAAGACTCCACTCTCCTTTGCATGTGGGTTTATCAACATAAATTGTGTTTGTTTAGCTTTCATTCTACGGTCCCACCTTGTCCATCTCACCAATGCCTTTGCCTTTCCTTCCGCCAATGAACAAGTGCCACGTCATCATGGGTAAAAAAGTTGATATTTTACCCCCAACAATTGCCCCCAAATTTCTGTCTCAAAATATTTTAGGCGGGAATTTCCTCCTCGAGACGCTGAGAACTGACGAAGTTTAACTATTATATCGACTTTGTAACTTCCCAATTAATGTCTTCTCAACCGCCACTTTAGCATCCCACTTTCCCACAAACTTCTTTTCTTATTTCAACCCCTCGGTATCCCCGACTCCTCTTTACTTCCCCCACCTCTCTCATCATTACTTCTTCTTCTCCAACTTCCCTTCCATCAATCAACTTCCCTTTCTTCTGTGATTAACAGGTACATCGTCTCCTTCCCTCTTCGTTTTTCTTCTTCACTTTCTTTGTTTTACTATGTCTCAAAAAACTGCTTTCTCGACCTCTGCATCGAACCCTCCTGCGCCGTCAAACCCTTTTCCCTCCGGCGGCGTTTTGTCCTCAAAACACTCTTGTGATTCTGATTTTACCGCGAAAGATCTCGCCTACATTAAAAAGATGTTTGGGTTCTCCGATCAGGTGGTGTTCCATATCCCGGTTCCCGGCCAAAAAGCTGATTCCGTGCGGGAGGCATGGATATGCTTGTATGATTATGCATTCCGTCTAGGTCTCAGGTTTCCATTTCCTCCTCTGATCCAAGAGTGCTTGAATCTTAATGGCTTGGCCATTTGCCAAGTTGCTCCTTACACTTGGCGGATCCTGCTCGCGATATGTGCCATGAATAGCCGCTTTGGTTATGATATTGGCCTCTCGGACCTTGCTCACATGTTCTCGGTCAGATCTCTTAACCGGGGCCAAGTGACCATCTGAGTCCGGGATGGTGAGAAAAATTGTATTATTTTTCCGGTGAAACCTGATGAGAGCAAGTGGTTCACCCGTTTCATTTTCGTCAAAGTTGACACACTTCCCCCTTCTACCAACTATATTGCCAGCGCCTGGCGGTCTACTCGTGGTATTTGCATGCCCTAGCTTTTTATTTTTTCCTTTTGGTGCTTATATTTCTTTATTTGGCTTTCTGTGCAGGTCTGCGTCATTGATGTAGCGGGTCGTTGTCAGCCATCAAACACATTTATACCCAACTACTACCATAGCAAGATTAATGTGGAATAATTGAGATTAATCTATTTTAATCTACTCCTAATCTAAGGAAGGTTTTCCTCCACCTAGAGGGCTTAATCTCTTGATTATTAAAAATGGAATATATATATATATATATATAGTGGTACATCATTATGTTAAGCAAGGGTAGATTTGTAAATAACAATGCTAAGTGTTGAATAGAGAATTGCATGTCCCGAGGGAAATGCGCAGATCAAGCTGCTACTTCCACCATGATCCGCTCGACCTCAACTGGGGCACGGTTAGTCTGTAAGAAGATCCGCTCGTCCCGTACAGGAACCGCTCGGATCAGAACACTGCAATCCGCTCGTCCTGTGCCAAGGACGCACGGATCCTGGCACAGGGTTCCATCCTCTTGCTTAAGGGCCTACGATTAATGTATACTTTTTATTCTTACTTCTTTGGTCATCGTTCTCACCTCCTCTTCATACTAGTTCGTCCAAGATCGTCAACAAGCTTCCGAATATACACGAGAGACGGGAATTCCGCCTCATTATCTCCTTTCATATAAGACATATGAAATGCACTAGAAAAGCAAAATAGGAAGGGTTTGACGGATAAAATGGCAATGAAATTCTATAATAGTATGCAAAATAGTCTGAATTAGGGGACTAAATGTGCGCAAATAAGAGTCACATTAAACATCCTCATACCGAACCTTTACTCATCCCGAGTAAAGAGGTGACTAAAACTATGACCTTTATTTAAACTATCCTAATAATATAACCGATGTGAGAGAATTAGCGGGTCTCACTCCACCCCTTCAACTCACAACAACACATCTATGAGGTAAGATGCCCTCTTGCAAGGCAAGGTGGGGATTGCCAAAATGGCGATACATCCAATTATTAAGCACACAAAACAAGTAATGAATGCATCTATAAAAGAATAGCCACTTTCCTTATCTGAGTGGCAGAAATCATCTACAAGGGAAGCAATTTAAGGGTACACACTCCATCAAGGATATTGTTTCTTCAAATTACTAAGTCTAAAAGGATACCAACAAATCACCTCCAAGTTGTGTCAAACTAGGGTACGTTTATCCTCAATCGCTAAATGCTTTTGTCAAGAGTATGCTCCTTATGGTGTTAGAAACACTGTAGGATCGCGGAATTCCCCCTCTTACCTAGACAAGAAGAAGGGTCATCCCCTCTCTACCATGCACAAAACTGGGATCAATGGAAAAAGGGATCAAGATGTTTTGAGTTTCACATTCGTAGTTTGATTTTTGATTTGTTTTTCCCCCAATTTATTGTGGCATTTGTCATTTGAAGAACATTTCTTGCCATTTTTGATGATTGGCATTTTTATACTTGGTAATTCTTTTCAATATTGCATTTTTGAACATTTTTCAAAGTAACCCCATTTTGTAGCAATGGTACTTTTATTGAATCATAGGAGTCTATTTTTGCTCCTCTTTTCATTGATGCATTTTGCAAACTTTTTGATTTTCATTTTGGTACTTGAACTCAATTTGGAGATTTTTGTGCCCATTCCCTTTTTATTGACAAAACATGATGATAGAAGTGGAAGATAGTTGCATGGTTTCAAGGGTCACCTTGGAATATCCGGTAGCCAAGGAGCTATCACACCACAAGGTACTCTTGACTAGGCCTTAGTGCATGGGTCAAAAGGTACTATTATGACACATCCTAGAGTGTCTTGAGGGTATTCTAGCAAACAAAGTCTCAAGGAGAAAAATTATCTACAAGGGCTTATATACACTTGTCCAGCTTCCCAAATAGGTATTTTCACAAAATTTTCTAAACATGCAACTACATGCCATGATACAACTATATATACAACTCTAATGCATATGCTTCTATCAACAATTATGCCATGTAATCTAGATGCAACTCCTAACAACACATAGATACACAAACTGCAACAACAAATTACACAACATCCTCCTTGACATGTAAGCCCATCCTCCTCATATGAGTAATGAAATGAAATGGAAGGGAAATAGGGATTAGAGCGATCATACCAAGCGGTCTTCATTTTCCATTGCTAATGCCTCAAATGTAGTGTTGTATCTATGTGAGAAGAGAACAAAAACACAAGTATATACAATTCTACACTACTAAGTTAAAGAATATGTTTTTGGTTTTTGAAATTTTTAAATTTTAATGGATTTTGTTTTAATGAAATTAAAGAACATATTTTTGGGATTTTTTGAAATTTTTTGAAATTTTTATGCATTTTGGAATATAAATTCTCATCCCCCACTTTATTTTGGATATTATCCTCAATGTACATGTAGGAGTAGGAATGAAAAAGAAATACATGTTTTTTGGATTTTTAAAATTTTATGGAAATTGAAGTACAAATACAATGATATGATATGAATGAATGCATGCTCTAACTAAATGCAATTCTATATGTCATATATAACAAATGAATGCAATCTACAGTACACTAAACGATGCATGCTCTCGCCTATGATCAAACCTCCCCAAACCGATTTAAACACTATTTCTAGTGTAGAAATGAATAGGTTTGGTCATTAGTGATTATGAATGAATTCTAGTATATATGCAACTGACTATATGAATCATGTGAGATATATTACAATGCAAATTATACTATATGGTTATAATGTGAATGCAATATGAAATATAATACAAGTGCAAGTGAGGTGTAATGCAAGATAATTTAAAATGCAATGCAACTATACATAAGAGTTAGGGAAAGAAAGGGTATCATACAAATGGAGGTGGTGTGGTCAAACACCTTTAGCCATTTCACTCGTCATCATCATCATCATCGCGGTATCCACGTCCGCTTGATCCTCCTTGGTCATATCCTCCTCCTTTGTTAGAGAATCCCCCACTTTGGTCTCTAATGATCCCTCCTTGGTTGCTATAGTTAGGGAACAAAAGGTTTGGTTGAGCCCAAGATGGATGGGGGCCTCCAGGGTTGATGTACCCTTGTTGAGCAATGTTGTAGTAGGAGGGGTATTGGGCCAAGTAGTTGTCAACCTCCCATTTTACACTCCAAGATCAACATTTTGCATGAGTTGCAATAAATCATTCATGTTGGAGCTCTCGGGTCTTGAGCATGGTATATATTGTGTTGGGTAGGGTGGAATGGGTATATAGGATGGTGGTGCGGCACGCCATTCTAGCAACTCGCAAGGTCGATTAGGTGCTTCTTCTCTTGGTGGTGGGTTATCATGGATCTCGATGGGGAGGAGGTAGGTTGGCCTTGGGAAATACTGGCTCAAGCGGAGCTCGGTGGGTGGTATGTTCCATCTCCTTAGAATAAGTGATCAACAACCCTTGGTGAACCACTCTACACTTCCGTCCTCATTGTAAGTACACTACCGGTGGTGGTTGAAGATAGCATCCTCATCTATCAAAGTTCTCCCCTTGTGCTTTTCATAGCTTCCATTAAGGTTGAACCCGGGGCAAAGTTCATTGGCCAAAATTGTGATTAGGCCTCCCATCACAAAGGTTTTGATATTAGAATTCCCTTGAGCAAAGTCATTGAACCTTGTAAGTATCTCAAGGGGTGTGTTGAAATTATAAGGCCTTGTCTCTTGCTAATTCAAATATGACTCTAGAAAAGTCAAGTCGAGAAGGGTGCACCTATCTTGCTCTTGTCTTCCATTGATAGTCCCGGTAATAAACCTTTCGGTAATCCGAATTACCGAATGTTGGATTGCAAAGGTATAATATTGCTTATAGGAGTGAAGTTCCCTCCCAGAAATAGCCACCCAAAGGTGGTTAACACTAAAGTCGGTGGGCTTATCGTTGTCATACCTTGGTACCTCAAGACCAAAAATAGTTGCAAATTGGTCTAGAGACAACCTATGGTCTCTATTGCAAAGACGGAACATAAAACCAAAATTTATTTGCCGAGTGGTGACTACCCGGAGACTACGCAAAAACTCCAGCGTGAGACTCAAGTATGTATCCTCATGGGCATAGAACATTTTTCCTAGACCCATACCATTGAAAAACACCTCCGTTTGGTTCCTTATACCAATTACTTCTAAAGCATCAAGATCTATGAATTGAGTGGGTTCATAGTCTTTACCTAGTAATTATTCAAATCGTCGGCGGTGGTCATCGTTGGTGAAGATTACCTCCGAAAAATACTCGAGTTGTGCAACACCTTGTATAATTACATTCCCTTGTCCTCTTACCTCTCGTGGGGTGGATGAGGTAGCACCCTTGCGTCGCTTGGATGCGGAATCGACGGCTTTCTTGCTCTTGCTTCTTAGATTTATCATTTTCTTGATGTGAATGTTAGGGTTTTGCTTTGTTTTTGTGATGGGGATTGTATGTGGATGGTGAGATGAGATTTTGAGTAGATAAGATAAGGAAAAATAGGGATGGTGGGGGGGCGTTTATAACAAAGAAGGGGTGGGAGACGAGCAGGTTTGGACTGGGCTCGGGCGGATTTGTTAATAACCCAGTCAATCATCATGCTCATCCGAGCGTCCCGAAGCCGATCCGAGCGTCCCGAGGTTGCTGCCCGAGCGTCTTGCTCAGGAGACGCGCGGATCCTCAGACAGTATGTCTTTGTGTTCTGCATTCAAGTAGGGACGAGCGGCCTCTTGAGAATCTGCTCAGATTCTCTTCCAGTATAAAACTCTACTCAAGGCACTGTCAGGATGAGCGTCCTAGAGTCGGCTCGAGCGGATCCCAAGTGGGGACGAGCGTCCTCTTGGCAATCCGAGCAGATTTTGTGACAGTGTTGATTTTTGCCTGCAGCAGGGCTCAGGACGAGCGGCTCATTACCAGGACGAGCGTCCTGAGCTGATCCTCGTCAATCCTTCATTTGTTTCACTTGAATTCTCTCCCTTGCACCCTTTTTGTGATTCCTTCTTATCATTTTCTGAAAATATACTCAAAGAGTGGGTAAGTAACCCTCCCTCACTACTCTCATGTAAGAAAATGCAAGTAATTTAAAGGTATATACAATATTGTACAATGTAAAAATGTGGGAAAGCATATATTACAAATGGTGGTTTGAGATAGGACTCCACCAAACTTGTTCAAATTGTCAAAATCTTTTGTCCATAGAGCTCAAGGCTCTTAGAAGAAGGTCAATGGTTTGTGAACAAGCTTCAAACAAGCATGAATATGGTTTATTCCAATCAAATATGAAGCTTGGCCAAGGAAGCTTGTCACTTATTCTCTCTGTCACCTTGCCCTTGGCACTTGAGCCTTTGCAATGCATTAAACCGACAAGTCCATGATTCTTGTCAACACGAAGCATGAAGTATGGCTTATTTTCGTCCGGAGACTTCCACTTACCACCTTCTTCTTCAGTTTCGGTGATGATGATAGCATTTGGATTTGTCAATCCTTCCAAAGTAGAAGGAGAATTCTTATAACATTGATGACCGGATACCTTAGGAATTGAAGTTGTGGGTGCCAAATCTCCACAAGTAATCTCATTTGCAAGTTTCTTCTTGAGCTTTTCCACCAAGTACCTTTTGTATGACGATTTGACTTTTTGGAGAAGGTCCACCATATCATCTTCAACAATCATAGGTTCCATGGTGGGTGCGAAATGGTCTTCATAGGCAATAGGAAAGAGACATTCATGTTCTTCATGGAAGCATACCTCAAATTTCTCAAGGATGGGATCCTCAAGTGAGGCAATCTCACAACTCTTTTCCTCCTCTTCACTCCATAAGTCCTTGAAAGACACATGTTCCTCATAAGCTTCTTTCACAATATTGTCATCATGGCTATCTTCATATGAATCATAAATGGGGGCTTCACTCCTCTTCAATAATTCTTCCTCCACCATCTCAATATTCACATCAAAAGACACAACCTCATACTCACAAAGGCTAAGAGTATTTGGCTTACTCAACCTTATATCTTCTTCATCAAATACCACACTTTCATACTCACAAGAGCTCGAGGAGATTGGATCTTCCCACTTCTCATCTTCCACATCAAAGGTTACTCCTTCAAATTCACATTCATGGTCAATGCTCAAGAATTCATGAGGAGTGGTTGCTTGGGTTGCCTTTATTTGGGCAATTCGAATTTCCAACTCCTCACCTTGGGTAACAATGCCTTGAAGAACATTGTCCCTATTTTGGCTTTCCTCTAGCATTTGTTTGAAGAAATTTTGTTGATCTCCCATCATTTGGAGAATCACATTTTGAATGGGCTCATCTTCTTGTTGTGGGTGGGTGTGAAAATGGTTGTATTGTGACATTTGGAATTCATTGTAAAGTGGTTATTGGGAGGGTGGTTGTTGTGGATATTGGATGTGGGGGTTTTGGTGGGAAAAGTTGGGTAGTAGTTAGGATTTTCATTGTATGAGTTGTAAGGTAGGTTTGTGTTGACTTGCTCCTCAAACTCCCCATACCCATTGTAGTCATACTCAAAATATACACCACATACTCCATGTACCAAGCCTTGGGCCATCATCATAGCTAAGACAAAGATACAACTACAAACATGGAAACTGCAATAAAATGGAAAGAACGAACCTTGAGGAACAAGTTCCTCAAGGTTAAAGCACAAGAAACAAAATTCCCAAGGAACCAAGGCTCCTCAAGAAGAAGCACAACTAAAACTAGACAAAAGAACGATTCAAATACACAACACCGTCCCCGACAACGGCGCCATTTTGATGTAGCGGGTCGTTGTCTGCCATCAAACACATTTATACCCAACTAATAGCATAGAAAGCAAGTCGGGGTCGATCCACGTGATGGGGGTATTTAAATTGTTCAATCTAATCGTAGTTGTGCTAAGGGTTGTCACAATTGGTTTGGGTTGATGATTCTAAACAAAAGAAGGCAATGGAATAAAATAAGCAATAAAGCAAATAAAGATGTAAAAAAGTAATAAAGGATACTAGGATATCATGGGATCATAGGAGAATCATGGTAAGATACCATAAATGAGTTATATAGATGCAAGCAATTTTATTATTGTTGGAATTAAGTTAGTTCATGTCAAATAATTCATAAGAAGATTTGGGTCCCGGAGCCGAGTCATTTGTGACTGTACAACACCTACAAGTTGACTTACTTCTTCCTATTAAACTATATGCATGATAAAGAAAATCCTAAGGAAACTTACATCTCGGAGCCGAGTCGGTTAAGACTTTACAACACCTACAAGTCGACTTGGGTTTTCCCTATTCAACTATATGCAAGGTCTAACAAGGCTTGAGTTGGTTTATATCTTACAAGCCTTATTGAATAGATAAGAGATGGGTAAAAAATACAAGAATTCATAGGCTCGCATTTCATCAATCATGACATGTGCATAAATTGAAAAACAATAAGCACTCATTCATATGAACTCATTAAGCATAAATCTATCGCATGATTATCTCCCCTAATTCCCCACTAATCCTAGTTAAGTAACTACTCACTTATTATCATGGGAAATATGTTATCAATGGTGTCAATCATTACAACAAGTATAAACATGGTAAGAGAGTGAGGAAATAAACAATAAAGAGTAAAGAGATTATACCAAACTTAAGATGAACAAATGGAAAGGAAAGAATAATAGAAGAAAACTTGATTGATTGATGAAAAGTTGTCAATTCTCCAATAATAAACCCAATAATCTTCAATTACACAATAATAATAAATTTGAACAATGATTAAGGAAAGATTAATGTGGAATGATTGAGATTAATTTATTTTAATCTACTCCTAATCTAAGGAAGGTTTTCCTCCACCTAGAGGGCTTAGTCTCTTGAGTATTAAAAATGGAATATATATAATGGTACATCATTACGTTAAGCAAGGGTAGATTAGTAAATAACAATGCTAAGTGTTGAATAGAGAATTGCAAGTCCCGAGGGAAATGCGCAGATCAAGCTACTACTCCCACCACGATCCGCTCAACCTCAACTGGTGCACGGCTAGTCTGTAAGGAGATCCGCTTGTCCCGTGTAGGAACCGCTCGGATCAGGACACTGCAATCCGCTCGTCCTGTGCCAAGGACGCACGGATCCTGGCACAGGGTTACATCCTCTTGCTTAAGGGCCTACGATCTATGTATACTTTTTAGTCTTACTTCTTTGGTCATCGTTCTTGCCTCCTCTTCATACTAGTTCATCCAAGATCTTCAACAAGCTTCCGAATATGCGCGAGAGACGGGAATTTCGCCTCATTATCTCCTTTCCTATAAGACATATGAAATGCACTAGGAAAGCAAAATAGGAGGGATTTGATAGATAAAATGGCCATGAAATGTTATAATAGTATGCAAAATAGGCTCAATTAGGGGACTAAATGTGCGGAAATAAGAGTCACATCAGTCATCTGATTCCATCCCCCGACAAAGTTGCATCTATCACCAAGCTCTTTGGTCCTCCGTCTGAACATAGGAGTTTTCCTAACCTGGTTCAGGATTCAGGCCCTGCTTCAAAAGAGGAGAACACAGTAATTGAAGAGTAAGAAGAAGGTGAATCAATGTCGACTGGTATGTCACCTTATCTCCTCAATTCTTCTCTGCTTCTGGTAACGTTAATATTTTTGGCTCTGACCTTGATTTCCCTGCCCCCAGGTTCTGCGAAATCCAAGACTACGCTCGCTGCAGTACTAGCTCTGAGGGAGAGGAAGCGTGCTGAAGGTGCCTCCAAATTGGCCGAGAAGAGGAAAGCGGCCCCTGGATCTGGTTCTGGGACTCGTGCAAAAAGGAGGTATGCTACTGGTCAGGCCAAAGAATAGATTCCCATCGAGATCACCCCTCTTGCTACGAAGCCTCATATTCCAGGGTATATTCCTTCTCGTGGCTCTGCTTCTGATAATCCTCCTGCCTCTGGGACTATTCCTGTTCTTGATTCTACCCCTCTTGCTGAGTCTGTCCCTGTTCCTGGTTCTACTCCTGCTACTGGAGGTCCTCCTGATGTAGCATTCAGGTTTCCAGGGGACTTTGGCAGGGCCAGATCTGCTCGTGATCTGAGTCTGATGGGTCAAATGATGTTTCCTGCTCCTACATCTGCACTAGATAGAAGGGCCTTGGGTGATCTGGCAGATCGTGTTGTAGAGCTTTCCTTTGAGGTGAATATATGTTAACTGCCTCAGTTCCTTCTTTTTTTTTAAACCTCTTTGCTTGTCGTTGGCAGTCCTTCCAAATGGCTCTATTTTTGCGAGAGAAGATTCCGTCCTTGGAAGCTGAAAAGGCGGAGCTCCTGGAGCAGGTAAAGGCGGCTGAAGAAGGCAAGCTTAAGACACAGGCTGAGTTAGACGCATCCCAGAGTCTACTATTGAAGGAGGCTGCTCAGAAGCAGAAACTGCAAAGTAGCCTTTCTGATGCTGAGGGGCGTATTTCTGGTGCTGAGAGATGTGCTACTGATGCCAAGAAACGTGCTTCTGATGCTGAGACTCGCCTCTCACAAGTTCTGGATGATAAAGCTTCCTTGGTTTCTGAGGTGCAGACGCTGAAGGAGAAGAATGCTGACCTTTGGGATGCTTTGATGAACGTTCTTGTCTATGCTGCTCTGGAAACCAAAATTGAGTGTCTAAAGGCGTTTCAGAGTGGGGAGCATCTGTCCTGGGACCTGGAAGCAGAAGAGGAGAAACTTGCTGCGGACTTTCCCGAGGGACTGAATCTAGACTTGCTGCCTGGTCTGAAGGGGGATGGTGTCATTCCTGCTGGTACTCCAGACGCTGAGGAAGAGGTGGCCTCCCCTGCTCCTGCTACTCAGACAGATGCTTCTGGAGCTGTGGAGCACATTGACCTGAAGTAGTATTTCTTGCAAATGAAACTTTGTTTTGCTTTTTAGTTAGTGTTTTGCCCTGTGTGGCGCAGTATGTAGTTTTGACAAACAGTTTGGGATATTTTGGTCGGGTCCAGGAGACTAGGCATGTTTTGTTTTTATGACGAACATACGCAGTACTTTTTGTTTTTAGATATGCTTTGTGTCGTACCGTTTCTGGTGTTTCTTTTGTTTTGTGCATGCACTTTTTACGTTGTATGTTTGGCCATCGCTGTTTGATTGCTGGCTAAGGGATCTAGTTCGCCCACTCGTTCAGAGAAGCCAGGATTGCGTGGATGCTAATACAGCGCGGGAGACTGGTTGTCCCGGTTGTACGTGCTTAGCCACGGACACACGCCTTCTGTAGTAAATACAAGCTCTGCCAGATTAGTTTGCATTTTTATTCAATTACCCATTTATTTGGAAAACATTTATGAAAAGGAATTATAAAATGTTTAAAGTTGTTGATGTTTACAAAATAAAGTTCAGAGCCAGAGAAGATTTAAGTCAAGATATATACAGAAATAATTTTTTTTTAGAAACATGGAATGTGAAAATGTGTGTCGAAAAAACTTTCAGAATCAGGGAAGGTGAAAGTGCATGTAGAAAATTTGTCAGAACCAGAGAAGGTAAAAATGTATAGGAAAATATATGTGAGTAAATGTTGGAGGTCAATCAGGTTTTCAGAGCCAAAGAATATTTAAAGCAAAATCTAGAACCTGGCGGAGTTGCATCTGGTAGACTGAGTACCCGGTTGTTGCCATGTTGGTCGCTTAGGTGAAATAATTTTTCAAGTGGATGATATTCCAGGATCTGGGAACCATTTGTCCTTCCATAGTCAAGACTCAGTATGCTCCGTTTTGAACTATGCTCTCTACTTGGTATGGCCCCTCCCAGTTGTAGGCGAATTTCCCTACTTGCCGGTTCTTGGTATTCTGGAAGACTTTCCTCAGGACCAGATCTCCCACTTGCACGGTTCTTACCTTTAAATTCTTATTATAGCTCCTGGTCACCGTTTGTCGGTATGACGCCATCCTAATCTGAGCACTGGTTCTGAGCTCGTCTATCGTGTCTTGACTGCTTGCCATTCCCACCTGATTCCGATCTTCTATCATGCATCCATACCTGTGGATTGAGACCCTGGCCTCGGATGGAATGACTGCTTCTGCTCCAAACACCAGGCTGAAAGTAGTTCGTCCTGTTGCAACCTTGGGTGTGGTTCTGTCAGCCCAGAGAACCAGAGGCAGCTCTTCTGCCCACTTGCCCCCCCTCTCCTCCAGCTTTTTTTTAAGGTTTTCCACGATAATCTTAGTGCTGGATTCGGCTTGTCCGTTGGACTGGGGGTTCCTGGGAGTAGACTTCTGCAATGAGATATTCCAGCTAGCACAAAAATCTTCTGTCTTATTTCCAATAAATTGTGATCCATTATCACATATAATCTCAGATGGAATGCCAAACCTGCATATTATATTGCGTTTAATGAAAGATATAACCTGGGTTTCTGTAACTTGGGAGGATGATTCTGCTTCTATCCATTTGTAGAAGTAGTCCGTCATGGCGAGCATATAGACTTTGTTTCCTTGTGCCTTGGGCAATGGTCCTACGATGTCCATTCCCCACTTCATGAAGGGCCAGGGCGAAATGACCGGATGCAGAGGCTCCGCTGGCTGGTGGCTAACATGAGTGTGCCTCTAACAAGCATCGCATTTTTTTGCGAACTCCACGGCATCTTTGCGCATTGTAGGCCAGAAGTATCCCTGCCTTAGTGCCTTGTTGGACAAGCTCCTGCCCCCTGCATGATTTTCACATTCTCCACTGTGGAGAGCATGTAAAACAGCCTGAGATTCTTCCCGATCCAGGCATCTGAGGTAGGGTCCAGCGAGGGATTTCCTGAACAAGACACCATCAATTAGTATGAATCTGGATGCTTTCATTCTGAAGCTCCTTACCTCCTTTTTATCTGCTGCCAGGATGTCATTCTACAGCCAGTCCTGGTATGGTTTCCTCCAGTCTGGAGTATCTTCTTCACTGTTGGTGCTGCACACCACTTCTGCTTCCTGTTCAGATTTTATTATTGCTGGCTCCAGCACATGGACAATTGGTATTGTGGAGATGGCTCCTGCTTTGAATGTTGCCCCTAAAGTGGCTAGCGCGTCTGCTTCTGCGTTCTGGTCTTTAGGGATTTGTTTGATGTTGAACGTAGGAAATCTGAGGGTCAACTCCTTTGCTACGTCTAGTTACGCCATCATCCTGGAGTCCCTGGCTTCATAAGAGTTATTTACATGGTTAACTATAAGTTTAGAATCGCTGCAAGCCTTGAGGTATCTGATTTTCAGATCCAGAGCCAGCTTTAGACCCAAGATCAAGGCCTCGTATTCTGCATCATTGTTTGTGGCCTTGAATTCACATTGTACCGCATGGACTATGAGATCTCCCTGGGGTGATTTGAGGACCAATCCTACTCTTGCTCCTCTTGCGTTGGAGGCTCAGTCCACATGCAGTTCCCACACTTGTTCTCCTTTATCTTCTTCCATATTTAGAATGTCTTGTTCTGCATGGGTCTGGAGAGCCGGGCAGAAATCAGACACAAAGTCTGCCAGAGCCTGAGACTTTATTGCTGTACAAGGTTCAAATTTTAACTCATAACCGCTCAGATGCACGGACCACTTGGCCATCCTTCCTGACAATTCTGGTTTTCTCATGATAGTCTTAAGAGGATAATTGTATGAGACTCAAAATAATGACGCAATTTATAAGATGTTGTAACTAGTGCAAGGACGAGTTTTCCAGCGATAAGTACCTGGTCTCTGCAGGAAGCAGAGACTTACTGACGTAGTATACTGGATGATGTGACCCCTTCTGCTCTCGTACTAGTACTGCACTTACTGCTGCTTCTGTGACTGACAGATAGAGGAATAGTGGCTCTCCTGGCTCTGGCTACGACAGGAGTGGTGGAGTGCTGAGATAATGTTTTAACTCCTGAGATGCTTTCTCATGCTCCTCTGTCCACTCAAATATTTGGCTTTTTCTGAGTATATCGTAAAACAACCTGCATCTATCCGAGGATCTGGATATGAACCTGTTTAGGGTTGCCACTCTTTCAGTCAGGCGTTGTACGTCTTTTGGTTTCTACGGTGACTCCAGTTGCAGAATTGCTTTGATTTGTTCGGTGCTGGCCTTTATCCCTTTATCCCCCTTTGGGTCACCATGTACCCCAGAAATTTTCCACTGGAGACCCGGAAGGTACACTTTGTCGGATTCAGCTTCATCTGGTATTTTCAGAGGGTGTTAAAAGTATCTGCCAGGTGCTGGTGATGTTGTGAAGCCTACTTTGATTTGACGACCATATCGTCTATGTAAACTTCCATAGTTTGGCCTATTTGCTCTTTAAACATCATGTTTACCAGCCTCTGATAGGTGGATCCTGCATTTTTAAGTCCAAAAGGCATGACGTTATAGCAATAGATACCTCGCTCGGACCTGAATGCCGTCTTTTCCTGGTCGCCAGGTGCATCTTTATCTGGTTGTAGCCACTCCAGGCATCCAGGAATGTTAGCATCTCGTGACCTGCAGTAGCATCCACCATGGCGTCTATGTGGGGTAGTGGAAATGGATCTTCTGGGCAAGCTTTATTTAAATCTGTAAAATCGACGCATACCCTCCACTTGCCATTTTTCTTCGGGACCACCACGACATTGGACAACCATTCTGGATATTTCACCTCTCGAATTTTTCCTGCAGCAAGCAGGTTATCTACTTCTTGGTTTATGACCTGGTTCCTTTCAGAAGCAAACTTCCTACTTTTCTGCTGCACAGGTTTATAGCTTGGATCCACACTTAGCTTATGAGTTATCACACTTGGGTCTATCCCTATCATATTATTATGTGACCAAGCAAAATAGTCCATGTTAGTTCTCAACAACCGAACGAGTTCTTCGCAAATGTTACCTGTACATTCTGATCCGATTAGCACGGTTATTCTGGATCCAGCGCATCTAGGATTACTTCGTCTAGTTCTGCCTGCTGGGCTCAATATATTCGTCCTAGATGCGCTAGCTCTATAATTGCTATGCAGGTGGGTTGGTTGTTGACTTCAGAGCCACTTTATAGCAATCCTTAGCTTCTTTCTGGTCCCCACGTATCTCTTGCACGCCCCAAGGCTTTGGAAACTTCAGACACTGGTGGTACGGCGAGGGTATTGCCTTCATCTCGTGGATCCAGAGCCTACCAAGGATCACATTGTAAGTAGAGGGCCCATCAATAACCAGATACCTTACCTGCTTGTTAACTCCTCCGGCATAAGTTGGGATGACGATCTCTCCTAGGGAATGCTTTGTTTCGCCACTAAAACCAACCAAGGGGGCCGCCTTCTTTGCTAGATCTTTTTCACTGAATCCCATTCCTTTGAGCGTCTCTAGCATGATTAAGTTGACGGAGCTTCCGGTATCCACCAGGATCTTTCTAACCTCGCAATTTCCTATGGGGAGCGTGATGATTAAAGCATCGTGGTGTTGTTCTGGAGCAGACTGAGCATCTTTTTCGTCAAAGGTGGCTTATGGCAGGTTCTAGCGACTGATCCTGCAGGAATATTCTGGCTTATCTCCCTTTGCTCCAGTGGCATGCCTCTTTGCTGCTGAGTACGTCAATCCGGATAGCTCCGAGCCACCTGTAATAACATTTACAGTTCTAGTGCACTGAGGTGGGGGAGATGGCATAACCTGATTTGTAGAGTTCACTCTGGTTATGCCTATGGGTAAGAGGTGATCCAGATTTCCTTGATCATAATGATACTTGACTTCCTTCCTGAGGGAATGGCATTCGTCTGTGTCATGGGTGTTGCTGCCATGGAACTCACACTTTTTGCCAGTATCCTTTCTGCTGCCAGAGTATCCTTCTGCCGGAGGCTTAGGCCATCTGACTCTGCGACCCAGCTCCTGCAGCGCTTTGAACAATCCTACAAGATTAGTGGTAAAACCATACTCACTTACCTTTGGAAGCAGATCTGCTTCGCCCTTTCCTTCAGAACTTCCAGAAACTTTGTTCACACTCTAGCTGTAGGGTTTGGATCTTTCGCTCCTCTTTTCCACCAAGGCTTTTCTGGACACTGGGTCTGAATCATAAGTGCATCTTATGGGTGCAGAGTCCTCCTCCAGCCTCATGACATCAATTACTTTTGATTGTACCTCCTCAAAGGTAGTGCATGGATGCATGGTCAGGTTCTTGTATAGATCTGAATTCTGGTGCAATCCCCGGCGGAAGGCTTGTATAGCGGTTGTTATATCGCACCTCGGAATTGCCACCTTCTCCTTGTTGAACCTGTTCAAGTAATAACGAGTAGATTCTTCAAACCCTTGCACTATCCGGTAGAGGTCGCTGGTCTGCTTCTCTGGCTTTCTTCTGCTGGCGAACTGCTGGTTGAATGCATTGACTAGGTCGGCGAAGTTGGTTATACTTTTATTGGGAAGGCCGACGAACCACTGCAGGGCTGCTCCAGACAAGGTTGATCTGAATCCTTTGCACATACAAGCTTCCTTTAAGGGCCCGGTCGCAGCTATCACCATCATTTTTTGCTTGTAGTGGTTGACGTGATCAAGTGGATCCGTGGTTCCGTCATAGAGCGTCATGGCTGGTGGTACACATCCTTTGGGAACACCAATAAGGGCTATGTCATCCACGGAGGGTGAGTCTGCATAGCTGTCTCGTGCTGCCTTCTCTAATGGTGGTGCAACGCCTGGTAAACTGTACATCAGGTCCTTTAGCTCCTGGTACTGCTGCGCCAGTGAACTGCCTGCTCCTGCAAGGGGGTTAGAAACAGGCGAGAAGGAATCAACATGAGTACCTCCTAACCAGGGCCCTCCAGAAAGTTGGCCAGACGCTGGATGACTTGTCATTGGCATTGTACTTATTATAGATCCAGGCTGCCATCCTGGTGTCTGTTGCAGACCTCCGACCCAGGCTCCACTGGTGAACTGGCTGTATGATGGAAATACTGTGTTGTTGACGGGTCCAGATTGCCATCCTGATGTCTGGTGAGCGGGAGTACCTGAAAAGGGTAGAAATTCAGATCATGACGGAGTGCGAAACAAGGCATTACCTTGTCTCTGCTGCAGGCTGGGTGGATTGTCAAATGACAAGCATCCCAATCCTCTGGGCTCGATTGGTTGACCGGGTGCTACTCTTGCAAGGTCTAGTCTGGTGACTAGTTCTGACGGAATTGATCGACTTGATCCTCCGCCGATGGTCAGGTTCATGGCCTCAGGTGTTGACGATGGTTTGGGCTGGACTGTTGTCACGATCTGAGCAATCAGGTTCGGGTTGTCCTTCCTCAGATCCTCAACGGACTGGCGCAGAGTATCCATCCCCTGAATCATCACCTACATCGGGTCAAGCACTGGAGGTCCTCTACTTCTAAGAACTTTTGCACCTGATCCCTCCTGGGTCGGGGCTCTGGATGCAGCTTCACCTCTATTGGGGCTGCTTTCCCTGCTGGATCTGAGCTGGCTGGGCGAGCCTACTGCCTTGGGTATCTGCGGCGGTTTAAGAGGTGGAGGCAGAGGCATGGTTCTGGGTGACATGCTGACGGGGACCATCTGGCTGGATGCTGGAGGAGCGCTTACTGATCCTCCAGATGCAGGGGAGAATCTCGCTCCAGAGGACAGGGCTGACATACTCTGGCTGCTGGAAGGATTCTGGCTGGTTCCAGACATGGTGACGGCTGGTTCGATCTTACGAGATTTGGCTATAGAAAATGATCATTATGCCTCACAGTGGGTGCCAAACTGTTTTGGTAAAAATTTACCGACTGTTGATTTAATTTAGTAAGTGATAGTGAATAATCTACGGCCTAGGATGATTTGTGTGTAACGAATTTAACGGACGAGTGAAAAATGAAATAAAAGGTTGACATGAGAAGTTTTGGTGACGCGGAAAACCTGATGTGGGAACAACCGCGGAGGGAGTCGGATTCCACCAATTTGGCACTATAATCAAGATGGTATTACGCGAGTAAGGAAATACAAGACTTATTTTGCTAGCGAGATATTGCTTAGTGTAGACGGAATATTTAGTAGTAGAGTGTTGAATGCCCCTTCTCAATATGACGTTCCCCTCTTTATATAGTTGTGGTTGTTAGGGTTGCAATTTCCCACTCCTCCCTGCCTCTGCTGCTATATTCATGCGTCTGCTCCTGGAAAGTAGGGAGTAGTTGCTTATCATTAGGGAGTAGTTGGTGAAATAGTCAAAGGCCCCACTCTCCTTTGCACGTGGGTTTATCAACATAAATTGTGTTTGTTTAGCTTTCATTCTACGATCCCACCTTGTCCACCTCACTAACCCCTTTGCCTTTTCTTCTGCCAATGAACAAGCGCCACGTCATCATGGGTAAAAAAGTTGATATTTTACCCCAACAATGTTAATTTTAAGCATGTTTATTTACAGATTATCACTTGCATGTTATATTTATGAGAAATAGAATTTTAGAAATTAATATGATTAATTTTCATGGTTTATTGATTTTTATGTGATAAAAATTGGTAAATAAGTGATTAATTTGTGAAAAATGTTAATTAATTTTTTATGGTCGAAAATTTCGCTTATTTAGCTTCTAGAAGTTGTTCCAAGAAGTTGAAAATTTTGTTTCGAATTTTTTCATATTTTTGTTATTTAATTTTGAATTAAATTTTAATTGTTATACAATTATTAATTAATTTATAAAATTGTTATAAATTGATTTTATGAGTTAAATTTTCAATTTGTATATATTTTTGGTAATGTACCAGAATGTATAATATTTTAAAATATAAATTTATCATAAGGGTTATGATTAAATTGTTTTTACTATATAAAAGTTGTATTTTATATGTTAATTTGCTTTAAAATTGTTATATCCACTTAGTAAATTACCAAATAATTAATGAAGACTAATTTTGGTGTTGGACCTAAGACGGTGCATACATGCTAAGCTTGAAGACGTATTTTATGCCCAAATGATGACGAGTTTTATACTCAAGTGAAGACGAGTTCAAGCCCAACCTATGCTAGTTACGACTCATGGCCAAAGAAGCTTTGGTGCAAGTTAGAGGCGTGCGTGTTGCAGCACCACGGCCTGGCCGTCGGAGATGGATTCGTGCTCAAGTGTTACGAAATTAAAGCTCGACGATGCAAGCTCACAACCCCAGGTCTTTGAGTCATGTTTATGCTTGTTTGATGATGGAAGCTAGCCCAAAGGAGGCCTGGCTATGATCCCTAACCCACTGCCAGTCATGGTGGCTGCGTGCTGGTGATTGCCTGGTGGTTACGTGGTGGTTTCTTGGTTTGTGTGGTGTTGTAGCGCACATCGAGGAGCAGCACGGCCTGGTCCCTGCAAAGTTGATGTCCCCGACCCACCGGGGTCATGCTTGTGTACGCGAGAATGGAGAAAGTAGAGCTGGTGACCTGAGCAGTCACGTCCCCAATCGGGGACAGTGACCCCGAACCTCCGGAGTTAGCTTATGCAGCGTGACTTTTGGTTTTCCAAACTAAGTTCTATATAAACTAGTTTTATCCCCGTGCAGAAATTGCACGGTCTACATTGATAAAATTTGTTGAATATATATTTTATTGTCAGAAAATCCACGATTAAGTATTATATTATGACATTTAAAATTTTTGATTATAAGTCATATTTTTTAATTTAATTTAAGAGAATGTAAAAATTGGTAAACGAAATGTGTCGCAGACTATTTTTAACCCGTATTCTAACTGCTATTCGACCCCTATTCACTTTTACCCGTATTTTATCCTGACATGATTAATCTGTTTACCGTAATCTAAATTAACCCGACTTGTATAATCCAAATGAAACCATAATGACTTGATTAAGCTCGTTTACAGGCGACTTGGTGTGAATCAATATAAAAAACAATACCAGAAATAACCATATAATAATACACGTTGAATCCAAATTGTTCGATCTAGCCCGAGTATCGCCGTTTTAAGGTTAATGGGTCAAGTAATAAGAATCAGTCAAAGTAAAAAATTTAGATTTGTCTTATATGCTAAAATGAGATGGGTAGTTACCCGTTTTAATGTTAAAGCGGGATACTTTTATTTTAAGGGAGTCTAACTGGAGACAAACCTAACACCATACATAAAATACAAATTGCATGAATATGGTTCAAATAGTAATTTTATATTACTTAGAATAGATTAAAAGTAATGTTTATTAATACATGGCTTAATCAACATTCCAAATATGGGTGAAACCTGCATTTTATTTATCCGAAAGAATTATAAACCCAATTATTGACCCATAACCTCCCATATTCATAAGTCATGTAACTCATAAACCTCCAATCTCCATGTACCTGCATTTTTTGTAAATTTTGCTGCCTCAAAGTGTAAAACATATAACCCTACCACTGCCAAAATCCTGCCGCCTTATATTACACCTGCTTTTCATTACACTTCCGTCTCACCTCAACACTATCGCCTCTTCAATATTATTGGTGCGCCAGTTGAACTCTTAATCTCGCAGTTCTGCTCTCTCTCTCTCTCTCTCTCTCTCTCTCTCTCTCTCTCTCTCCCCTCTCATCCTTCATAAATTTTTCTTGTATACTTCGATTTCAATTGTAAAAAAAACGTAGGTGAATTTTTTTTGCCATATTTTTCAGGTTCAATAATTTTTTTTATTTTTTTATCAAATCAATTCTGATTTTTTTCATATTTAACGAATTTTAACAATTAATTTTTTTTTTAATCATTAATTTGAAATCTCGAAAATTTCTGGAAACTTACTTTATTTTCAAGTTTTTTTTTTTCAGTTTCAGTAATTTTAACGGATAAATATAATTTTTTAAAACTTTATTTTTCTATTAAATGATGAAAACTCTAATTTACTCATTTCTATCTCATTTCATTCACATGATTTCACTAAGGTTTGAATAAATATGGTATTTAATGTTTTCTTATTATGTTTTACTAATTTGATTATAAAGAAAAATTAGGTTGTTTCTGAGTTAAATTTATTAATCCAGTTAATTAATGAGTTTATCTTAATAAGATCAAGTCTGAATTATATTTTTTAGAATTTTTTTTTACTAATTTCTGTTCTTTAATATATTTGTATTTAACTTATATTTTTTCGATTTTTCGAATTTTTTCCTCAAAGTACGATGAACTTAGTTGTGCACTCTTGAAAAAGAGAAAAAAAATTCAAAACAAAATGAAGTATAGGAGAGAGAGTAATTAAATAGTTACAATAATCATGGAGGTCCCTACCTAAAAAAAGTGTGTTCAATTCCATCAGCCAATGGGGAGCCAAGAAAAAACCTGGCTTTTATACTAGGTAGATGCTGCTCTTCTTTTGTGTTTATTTTTCATTCGGCCGTTATCTGTTCTGCATGAGATTAGTTTAATAAAAAAATCTACTATATTTTCCTATTTTAATACGTACGTAATTTGTTTCAATTATTTACATTTCCGATTCGGTTTTTATTCAAGTTTCGTTTTTCTAATTCTCTAGAATTTGCTCAAGTTCTATTTGGTATTTTCCTCTATTTCTCCATTCTCTTTTGTTATTCAATTACTTATATTTTATTTTTTTCATTATGCTGTTATTTACAAGCTTGTATTTAGATTGTTTACGTTTTAATATGTTTGAGTAGTTTAGTTAATCTAGGGGTGGGGAAGTCATATTTTATTAGCACTTTGTATATGATGGGTTAGGAGTTTTAATATCAATTTGTTTTTTATATCACATGCTTGTTTCGTAATGTTAATCTTTGATTCTTGATCACAATCGTTGGTTAATTTGTTATTCTTTTACTAAGAGCGAAAGTCGGGAATAGAATTAGGCTAAGCATATTTTAATAGTCCGATCTAATTTGGGCGAGAGCTCGTTAGTAATCGCTCTATGGTTGGAAATAGGCCGAGAGGAAATGTAACCTAAACAAAAATTGATTTTATGTTTTCCTAATTCGACATAGTTAATTGCTAATCTACATGTTCAACCCCATTTCCCTAATCTTTATTCATCAGTGTTATACATCTCATTCTCGTTATTGTTTTTAAATCACCAAACACAACCCCAATCGTAATCGACCTTGATAAAATTCGCTCCATGACAACTATTCGACAACTCTCGTCTCCCCGAGATCGACCCCTATTTCCCTAACTGCATTAATTTGTTGTTAGCCGAGAATAAGGTAGTTTATCTTTGATTTGGGTACGCGATAACCCTGTCAAATTTTGGCGCCGTTGCCGGGAAGCACGGTTTTGTTTGCTATTAGTTATTGGATTTTATCTTGTTTTATTTGGTCCTAGGGAACAATTGTTCCTTGGGACCGTTATCACGGTTTCTTTGTAGTTTTAGTGCCTATTTTATAGGTAATGAAGCTATCTCAAGCGGGATTCGCTTAGCCTTCCATAATGGATGTATTCCCTTTCTTGCAACAACAAAACCAACCCTTTCATGACTATATTTCCCAATTTGAAGAATATGTCGGCCGTATTGCTTCTTTTGGATGTATTTACAGTGAATATGAATTGGGTCAGATCGTGCTTAAAGGTATGGATTCTGAGTCCCGTGATTTGGCTATTTACATGAGTTGTGGAAGTCTTTACTATAAGAGTGAGGAGGAGCTTTGGGTTTTCCTAAGGTTCATAGCTACCCAATGTCGGGAGGTAGCTCGCCAACAAGTTTTATGGCGCATCGGATAGAGCTCAAAGTGCTTCAGGCTCGTTTACACCAACTTTCTCAAAAGAAACCGAGATGACGTGCGCCTATTTTTTCACCACGTGAGCCTATTTTTTCTCCTTTTGCTCTTTCACCCTCCCAATGTGATTTTATTGCCCATAATGATTCTGAATTATTGAATGATGATGACGATGGTCCGACTTTCTCTTTTGAAATTCCTCTAGTGTCATTCCAATTGACCATTTAGAGACTCATGTTGATGACATTGACCTTGTAGTGGATGACCCTCTTATAGTAGATGTTGTTGAGCCTTCTTGTGATTATGATGAGGTTGATCCTTCAAATGAGGTTTTGTTTGAGCCTTTAAACACCTTTGAAAATTCTTTCGTAGAGAACATTATTGATCCATTTGAGGTAGATGGAGGACCTATGATGCGGGAGCATTGGAAGATAGCGAAAATGAGGTCGAAATGTAACTCAAATAACAAAAGATTTCAAAATGGGTTCGAGTTATGTGACGATGCTGAAATGGGAGTGCAACAAAGGAGGAATCAGTGAAGGCACGGTTTCCAATGCCATGTAGGAAACACGGAATTCCAGCCGTGTATGTTACACAGTTTTCCTAAACTGTGTAGAATTAGCTTATTTAATTTAATACTGCTATTAGTTTTCGAATAAGTTTAGGAAAGCTCCGTTATTTCCTAATTCTAGTTTTATTTAGTTTCCACAAATCTGGTTGTAGCTTATGTTGGAATATGTGTCATCCGACAATAATGCGATCACAACTGTTGATCATGATGATCATATGTTTAAATCTCGTTTCAAAAATACATGTGGGATGTAATATTTTACAGTAAACTGGTCCACACATGTCGGTAATGATTGGCTGACTAGAGTTTGACATTACTGTCGTGCGACGGTGGTGATCTGTTGATCCCCTTAGGTCATACCTAAAGGGTAACATTCTTAATTGAATATTTAATTGATCGTATGCCGATAAGAGTTAATTAAATTACTTTAAATTGACGGACGATTTTGGAAGTAATATTTACGTGTCTCATTGTAATTTGATTAAATAAGATACGGTCTAAGTAATCGAATTGTTTTATTACTTAGATGAAATTATTGTTTACGGAAACAATTGAAACTGAATGAATAATTTATTATAAATACAAGATGTTGTGATTTATAAATTGGTAAATCATTTTGGTACAAGTAATTGTGAATTACTATGTTAATTTTGATAAGTGACATATTTTATTAATATGTTGATTTTTAATTGTTAAAAATACATTTTATATATAAGATGTCATGTAATGTGTCACATGTGACATATTGACAAAATCACAAATAAAATGGACTCATCCATTTTATGTGTGTATACCGAAATGGAGGGCATATTAGGATAAAATTGTGTTGATTATTTATAAGTGGAAAACATAATTATGAAACTTACACCTAGTTTTGCATGCCTATATTCTTGGTTAGAGAATCAAGCCCATGCATAGGGCACCCTCCCCACACCCACCGATTTTACCCTCTAAAGAGAGCCAAATGGGTTCTTTCATAATTATTCATACAATTCTTATTACTATAGTAAGAAAAAAAAACTCTCTACACATCTTATGAAACTAGAGAGATAAAAACTCCAAAATTCCTTCCTCTATTTTACCGAAATAATAGAGTACAAAATAAATATTTTGTGTCAATTTTTAGTAAGATTATTATTATTCTAGATCTAATAATATTAATCTATTAAGGGGTTATCTTGGGTATAATTATGAAACCTACGCCTAGCCTTGTATGCCTATATTCTTGGTTAGAGAATCAAGCTCATGCATATGACACCCTCCCCACACCCACCGGTTTTACCCTCTAAAGAGAGCCAAATGGGTTCTTTCATAATTATTCATACAATTCTTATTACTATAGTAAGAAAAAAAACTCTCTACACATCTTATGAAACTAGAGAGATAAAAACTCCAAAATTACTTCCTCTATTTTACCGAAATAATAGAGTACAAAATAAATATTTTGGGTCAATTTTTAGTAAGATTATTATTATTCTAGATCTAATAATATTAATCTATTAAGGGGTTATCTTGGGTATTCATCTTTGGGAGAGATTCTATCTTTGAATCTTTGTTCATCCATATAAAGAAAGCTCAAGAACAAGTAAGAAGGAGATCTTACTTGTGCCCTTTGATCCAAAATTTTATAGTAAGGAAAACGATTTCTTCTCTATATTTATTTATGTTTGCATGCATAAGATCTAAATTTATTTTTATGACAAAATTAAATTATACCATATATGAATATGTTGTATAATGAGATATATATTTCTAACAAGCGGTATCATGAGCCTTAGGTTGTTTGCATGCAAATCGGTTATAGTTTCTACGAGTTATACGATTAACAAAAAAAACTTATAAATTTATGTTTATTACGATATATCACGAAATTTATTATGCATGTTAAAGTTTCTGGTCCTAAAATATTTTAGGATTTTTGGGTTTATTTATGGATTTTATTGTTCATTTTATATAATAATGGCATTAAAATGTGATTTTTATGATAAAAATGTCATTTTTGGACTAAAAATAGCTAAACTTCATTTTTTCCACTGGTTTTTGGATATGTTTTCACATATATTATCAATTGATGACCTGTAAATGTTCATAATAAAATGAGTTGTTACGCTCGAAATATGGATTTTTCAAGTTAAAATCGAATTTAAATGGAAAAATAGGTTAATATGAGTTATATTTCGAATATGGTTATAGAAATTTCGTATGTTTTCACATGAAATTTTACAAGATGTGTGTAAAATAATTGGCTATAATGAAGTCTTTATGCATGATTTATGAATTTTTGATGAAAAATAACATAAATAGTGACTTTAATTAGTGAAAATTACTAAAATATGCTTCATGACTAAGGAAAAATGTCACATGTTGCATTTTATCATATATTTCAGATCCAAAAGTGAAAAGTTAATAAAAAACATATTTTTATGGTAATAATTGATAAATCCGATAAACCGCAACATTGTTTTTCCTCGATAAAATTCGAAATTTTTAACCTACGTTTTTGAATATTATGAGTGTCATGGTATTTTCTAGAATGTTCATGAGTTTAAATTTCAAATTTTGAAATTATTTGAAATTTTTATGATTTATTTGAAGTTTATGACATATTTTTGTATTTTAAGTCCTTTTATGAACAATATTAAGAAATATAAGTTAATTATTGTCAATATGTTAGTGGAGACTAATTTTGAGTCCTAAGTTGGTTAGGGTAATTAACTTGTACATAAATATGAATTTATGTAATTATTGTGATTATAAAATGTTAAATCACGCAAATCCGTAAAAACCGATTAATATACGATATTGGCTCCTTAAAGGCGATTTAGCATAAAATTGGGTTTGTTCATACATATTATAATGCTGCATTTTATTTATGATTGTCATAATTTTATTTTATGTAATTTTATTTTATGTAATTTTACTTAGTATGGCCTTAGTTTTTAATTGGTATTGCCCGAAATGTATGGGAATATCGATTCGGTTGTAATTTATTGTGATCTCGTATCACCGTTTTGTAATTTAATATATTTATTTTATTTTAATTACAAATGTATAATAGGAAATTATGTAATTTGTTATGAAATTTATTTATTCCGGAGTTCCATGAAGACAGTGCCACTCGAGAAGGCGATCCATTAAAGAACGTTGCCTTGAAATGCGTGCCAAGACCGAAGTTCAAGGGACCAAATGAGTTGGTTTCCGAATTTGTAATAGTTTATTAGATTTACTATTTTAGGAAGGCCATACTAGGGTTTTATTTATGTTTTGCATTTTATTTATATGTTGCATGCATCGCTAAATCGCCATAACTAAAACATGCATCATCATTTTAATCGAGTTTATCGACCGTGTCAATTACAATTATCGTAGTTCACCACTTTAGTTCACTTAAAACGTGATAGATAATAAATTGACATGACCTCTCGCTAAAAATAAACAATTGAGATTTAGCCTAACCAAAAAGTAGAAACCATGAAAACCTATTTCGTGATGGAGTGCACTCGGCCACACCTTGGTACAAACCTTGTTACGTAGGGGAAGTGGGTGATAAATGTCTATCCACCGAATTCATGTTGATGAGGGATTTATCGGCCACACCGTGCCCAAGTTAATGTGGGTTTGGATCATGGACACATTTATTCGAAATTTGGATTGAGCTCAACGGAAGTATTCGTGACCGTAGTCGCATGTGTTCCGGGCTAAAGATAAATATTAATGTAATTTTATCGACCAAGAGTTATAAAAGTAGAATCGATTAAAGAGTTAATCCACCGAGTTATATTGATAAGGGATTCATCGGCCACACCGTGCCCAAGTTAATATGAATTTGGATCTTGGAATCATTTATCATAGTTGGGTAGAGGTCACTATATAAATGCTTTACTTGTTATTTACAAGTATAATTATAACGACAAATGTTCTGTTTTTATTATTCCGTTGTAGGATTGTTCTATTTCTTTACCTCAAATTATACGATATCATTTCGATATTTAGTTCAAATCTCCATTAAAACATCGTAACGAAAGACAAAATTTGAATTTTCTTCTAAAAACCTCGTATTATCCATTGAAAGGATCTCTTGTGAAGAGTATAGATAAAAGTTATTCGTGATCAAAAGGGTTTTTGATTCTTGACTAACATATCTACTTACAATAAATTGTTTCTCATATGCTTAATTGAGTTAAGTACTTTGAAACGTTAAATCATTTTGGTAACTAGATTTGTTGGAAATCAAAATTGACCAAAATACCGCAACCACTTCAATGAAAGTTTTAAGACTAAACGAACGAATGAAGAGTAGTCTTCATGAAATTTAATTTTGCTTCTCTAAGCAAAAACTCATTGAAATGAGTGGGAGCATTCTCTTAAACCGTTAAGAAAAGGATAAGGTTTAAAGAAGTAAAACTAGAATGGAATTGATACAAGGTAATGTTAAAAGTAACGTTATTGAGAATAACAATACTAAACATATCAATCCTGACCAATAAAGTTTCCATTGTCTTAATTGTTGGACGCTAGAAAGGAAACTACCCCAAATTATTGAAAAATCAACAAATTAGTTGTGGGACATCTAATGGGACCTTCTTCTTTAAATGTTTATTTGATTTCCATATATTTTGCTAATACTACTTCGTCAATGTTAGAAACCGATGGTGGTTTTCATCATTGTATTTGATACATGGGATGATTAGAATATGACGACTAGCAAGAATGATGTTGAGAGATAGAGTCATTGTGTACTCAATCTATTTTTGGTTTAGAGTTGTACTTAATTGTGACTATTAAGTGCATAAACTCTAAATAAGAATATAAACTTGTTAAGATAAAAAAGAGGTCTCACTTTTATGACCCTATACACCATGATTTGATGTATGGCTAGCCCATTATCAAGGTGTATACATATTCTAAACCAAACTAGAATGATACATCATGAAAATGATGCAAGACTCAAATTGGTATCACAAGATTAAACCTTAGATTTTGGAATGATGAACGCAAAGAGTTATCAAGTACTCTTGAAACCATTAGATCTTATGGTATATGCGTATCTTATATTCAAAGCAAGATGTCTCGTGCCTTTTGGTTGAAAAGGAGATCGAGGTTGTAAATCATTGATCCAAAATAGGTTGATCATTTTCTTTTACCAACGATTTAAGTTGACGCTAATGTGTTCACTTAATAAGGTAAATAGAGAAATCTTTGAAGAAGTTCAAAGAGTTCAAGAAATCAAGATTTAGTCGTGATGGGATTATCAAAGTGAAGACTTTGATATAAGCCAAATGAAATGCGATATAGTATCACAAGTTAATCTCTCTTAACACACATTATGAGATGATGTGTGGTTGGATAAGAAATTAAACGCTATTCGATATGGTTTGGACTTCGATCAAGTTACTTTGAGTTACTTGATCCTTTTGGGGATTTTATCATTTTGTCTAAATTATTTTTCCACTAAATCTAAAACGAATCACATGAGATATGAAATGGTAGGGTACCATGGTTGTAGGTTTTCAAAAGAAACAAATGCTCATTTTTCCTTATTATAATCACGAGTACAACGGGTTTGTGGCTCGTGAAGCTGTCTTTCTAAAATGCATGTTTATTTCTAGAAGACAGAGTGGGAGAAATTATTCAAAGAGCCACAAAGAATGTTATGTCACAAGAAACTGGTCTTTCTTGGCTACACAAACTGGTCTTTCTTGGCTACATGAGACGTTTTGTGTAAGACGTTGTTTCTTCAAAACCTAGGAGGTTAAAGTCATCACTGTTGGAAATCATATTTTAAATATCACATATTTTGGTTTAAAGTTTTAGTCATAAAAACTTAAAGATCTTATGCATGCAAATCAAATACAAGAGTGAAGAAAAATCGGTTCCTTACAATTGTATTTTCGGCTATATGGGCACAAATGAAGTCTCCTACCTCATTTATTCTTGAGCTATAATGAATATTAGGATGCTCCTCCAAAATCCCAAAGTACAGATTCTTCTCTTGATTGCACCCAAGATTATCCCTTATCCCCACTAAATAATATAAGCTAGATATTAGTTTAGTAGTTTACCTTAAAATTGATTACTAACACTCATATATTACATTAATAATTTTAGTAATCTTTTATGAACAATTTGGATAAAAAATCTATGTTTTGATGAAGATTAAAGAGAGAAAAGAGAATAATGCATGAACTTTGCATGCGATAATCTAAGAATGAAATAAGAGAATTAATTCTCTCTTAAAGTGAAGGAGGAGCACGGTTGGAGTAGTCCCACTAAGGGCATCTTCTTTTCTCTTTTTGTCTTCACAAGAAAAGATGTGTAAGATGTGTAAGAGTAGTTGTAAGGCTAGTTGTAGGTAGGCATCATCATGCCATTTTATTAAATAAAATAAAACAATCAAAACCCACTAACACTCCTTCCATATTTCGGTCCATCCTCCATAAAATGGACTATCATTTTATTTTGTCAATTTGTCAATTGTCACACAATATGTCACATGTAGCATGTTACATGTTATTAATTAACTTAATGCATATATATCACATAAATATCATTTTATAAATTAATTAAATTACATACAATAAATTGACTAGTGATACTTGATCACATAAATAAAATGGGTCATTTAATTATAATTCACAACATCTTGTAATTATAATTAACCATTCATTCATATCTCTATTGTTTCTCAAACAATAAACAATTTTAGTAACACGTCTTCTCAATTACTAAAATAAATCTTTTTTAATCCCATTACAATAAGATATCAATATTCTCTCTCACAAATGAATTGTTCAATTTTAAGGAATTGATCAACTTGTATCATCGTACAATTAATCAACTTTACAGATAAGGGCATCATCCTTTAGGTGTGACCTTAAGGGATCAACTGACCACCACCGTCCCACGACAGTAACGCCAAACTCTAGCAAGCCAATCGTTACCGATTAATGTTGATCAGTTGACTATAAAATGAATCATCCCTTACGTATTCTTAAAATGAGATTTAAACATGTGATCAATATGATCGACAATTGTGATCGCATTATTGTCGGAGGACACATATTCCAAAAATCTCCCACTTGTCCTCGACAAGTGTGCGTCACCAATTCTCTTGTCCTATTACTATCTCCCACTCAATGCAAGGTGTCTTTCAGGTCGTACTTGCAAGTGATCACATCGAGAGTGGTTTCCTCGATCTGGAGAATAACTGATTGACCGGAATTTTCTACCATAGAAACCTTCCGAGCGTGGCCACGCATTTCCAGTTCATTACTCCTCGAGTGGCCCTGAGATATTTTTTTAACCCTGACAAAGGGGTGGACAATTCCTATCGCACTATTCCCTTCGACTAGCCACAACCATCATAACCCAAAATATGCCCATTTGACCCCATTTACGAAGGTCGTAGTTACATAAATCAAAGCTAATCTGAAACCATGCCACCTTAGGTGAATAGTCTTTAGTCAAAATAATCGACTCATTAGAATACTATAGTAGCTCTCGCCACGACCAGGCTTTATAAATTTGCCAGAACTCTATAAGCGGTCACTGCCCGACAAAGTATTCCTAACAGTCTGCCTATGTGATCGACTAGTCATCTCACATGACTCTATGGCACTTGAACTTGCCATCAATCGCATCACACTCTAGTCACTTCGAGACGTCACCTCATACAAGTGACTATGGGCGAATACTATCTTAATCCGGGTTCACTTTAACGGGGTTCAATATTGTCTCTACAACCCGTTTGGATGCAACAAAGTACAAGAAAAGAGTTTTTAAAGTAAAAACTCGAACGACAAATGCGATTATCACATATGAATAGTCAATGCCTGATTACTATTTCATATTCTATAATCTAATTTGATCTTGTATGTAATTGTTCATTTCAATTCAATTGAAATGACATGACTTATCATGTTTAGCCTATGATTAGGCCTTGCTAAGTAGGTTTTAGCAACTCCCTGCTCAACCTTGCTACATACTTGTTTTCCTCTCGTAATGTATACATTTGCATTACAAAACTTTCTGAGTACGTGTCTAGATCCAATCTAGACATAGGCTTTCTGCCTTAAAATAGCTCCCACTGTTTTCACAGTGTGTGGAACTCATCCCTCTTGCACATCCCATGATTGCAAGTGTACTCAATTTCCGTTGTAAATATTTCTCATTGTTCTTTATTGCCTAGAACGATTCTAGAAAATATATTTCTTAAATAACATAGCCACAATGGTATCTTAACCATCCTAATGTGTTTTGATTATGGTTTTGTCGGAAACCATGCGGAATGTCAATAGTCAATTGTCATTTGTGTAACACCCTTACACAAAATTGCATCAAAGACACTTTGCTTTACATCCTCAATGCTTCTTCAAGCACTTAAGGGTAATCTTTATGGCTTACTTGGTAACTATTACTTAAATTCAATTTGAAACAATTCATCATACTTAAAGTATATAAAGTGTCATACATCATTTCCTATTTAATTGATTCGGCAGCGGAAACAAAAGGAATCAATCAAATATGTTTAACTCGATTGAACTAGTCATGAATCTTATCAACATAATACTTCTAATTTGACGCTAATATCATGTGGATTTATCTCCATAAATCCGGATATTAAGATGTACTATAATACTCCAAAAGTCTTAAATCATTCCCAATGATCAATATGTCATCCATATATTAGACTAATTAAAATTTCCGTAACTCCCACTAAACTTCATGTATAAACATAACTTCCCAACTTATTGAGAAAAGTTTCATCACATGATCAAAATGTTGATTCCAACTCATTGATGTCCTACTTAAGACCCTCTCTTAAGTTTCACATTATCTTAGGATTGCAAGAATCTACAAAACTCAAGACATGTATTGAATACATTCCTTCTAATTGAAGAAGTGGGTTTTAGATTCACTCGTTATATGTATATCATCATAATGAAACACAATCCCTAAGGGGATCCAAATAGACTTAAGCATTTCAACTAGTGCAAAACCCTTTGCTATCAATCAAGCTTTGAAATCTCTCTTTATTAGTGCAAAACCCTTTGTCACTAATCAAGCCTTTTATTTTCGATTTTTATAGCTCTAAGCCTTGTATTGAGTTGTGACTTAAACATTCTCATGTAAGTCATATGTTCATTACTTTCCAGAAGTAATGAACTTGAATCAAACAATTTCTTTGTAAGTTACATGCTATTTACTTTCTAAAAGTAACACTAATTCAACATCTTCAACAAGTGATGACTTTAACCTCCTAGGTTTTGAAGAAACAACGTTTTACATAAAACGTCTTATGTAGCCAAGAAAGACCAGTTTCTTGCGACATAGCATTCTTTGTGGCTCTTGAATAATTTCTCCCACTCTGTCTTCTAGAAATAAACTTGTATTCTATAAAGACAGCTTCACGAGCCACAAAACCGTTGTACTAGTGAATATAATAAGGAAAAATGAGCATTTGTTTCTTTTGAAAAACTTACAAACATGGTACCTTACCATTTCATATCTCATATGATTCGTTTTAGATTTAGTGGAAAAATAATTTAGACAAAATGATAATATCCCCAAACGGATCAAGTAACTCAAAGTAACTTGATTGAAGTCCAAACCATATCGAATAGCGTTTGATTTCTTTATCCAACCACACATTATCCCATAATGCGTGCTAAGAGAGATTAATTTGTGATACTATATCACATTTCCTTTGGCTTATATCAAAGTCTTTACTTTGATAATCCCATCACGACTAAATCGTGATTCTTTGAACTCTTTGAACTTCTTCAAAGATTTCTCTATTTACCTTATTAAGTGAACACATTAGCGTCAACTTAAATCGTTGGTAAAATAAAATGATCAACCTATTTTGGATCAATGATTTACAACCTCGATCTCCTTTTCAACCAAAAAGGCATGAGATATCTTGCTTTGAATACAAGATACGCATATACCATAAGATCTAATGGTTTCAAGAGTACTCGATAACTCTTTGCGCTCATTATTCCAGAATTCAGGGTTTAATCTTGGGATACCAATTTGAGTCTTGCATCATCTACATGATGTATCATTCTAGTTTGGTTTAGAATATATTCACCTTGATAATGGGCTAGCCATACATCAAATCGTGGTGTATAGGGTCACAAAAGTGAAACCTCTTTTGTATCTTAACAAGTTTATATTCTTATTTGGAGTTTATGCATTTAATAGTCCCAATTAAGTACAACTATAAACCCAAAACTAGATTGATTACACAATGACTCTATCTCTCGATATTATTTGATGCTAGTTGTTATATTATAATCATCTTATGTATCGAATACATTGATGAAAACCTCCACTGGTTTCTAATATTGACGAAGTAGTACTAGCAAAATTTATGTCAATCAAATAAACATTTAAAGAAGAAGATCCCATTAGATGTCCCACAACTAACTTGTTGATTCTTCAATAATTTGGGGTAGTTTCCTTTCTAGTGTCCAACATTTAAGACAGTGGAAACTTTATCGGTCGGGATTGATAGGTTTAGTATCGTTATTCTCAATAACTTTACTTTTATCATAACCTTGTATCAATTCCATTCTAATTTTACTTCTTTGAACCTCACCCTTTTCTTAACGGTTTAAGAGAATGCTCCCACTCATTTCAATGAGTTTTGCTTAGAGAAGCAAAATTGAATTTCATGAAGACTACTCTTCAATTCATTTGTTTAGTCTTAAAACTTTCATTGAAGTGGTTGCGGTATTTTGGTCAATTTTGATTTCAAACAAATCTAGTTACCAAAATGATGTAACGTTTTAAAGTACTTAACTCAATTAAGCATATGAGAAAAAATTCATTGTAAGTAGATATGTTAGTCAAGAATCAAAAACCCTTTTGATCATGAATATAATAACTTTTATCTATACTCTTTACAAGAGATCCTTAGCAATGGTTCATATGAGGTTTTAGAAGCAAATTCATATTTGTCTTTAGTTACGATGTTTTAATGGAGATTTGAATAAAAAATGGAAATGATATCGTATATGAATTGTGGTAAAGAAATAGAACAATATGATAACGGAATAGTGGAAAACTTAACATTTATCGTTTTATTAATACTTGTAAATAACAAGTAAAGCATTTACATAGTGACCTCTACCCAACTATGATAAATGATTCCAAGATCCAAATTCATATTAACTTGGGCATCGGTAAAGCCGAATACAACCCTCATCAATATAACTCGGTGGATTAACTCTTTAATCGATTCTAATTTTAGAACTATTGGTCGATAAAATTACATTAATATTTATTTTTACCTCGAAACACATCCGACAACCGTCGAGAATACTTTCGTTGAGTTCAACCCAAATTTCGAATAAATGTGTCCATGATCCAAATTTACATCAACTTGGGCATCGGTAAAGCCGAAAACAACCCTCATCCTTATAAATTCGGTGGGTAGACATTTATCACCCACTTCCCCTACGTAACAAGGTTTGTACCCCGGTAAAGCCGAGTGCACTCCCTCACGAAATAGGTTTTCATGGTTTCTACTTTTTGGTAAGGCTAAGTCTCAATTGTTTATTTTTAGCGAGAGGTCATGTCAATTTATTATCTATCACGTTTTAAGTGAACTAAAGCGGTGAACTACGATAATTATAATTGACACGGTCGATAAACTCGATTTAAAATGTATGTTTAGTTATGGCGATTTAGCGATGCAAGCAACATATAAATAAAATGCAAAGCATAAATAAAATCCTAATATGGCCTTCCTAAAATAGTAAATCTAATAAACTATTACAAATTCGGAAACCAACTCCATTGGTCCCTTGAACTTTGGTTTTGGCACGCATCTCAGGGTAACACCGTCTTTAATGGATCGCCTTCTTGAGTGGCACCGTCTTTAAGGAACTCCGGAATAAATAAATTACATAACAAATTACATAATTTCCTATTATATATTTGTAATTAAAATTAAATAAATCTATTAAATTACAAAACGGTGATACAAGATCACAATAAATTACAACCGAATCGATATTCCCATACATTTCGGGTAATACCAATTAAAAAACTAAGGCCATACTAAGTAAAAATTACATAATTCAAAAATTACAGAAAATAAAATTATGACAATCATAAATAAAATGCAGCATTATAATATGTATGAACATGCCCAATTTTATGCTAAATCGCCTTTAAGGAGCCAATATCATATATTAATCGGTTTTTACGGATTTGCGTGATTTAACATTTTATAATCACAATAATTACATAAATTCATATTTATGTACTAGTTAATTATCCTGACCATCTGAGGACTCAATATTAGTCTCCACTAACATATTGACAATAATTAACTTACATTTCTTAATATTGTTCATAAAAGGACTTAAAATTACAATATAATGCCATAAACTTCAAACAAATCATAAAAATTTCAAATAAATTTGAAATTTGAAATTTAAACTCATGAACATTCTGGAAAAATACCATGACACTCACAATGTCCAAAAACTTAGGTTAAAAATTTCGAAATTTATCGAGAAAAACAATGTTGCGGTTTATCGGATTTATCAAATATTATCATAAAAATTATTTTAATTTATATTTCACTTTTAGATCTGAAATAGATGATAAAATGCAACATGTGACATTTTTCCTTAGTCACGGAGTATGTTTTAGCAATTTTTCACTAATTAAAGTCACTATTTATGTTATTTTTCATCAAAAATTCATAAATCATGCATAAAGACTTCATTATAGCCAATTAGTTTACACACATCGTAAAATTGCATGTGACAACATACTAAATTTCTATGACCAGATTCGAAATATTACTCATATTAACCTATTTTTCCATTTAAATTCGATTTTATCATGAAAAATCCATATTTCGAGCATAAAAACTCCAAAAATTATGAAAAATTACAGGTCATCAAAAAATAATATATTTGAAAATATATCCAAAAACTACTGGACAAATCGAAGCTTAGCTAATTTTAGTCCAAAAATGACATTTTTATCATAAAATCACATTTTAATGCCATTATTATACAAAATGAACAATAAAAATCCATAAATTAACCAAAATATCCTAAATACATTTTAGGACCAGAAACTTTAACATGCATAATTGATTTCGTGATATATCATAATAACCACAAATTTATAAGTTTTATTTGTTAATCGTATAACTCGGAAAAACTATAACCGGTTTTCATGCAAACAACCTAAGGCTCTGATACCACTTGTTGGAAATCATATTTTAAATATCACATATTTTGATTTAAAGTTTTAGTCATAAAAACTTAAAGATCTTATGCATGCAAATCAAATACAAGAGTGAAGAAAAATCAGTTCCTTACAATTGTATTTTCGGCTATATGGGCACAAATGAAGTCTCCTACCTCATTTATTCTTGATCTATAATGAATATTAGGATGATCCTCCAAAATCCCAAAGTAGAGATTCTTCTCTTGATTGCACCCAAGATTATCCCTTATCCCCACTAAATAATATAAGCTAGATATTAGTTTAGTAGTTTACCTTAAAATTGATTACTAACACTCATATATTACATTAATAATTTTAGTAATCTTTTATGAACAATTTGGATCAAAAATCTCATGTTTTGATGAAGATTAAAGAGAGAAAAGAGAATAATGCATGAACTTTGCATGTGATAATCTAAGAATGAAATAAGAGAACTAATTCTTTCTTAAAGTGAAGGAGGAGCACGGTTGGAGTAGTCCCACTAAGGGCATCTTCTTTTCTCTTTTTGTCTTCACAAGAAAAGATGTGTAAGATGTGTAAGAGTAGGTGTAAGGCTAGTTGTAGGTAGACATCATCATGTCATTTTATTAAATAAAATAAAACAACCAAAACCCACTAACACTCCTTCCATATTTCGGTCCATCCTCCATAAAATGGACTATCATTTTATTTTGTCAATTGTCACACAATATGTCACATGTAGCATGTTACATGTTATTAATTAATTTAATACATATTTATCACATAAATATCATTTTATAAATTAATTAAATTACATACAATAAATTGACTAGTGATCTTGATCACAAAAATAAAATGGGTCATTTAATTATAATTCACAACCTATTGTAATTATAATTAACCATTCATTCATATCTCTATTGTTTCTCAAACAATAAACATTTTAGTAACACGTCTTTTCAATTACTAAAATAAATCTTATTTAATCCCATTACAATAAGATATCAATATTCTCTCTCACAAATGAATTGTTCAATTTTAAGGAATTGATCAACTTATATCATCATACAATTGATCAACTTTATAGATAAGGGCATCATCCTTTAGGTGTGACCTTAAGGGATCAACTGACCACCACCGTCCCACGACAGTAACGTCAAACTCTAGCAAGCCAATCGTTACCGATTAATGTTGATCAGTTGACTATAAAAGGAATCATCCCTTACGTATTCTTAAAATGAGATTTAAACATGTGATCAATATGATCGAAAATTGTGATCGCATTATTGTCGGAGGACACATATTCCAACAATCACTTGTTGAAAATGATGAATTAGTGTTACTTTTAGAAACTAAAGAGCTTGCAACTTACAAAGAAATTGTTTGATTCAAGTTGATTACTTCTGGAAAGTAATGAACATATGACTTACATGAGAGTGTTTAAGTCACAACTCAATACAAGGCTTAGTGCCATGAAAATCCGAAATAAATTCCAAGTGAATTGTTATATATCAAAGCTTGATTGGTAGCAAAGGGTTTTGCACTAGTTGAAATGCTTAAGTCTATTTGGATCTTCTTAGGGATTGTGTTTCATTATGATGATATACATATAGCGAGCGAATCTAAAACCCACTTCTTCAATTAGAAGGAATGTATTCAATACATGTTTTGAGTTTTGTAGATTCTTGCCATCCTAAGATAATGTGAAACTTAAGAGAGAGTCTTAAGTAGGACATCAATGAGTTGGAATCAATGTTTTCTTTTTCCGATAAGTCGAGAAGTTGTGTTTATACATGGAGTTTAGTGGGAGTTACGGAAATTTTAATTAGTCTTATATGTGGATGACATATTGATTATTGGGAATGATTTAAGACTAGGAGAAAAATAATACATCTTAATATCCGGATTTATGGAGATAAATCTACATGATATTAATGTCATATAAGGAGTCTTATGTTGATAAGGTTCACGACTAGTTCAATCGAATTGAACATATTTGATTGATTCTATTTGCTTCCGCTGCCGAATTAATTAAATAGGAAATGGTTTATAACACTTCATATACTTTGAGTATGATGAATTGTTTCAAATCGAAGTTACCAAGTGAGCCATAAAGATTACCCGTAAGTGCTTGCAGAAGCATTAAGGATGTAATGCGAAGTGCTTTTGATTCAGTTTTGTGTAAGGGTGTTACACAAGTGACAATTGACAATTGAGATTGCGCATGGTTTCCGACAAAACCATAATCAAAACACATTAGGATGGTTAAGATACCATTGTGGCTATGTTATTTAAGAAATAGATTTTCTAGAATCGTTCTAGGCAATAAAGAACAATGATAAATATTTACAACAGATATTGAGTACACTTGCAATCATGGGATGTGCAAGAAGGATGAGTCCCGCACACTGTGAAAACAGTGGGAGCTATTCTAAGGCTAGAGGGCCTATTTCTTGATTGGATCTCGATACGTACTCAGAAAGTTTTGTAATGCAAATGTATACATTACAAAGGAAAACGAGTATGTAGTAAGGTTGAGTAAGGTACAAGAAGTTGATAAAACCTACTAACCAAAGCCTTCTCATAAGCTTAACATTATGAGTCATGTCATTTCAATTGAATTGAGATGAACAACTACATACAAGATCTAAATTGGATATGAAGTAGTAATCAAGTATTGACTACTCATATGATAATCACATTTGTCGTTCGAGTTTTTTAAAATCTGAAAACTCCTTTTATACTTTGTTACATCCGAACGGGTTGTAGAGACAATATTGAACCCCGTTAAAGTGAACCCGGATTAACATGGTATTCGCCCATAGTCACTTGTATGAGGTGACGTCTCGAAGTGACTAGAGTGTGATGCGATTGATGGCAAGTTCAAATCCCATAGAGTCATATGAGATGACTAGTCGATCACATAGGCAAACTGTTAGGAACACTTTGTCACGCCTTATGACCGCTTATAGAGTTCTGGCAAATTTATATAGCCTGGTCGTGGCGAGAGCTACTATAGTATTCTAATGAGTCGATTCTTTTGACTAAAGACTGTTCGCCTAAGGTGGCACAGTTTCAGATTAATTTTGATTTGTGTTACTACGACCTTCGTAAATGGGGTCAAATGGGCATATTTTGGGTTATGATGGCTGTGGATAATCGAAGGGAACAAGTGCGATAGGAATTGTCCACTCCCTTGTCAGGGTTAAAACAATATCTCAGGGCCACTCGAGGAGTAATGACCTGGAAATGCGTGGCCACGCTCGGAAGGTATCTATGGTAGATGATTCCGGTCAATCAATTATTCTCTAAATTGAGGAAACCACTCTCGATATGATCACTTGCAAGTATGACCTGAAAGACACCTTGCATTGAGTGAGAGATAGTAATAGGACAAGAGAATTGGTGACGCACACTTGTCGAGGACAAGTGGAAGATTGTTGGAATATGTGTCCTCCGACAATAATGCGATCACAACTGTTGATCATGATGATCACATGTTTAAATCTCGTTTCCAGAATACATGTGGGATGTAATATTTTACAGTCAACTGGTCCACACATATCGGTAATGATTGGCTGACTAGAGTTTGACATTACTGTCGTGCGACGGCGGTGATCAGTTGATCCCCTTATGTCATACCTAAAGGGTAACACTCTTAATTGAATATTTAATTGATCGTATGACGATACGAGTTAATTAAATTACTTTAAATTGACGGACAATTTTGGAAGTAATATTTACGTGTCTCATTGTAATTTGATTAAATAAGATACGGTCTAAGTAATCGAATTGTTTTATTACTTAGATGAAATTATTGTTTACAGAAACAATTGAAACTGAATGAATAATTTATTATAAATACAAGATGTTGTGATTTATAAATTGGTAAACCCTTTTGGTACAAGTAATTGTGAATTACTATGTTAATTTTTATAAGTGACATATTTTATTAATATGTTGATTTTTAATTGTTAAAAATACATTTTATATGTAAGATGTCATGTAATGTGTCACATGTGACATATTGACAAAATCACAAATAAAATGGACTTATCCATTTTATGTGTGTATACCGAAATGGAGGGTGTATTAGGATAAAATTGTGTTGATTATTTATAAGTGGAAAACATAATTATGAAACCTACACCTAGCCTTGCATGCCTATATTCTTGGTTAGAGAATCAAGCCCATGCATAGGGCACCCTCCCCACACCCACCGGTTTTACCCTCTAAAGAGAGCCAAATGGGTTCTTTCATAATTATTCATACAATTCTTATTACTATAGTAAGAAAAAAAACTCTCTACACATCTTATGAAACTAGAGAGATAAAAACTCCAAAATTCCTTCCTCTATTTTACCGAAATAATAGAGTACAAAATAAATATTTTGGGTCAATTTTTAGTAAGATTATTATTATTCTAGATCTAATAATATTAATCTATTAAGAGGTTATCTTGGGTATTCATCTTTGGGAGAGATTCTATCTTTGAATCTTTGTTCATCCATATAAGGAAAGCTCAAGAACAAGTAAGAAGGAGATCTTACTTGTGCCATTTGATCCGAAATTTTATAGTAACGAAAACGATTTCTTCTCTATATTTATTTATGTTTGCATGCATAATATCTAAATTTATTTTTATGACAAAATTAAATTGTAACATATATGAATATGTTGTATAATGAGATATAGATTTCTAACAGCTTAGTTATAATTAAATAAGCTTTTTTAGTTAGTTTAGGAAAGATAGCTTGGAAGACATGTAGAGGAATTAGATCTCGAGTCAGATTGTGACATCGAGTAGGACTATAAATAAGGACCGATTGTGGCGTTTTTTTTCAGATTATTCATAAATAAAATTAAGAAGTTTACGGTTCATAAAACTTGTGTTTAATCTTGCGAGATTAGATTAGGACTCTTCCTTGTGAGGCTGAGTTATAGCAAATCGAGCTATAACCTTGCGAGGTTAGAACGAGATTTAGCTATCTCTATCCCTTATTTTCGGTTCTTCATTCACAATATCCATACAATATCATCAAATCACACATTACATTCACAATACAATCAAAAATTCCGCTGCAAAATTCTACATACACAATTCGTTCATTCAAAAGCTACGCGTTTTACATCAAATTGGTTACCAGAGTAAGGTTCAGATTTATTCCTTAGTAGATCTGTCTTGGGAAGTTGTTAATTATGGTTAACGACAAAGATGGTACTCCAAAAACATGGGAAGATGGTCATAACGAGTTAAAAACGGGGATGGCTGAGATGTCTTATGTTTTAAAGGAGATAGCAGTTATGTTAAAGAACAAAGAGAGAAAGAAGAAAGGGGATTCGGACAGTCCATCCAGATCTGAAGAGGATGAGCATCCAAAAGAAAAATCGAGGAACAAGAACGATGATGATCGAGGTTTAAAGCTCGATATTCCTGATTTTAATGGCAACATGGATCCAGAAAAATTCTTAGATTGGGTACGACAAACCGAGAGGGTGTGTGAGTACAAAGAATATGACGACAAGAAGCAGTTCAAGGTAGCAATTCTGAAACTTACTAAATACTCTTCTTTGTGGTACGAGAATTTAAAGAAACAAAGGAAAAAGGAAGGTAAAGCAAAGATTGAATCTTGGATTAAATTGAAGAAGCATCTCATGAAGCGGTTTCTGCCTAAAGATTACGAGCAAGAAAACTACCTAAAGCTCCAATCTTTAGCGCAAGAAAGTATGTCTGTAACCGACTACATCATGGAATTTGAAAAGATGTCCATTGTTTGCGATTTGGAAGAGAAGGAAGAATTGAGAACCGCGCTTTTTATTCGTGGCCTCAATTCGAGCCTAGCACAACGGGTGGAAATCCAGAATTATGATGGATTTAACGATGTTTGCAGGCTGGCTCTTAAATTCGAAAAACATGACAAGGGTAAGAAAGCATACAGAAATCAAGATTGGTCTAAGAAATCAGATTTTGTGTTCGAAAATAACAATCATACTATGAGCCCAAGTGGACCACAAAAAGAAGAGCCTAAGGATAAGGGGAAGAGTGTGGTTGTGGAGCCTAAGAATGCTAGTTCAAGGCGGTGTTTCAAGTGCCAAGGCTATGGGCACATAGCAAGTAAATGCCCGCAAAAGAGAGCACTTACACTACAAGAATTGGGTGAGATGTTGCCTTGTTTTGTATTACCAAACAGTCCAGTAGAGTGTAAAATCCAGAACGATGAAACCAAAGGAGAGGGTGAGTTTATCACATATGATGTCAATCCAATGAGTGATGATGACCAACTAGAAGCAGTGGTTCGAAATATGCATCTTCAAGCTGGTCCAATTGAGCCTTTTGATGATGATAATCATGAAGATGAGGAACACATAGAAGGCGGGGATGAACAGCGCAAGGTTAATGTAACCTCAGCCAAGGTTAATGAACCCTCAACCAAGGGTACTATAACCTCGACCAAGAGTACTATAACCTCAACCAAGGGTACTATAACCTCGGATAAGGTTAATATAACCTTGTTTCAGGAACTTTCAAATCTGTTTATTCATGAACCCAACAAAGTTAATCTGATGTTGGGTAAGGTATTATTAGATGATAATGATTGTTCAAGTTTTCACGACAAAGAACCTTATCAATCTCCGCTTGATAAAGCGATTAAAAAGAAGCTGTATGTTGAAGATTATCAGCATTGTTGGTTTTTAAATTCGGTTTTTGTGGAAGCTCACAGTGGTCTTACTAGCAAAAGCAAATATTGCTTCAGTTTTTCTACACTTGTGCAAGGAGGGAGGTGGGGTGGAAGGCACAAAGACACGAGATTCAAAACTCATATCCGATGCAAGGGAGGTACTGCCATCAAAGAGCTAGAAAGAACACTATTTAGGGTTGCAATTACAATCACGGATAAGTTTCTGTGGGTCGTTTTTGATCCAGGTGGCTCAAAATTTGAGGTCAAATTTTTAAAAAAACAAAAAAAAAAGAGGGAGAGAATGATGCGGGAGCATTGGAAGATAGCGAAAATAAGGTCGAAATGTAACTCCAATAACAAAAGATTTCAAATGGGTTCGAGTTATGTGATGATGCTGAAATGGGAGTGCAACAAAGGAGGAAGCAGTGAAGGCACGGTTTCCAATGCCGTGTAGGAAACACGGAATTCCAGCCGTGTATGTTACACAGTTTTCCTAAACTGTGTAAAATTAGCTTAATTAATTTAATACTGTTATTAGTTTTCGAATAAGTTTAGGAAAGCTCTGTTATTTCCTAATTCTAGTTTTATTAAGTTTCCACAAATCTGGTTGTAGCTTACTTATAATTAAATAAGCTTTCTTAGTTAGTTTAGGAAAGATAGCTTGGAAGACAAGTAGAGGAATTAGATCTCAAGTCAGATTGTGACATCGAGTAAGACTATAAATAAGGACCGATTGTGGCCTTATTTTTCAGATTATTCAGAAATAAAATTAAGAAGTTTACAGTTCGTAAAACTTGTGTTTAATCTTGCGAGATTAGATTAGGAATCTTCCTTGCGAGGCTGAGTTATAGCAAATCGAGCTATAACCTTGCGAGGTTAGAACGAGATTTAGCTATCTCTATCCCTTATTTTCGGTTCTTCATTCATAATATCCACACAATATCATCAAATCACTCATTACATTCACAATACAATCAACAATTCCGCTGAAAAATTCTACATACACAATTCGTTCTTTCAAAAGCTATGCGTTTTACATAAACCTAGCTATTCTAATTTAGAGATTAAGTGGGATGAACCCCCCCCATTTTTGATGAGTCCCACCTCTTTGATTCTTCTTGCCACCAATTTGAGACCATTTATGATGATATTTTGTGCACTAACGGTTTATTTTATGGACTTAAGCTTATTTATTGCTCCATCTCTTGCTGACGAGTGGAGTAGTTCGGTGGTTCACTTTGAAGTCTCCTATGCGTGCCTTGATAAGATATCTTATTCCTTACCTTTTAGATTTCATGTTTATATCTTATTAATTGCTTACATTTTCTCTTATATTGCTCATGCGCAGGTTTACGATAGACTTCTAAGGGCTTTGACATTCTTTTTAAAAGGACAAAGGATGATCATTTTCAAGAAGAACAAAGTGTCTAGCAAGACCTTATATTAGTGCTTCTCGGGAGGCAACCCGTGTTGATTTATCTTTGTTGAGACAATTTATAATTTTTGGACAATTTCAATTTGGTTGTAATTGTTTAAGACATTTAGTTTTCTTTCGTATTGTGGTAGCTTATCTTTTGCAGGTACTTTGCTACTTGGACTGGACTTTTCCCCCGTTTTCAAATTAGCTTAGGGGAGCTTCTACGCGGTTTTATGTTTTCTTTCCCTTCCTTTATTTCCGCATGTGTCATACCCGTCTCCCCTTGTTGTGTGTCCTTCTTTGTTTTCCACATTAAGGACAATGTGTTGTTCTAGCTTGGGGGGAGGGATTTAGTTGTCTTGTTTATCACTTTCAAATATTTGAAAAATCCAAAAAAATCCATGTGTCTTTGCATATTGTCATTCCTCTTTGCATTTCCCTTATTGTAGCTTTTTAAGCTAATGATTCGTGCTTTTAACGGGTTTGCATTCATGGGGATGTCTTGACATAGTGGGTAAGGGATGAATTATGGACAAATTAGACTTGATCTTGACATTGGTAAGCTACATATATGGTAAGGTAGAGCCTCCGGTGGCCGATCCATCTATACCCGGTCCCATCTAGGTATGTGTAGTTTCTCCTCTTGGTGTGCGTTACATCAAAATGCACAAATATGGTCTTTGTTCCATCTCTTATGATTTTTACTATCATGATTGCATTTTGAAGCCATACACCTTGTCTTTCTTACATATCTTGCCCTAAAACTACCCCTTTCATAGCTACATAATACGTAGCCTACCTTTGTTGAGCTAGTGACTTGCTAATTGTGTTGGGGTGCTCTCTTATTTGGGATATGGTTATTTGTTACTATTGTGAGCATTGTTGTTACGGGATTGCTGATTCCCGTAACTTGGTGAATGATTGGTTAGAAAAAAGAGATTTGAGAAAGGATTTAAAAAAAAAAAAAAGATACAAAATGAATGAAAAACAAAGAAAGAAGCTTGAAAAAAAATGAGAAAAAGGATGAAAAGAAGAGAAGAAGAATGAGTTGCTTCAATGTTTTATAAAGTATTTGATTTGGGAAGTGTTTTATTGCTTCGTAATAAAAAATGAGCCAATATGCTGCTTTTGGCTCTAATTGTTGTCACTTGGGAAGGTTGATATTGGAATAAGCATTCTTTGTACATTTGGATGTCGCTAGCTTGACATTAGCTCCACATGACCAAAAACATTTGTCCACCTTCTTACCCATTTCGCCTAGCCTTCTTCTATTTCTTCCTAGCTTCTTTTCTTGTGCATTAGTCATGATTGGCATTATCTTGTTGATTTGGAATATTTACCATACTAGATTGCGGGCGCATTCTGTTGAGGCGTAGATAGGAGAGTGTAGGAAATATCGGTATACTTCCCTTTAAATTGTAAGGATTATAACGAAATTATGTTTATGAATACTAGTCATAAAAGAAATTACATAAACAAAATAGAATAGGGATGAAGATTCAACCTTTGGTCCTAGCAAAAAGGCCTAATAACAATATCAAAATAATATTCGCCTAATCGTTGCACCCAAGATGCTCCGAGAAATGCCCCTCAAATTGCTAGAATGAGATCCCCAAATTCACTAATTAATTTAGGGTTTTTTGTGATTTTTGATGAGAGAATGTTAGGTCAAAAATTAGGTCTGAAAAATGAATCCCCTCCTCCCTCTTTAACCGTGTAAGATAGGTGAGAATTAGGGTTTCTTTCTTTCCTTTTTTTCGGTTTAAGTAACAACCAAAAATAAGGATAAAATCCTCTTATTTTCGGTTATTCTTAAATTATATATAATGTGTATATTTATCCAATTGTCTATATATCGACATGTATTAATAAGTCCACTTATAACAGTTTGCAATCGATTTATCAATACCAGTCTGTCAACATTTATTATGACAATATTGTATAATATATACATTAACTATAAATATCGCATATTTATAATTTGCTAATTAAATATAACTGATTACATTTAATTACGAATTAACATCTTAATTCGTTTAAGCTAACATTATATACATTAATTAAATATAACATATTATATTCAATTTACGAATTGACAGTTAATTCGTCTCAGCTAATATTATTTAATTGCATTAAATAATCGTCTCATCATCACATTGACTAACTGTTTAGTCAAATACATGGACTAACCTTTTAGTCATATAAGGGATCAATGTGATTACATTTCCATAATCACATCTCTCAAACACATCCTTTAGGTGTGACTTTTAGGGACCAGTTGATCACCGCCATCAGTATGATAATAACGTCAAACTTTCCAGCAAGCCAATCGTTATTAGGTAATCGTTAATCAATTGATAAAATACTAAGTTTGACTTATGGCTCATTGAACCCACCATCAATCGACTGCACAATATAATAGCCAGAGTTATCAGCTCATGTAGGCGATTACGGACCAAAACAAATATAATGTAATTCAGTTCACTTTGTGGCGTTCAATGTTGTCAGTACAATCCACATGAAAAACAAAATATGAAATAAAACGATGAAGTTATAAATAGTATATGAAAAAGATAATGTATCGAGTTCATAATCAACTACTACAACTCAGGAACACGTTTAATTCCCATGGAAATAACGTGCCCTTCATGCTTATCATAATTCAACGGTTTAGTGAGAGGATCCGCGATGTTATCATCCGAAGCTATCTTGTCAATCACTATCTCCTCTTGCTCCACGTAATCACGAATCAGGTGAGCCTTTCGATGTACATGTCTAGACTTGTTGCTAGACTTAGGCTCCTTAGCCTGGAATATGGCACCTCTATTGTCACAGTAGATGGTGATCGGGTCATTCGAACTAGGAACTATCGTAAGTCCTTTTAAGAATTGACGCATCCATATAGCTTCCTTTGCTGCTTCCGAAGCGGCATAGTACTCGGATTCAGTGGTATATCTGCTATAACAACCTGTTTGGAACTCTTCCAGCTGACCGTAGCACCATTAAGAGTGAAGACGAACCAGGACTGAGATTTTGAATCATCTCGATCCGTTTGGAAGCTAGCATCTACGTAACCGATTGCCCATAGCTTAGTATCTCCTCCATAAGTCAATACCATATCCTTAGTCCTCCGTAGGTACTTAAGGATGTTTTTAACAGCTATCCAGTGTGTTTCACCTGGATTCTTTTGGTACTGACTCGTCATACTCAATGCATATGCCACGTCTGGACGTGTGCAAATCATGGCATACATGATTGATTCTATGGCTGATGCATAAGGAACACGACTCATGCGCTCAATCCCTTCAGGCGTTGTGGGTGACTGAGACTTGCTCAAATGCATCCCAGACGTCATTAGAAGGTTCCCCTTCTTGGAGTTGGTCATTCTTAACCTTTCAAGAATCTTATCCAAATAAGACTCCTGACTCAGTGATAACGTCCGTCGTGATCTATCTCGATAGATGCGGATTCCCAATTTGCGTTGTGCCTCACCCAGATCTTTCATCTGGAAATGGTTCTTCAACCATCCTTTAACCGAATATAAGAGAGGAATGTCACTCCCAATGAAGAGTATGTCATCGACATACAATATCAAGAAAACAATCTTGCTCCCACTCGACTTGATATATAAGAATGGTTCTTGGACTGATCGAGTGAAACCATACTCTTTTATCACTTGGTCGAAACGATGATTCCAACTCCGAGAAGCTTGCTTAAGTCCATAAATGGAACGCTTAAGCTTGCACACTTTCCTAGGATTTTCAGGATCTATGAAACCTTCGGGTTGTACCATGTACAACTCTTCCTCTAAATAACCGTTTAAGAAGGCGGTTTTCACATCTATTTGCCAAATTTCATCGTCATGAAAAGCGGCAATCGCTAAGATTATCCGAATGGAACGTAACATGACTACGGGTGAAAAAATTTCATCATAATGCAATCCGTGCACTTGAGTGAAACCTTTTGCCACTAGTCGTGCCTTATAGGTATCTGGTTGCCCGTCTACAGAACACTTTATTTTGTAAAGCCATTTGCACTGTAGAGGTTTTACCTTATTAGGTAAATCAACAAGATCCCATACGTTATTCTCATACATTGAGTTCATCTCGGATTTCATGGTTTCAAGCCATAGCTTTGAGTCGGAACAGGTTATGGCACCTTTATAGGTAGCGGGTTCATTACTCTCTAGGAGCAAAACGTCACTCTTCTCGACCATACCAATGTATCTGTCCGGAGGATTAGAGACTCTACCCGACCTCCTAGGTTCCTGAGGAATATTAACCGTATCATCAGTTGGAGGAACAACTTCCTCCATCCGTTCCTCGATTGTTGGTTCTGGAATCTCCGACAGCTCGAAGGTTTTATTACTTGACTTGTTCTCGAGAAATTCTTTCTCTAAGAACATTGCACTAGCCGCAACAAAAACTCGATGTTCGGTAGGCGAATAGAAGTAATGACCAAACATTCCTTTTGGATAACCAATAAAGTATGTCTTGACCGATCGCCGGCCGAGCTTATCCTCGTGTCTCCACTTTACATAAGCCTCGCAGCCCCAAACCCGAATAAAGGACAAGTTGGGTACCGTTCCCTTCCACATTTCATATAGAGTCTTGTTGACAGCTTTAGTCGGACTTCGGTTAAGTATAAGAGCAGCTGACAAAAGAGCAAAACCCCATAATGAATCAGGTACAACCGTGTGACTCATCATGGATCGAACCATATCAAGTAATGTTCGATTTCTCCGTTCGGACACACCATTTAATTGAGGTGTTCCAGGTGGAGTTAACTGTAAAACGATTCCACAGTCTTTAAGGTGTTGATCAAACTCATTTGAAAGATACTCGCCACCCCGATCTGAATGGAGTGCTTTAACCTTTCTACCCAGTTGCTTTTCAACCTTATTCTGGTATTCCTTGAATTTCTCAAAAGACTCACTTTTATGCTTCATTAAGTAGACATATCCGTATCTACTCAAATCATCCTTGAAAGTGATAAAATATCTATAGCCATCTCTAGCGATAATTGACATAGGTCCACATACATTAGTATGTATGAATCCTAATAGGTCACTAGCGCGCATTCCAACACCTTTGAAGGAAATTCGAGTCATTTTGACGATAAGACGTGATTCACACGTGCCAAATGTAGAAAAATCGAATGCGGGAATATTCCCATTCTTGACGAGTTTCTTTACACGTTTTTCATTTATGTGTCCCATTCGACAATGCCATAGATAGGTTTGATCTTTGTCACCAACCTTTAATTTCTTATTATTCACGTGTAATATATCCGTGGTTTGATCTAAGATGTAAATTCCATTCATGGAAACTGCTTTGCCATAAACCATTTCATTAAAAGAGAAAATACAGCTATTATCCTTTATTGAAAATGCAAAACCGTCTTTATCGAGTACGGAAACAGAATGTTCTTAGATAAACTGGGTACATAGTAACAGTTATATAAATATAACTCAAACCACTAGGGAGCTGGATTACATATGTTCCCATTGAGACTGCAGCAACTCGTGCTCCATTCCCAACTCTCAGGTCCACATCACCCTTTGCGAAGGGTTTGATGTTTTTTAGGCCCTGCAAATGATTACACAGATGAGAACCACAACCAGTATCAAGTACCCAATTTCCGAAACTTGCATGGTTAATCTCAATCATATGAATATAAGATGACATACCATTAGGAGTGACACGGCCTGCTTTTATGTCCTCGCGGTACACGGGACAGTTCCTCCTCCAATGACCAGTCTTGTGACAATGGTGGCACTCAATGTCACCGCCCTTGCTCTTTGCCTTGCCTTGTGAGCCACTAGTCTCACCAGGCCCACTCTTACCGCTTCCTGTCTTCTTAAACTTTGGCTTACCTACAGTTAGGTCGCCGGGAGCTTTGCCCTTACCCTTATTCTTGTTGGAAATCATGAGAACATCTTGCTTCATGCTCCCACTCAATTTCATATCCTTCTCGGTCTGTACGAGAAGTGAGTGTAGCTCATGAGGACTTTTCTTCATGTCATTCATGTAGTAATTTGCCCTGAAAAGGGCAAAACCATCATGAAGTGAATGAAGCATACGGTCAATGACTATGCTCTCACTGATTTTGCAATCAAGTGCCTCCAATTTCTCGACAATCTCAATCATGTTAAGAATGTGTGGGCTAACCGGTTGGCCCTTTTGGAGTTTCGCATCAAAGAAGCGACAGGTATGCTCATAAGTGTCTTTGCAAATTGATTTCCATTGCAAAGATGAGTACGTTCTTTATCGCACCCGCTTCCATGACGAAGTCACTATAAGCAAGTGACTCATTAACTCCTGCATTGGGGCCTAGGTTTACCGGTATTGGCTCAGTTAAGTACTTGAGCTTACTGTCAGCAATGACAGCATTCCGCAATGATGCCTCCCAGTCCGCAAAGTTGGACTCGACATTTTTCAGACGTGTGAACCGATTCATGCGGTCCATGAAAGCTTTCAGCCAGGGCTCGCATCCAAGTGTGGCACTTGGCATTGGGATTTCGTTATTTCCAGCCATTTGTTGTAACAGTATTATCAATATAAACGAATTCTACACTGCGAAAAGAAGAATAAAATATAATAACCATACTCATCGTTATGATTTAAGTCTAATGCAATATTGTTATAACGCGAAGACTCAAGCATTTATACAATTGACCTCCCTCAAGAATTATACAAATGATTCCAAGACTCAATTATCTGTAAATTGATAAGCCAACCTTTTGGCTAATTCTACTGTTAGAATTCTTGGTCGATAAATTTCTGTAAATTCTATCTTTAGTCCATCATAATCACGAGAAACTCTTCGGATTATAACGTTGAGGTAAACTAAGTCAACACAAACTACTTACCCAACGTAGAAGGGGTCATATGGAGAGTAAGATCCTATATGCCTACCGACGGAGAAGGGATTCATAGTTGTTTGCCCTTATAAAGACTAGTCTCAATTTCAGTTTTAGAGGAAGATCCCATCAACTTTATTTTAATTCATTTTAAGTGAACTAATATCTTAGCATGCGAGAATTAATAGACTAAGGTGATGGCTTAAAAAGTGTGACATTTGTATGTCTATGAAAACTAACATTCAATCTATATGAGTCAATTTTCATGCATTTTAGTAGGTGGTTTGGTTTAGGCGGAATATGATGCACTAACTATCATGTGAATGAAAAGCAAAAAGAATGGAAAAACGTAAAACAAAATAAAGTCCTAGTGTGGCCTATCTACCAAAAAGAACATAAATACAACTTTGGAATCCATCCTAGGACCCGAGAAGCTTGTCTTGATGTTCCATCTTGGTCCATGTAGCGGGAGTGAGCAATCCAATCTCCATCTTTAGTCTTCTCAAAATTACAATTTAAAAATTACATAATAAACCTATTTACATTCTAATTTCAAAATCGTATTAATTAAAGAAAACCAAACGGAGATACGAGATCTCAAATTACATTAAAAATTATGTTTCCATCATTACGAAAACATAATTTAAATAAGGTCACACTAGGTATTACAAATTACAACCGATTGCAAAAATACGTAAATAAAACCATTCAACAAAACATTCAACTAAAAAAAATTGCATCAACTAATAAATTAAACATGCAAGACATAATTTCTTAATTATGTAGATTAATTTATCCAAACCACCTATTTAAATGATTAAATTATGTGACAATTCCTCAATTACTCACAACAATTTCATTCTTAATTCACATTAATCTTGTAGTATGAATTAATCCAACATTATTTTAAACTTCTTTAAAATAATTAGGTATCTAAAAATTGTGAACTTCTTCACAACAATTAATCATACATTATTAATTTAATGTATAATCAATATTGGCCAAAAACAAAACAAACAAAAAAACAAAAATTCCTTTTTTTTTATTTGTTCTCGGCAAAAGAGGAAAAAAAAAAAAAAAAAAAAAAAAAAAACAGGTTTTTTTTTTCTTTTTCGGCATATAGCAAAAATAAAAAAACAGCCTCCTTTTTTTTCTTTTCTCGGCAATTACCCTTTAACATAAACAAAAACAGCCCATTTTCTCTCGGCATTTCAGCAAAAAACCGAAACAAAAATAGGAAATTTTTTTTTTTTTTTAAGCTCACGGCTTTCAACCGTTTATACTAACTTTTGTCGAGAAAAAAAATGTAGACAAAAAGTTTAATGTTGCTAATATATAATGATTGACATAAACATCATCTATTAATTTAAACATGGATTCAAACTTCATAATTCAATTTAACCTCTTAAAATGAATATACAAATTATGAAAAAATCGATTATCCATATATATGATTCATCACAATTGATTTGAACATGATTAAATTAAGTTCTATGCCTAAACTATATAGCAAAAACAATTTATCAACAATGAAACAATTTCCATTTACATTTTAATTTAATCCTCATTAAATCAAACATCTACAAATTCATCATATAATCATTTTAACTTATTAAAACAACAAAATGAGCAATATTTTTCAAGGTTGAGAATAAAAAGTTCCCTCTAGGGTTTCCTTGGGAGGGTCTGGCCCCTAGGGTTTTGCCTAGGTCTTGCCCCTGATTGACAGGCCTACAATCATTATTTTCTCATTTTTCAAGGTTTCTTTTGCTTCTATTCAACCATTACAGCATGGCAATGCAAACCCTACAAAATAACCTAAATATTAATAGTCTTTTTGGAGAAGATGAGGAGGAGGTGGCGAAGAGCGAGAGGCGACGCTTGACTGGGTGGGAGAGACGGACGGTGATGGAGGGAGGCATGGGTTATGCGTCTAAGGGAGGTTGTGGACGGAACGAAACGTAAATCAGAAAGCCCTAATTGACACAATGATTAGGGCTTGGAAGACGAAGGAGGTATTTAAGGGAGAAGTGCTTGATAAATAGAAGAAATTGGTGGTTTTCAGATTTACTTGTGAGGAGGATAAGAAGCGGGTGCTAAAGGAGCAGCCATGGCATTTCGAGAGGCATGTTCTTCTGCTAGCAGACCTTCGGGAGGATGCGATTCCGACTGAGGTACCTTTATTTTTCTCTCCCATCTGGGTGCGTGTCTACAATTTACCAATTGTTGGGCGTCTAAACATGGAAAATGCAATCAATATTGGAAATATGGTGGGTACGTTTGTGGACGTCGATAATTCTGTTAACCCGGAGATTAATAGATCGATGCGTATTAGGGTTGTAATCGATGTTCGTAAACCGTTGCTGGACAAGATTAATCTCAGGGGGAGTGGGGGAAAGGTTTGGACAGTTAGGTTGAGCTATGAAGGCCTACCACTGTTCTGCTATGTGTGTGGAAGGTTGGGCCACGGGGAGAAGGACTGTGGGGAAAGGAAAGGGTTGATAGGGGAGGATAGGAAATATGGAGATTGGCTGAAAGCATCGCCATGGCGTGTGGCAAGAAGACCTGATGGGGGTGCGGGAGAGAGGGGTAGCTGTGCTAAGAAGTTGTCTTTTGACGTGGAAGAAGCTACTAGGGGAGAGGAGGAGGAAGTTGACAGGATGGTGGAGATGTTACGGGATATGAGGCTAAGAAGTGAAGAGAACAGACAGGGGAGAGGGGAAGGCCAGGAGGAGGAAATAGTGAAGAGGACGAAGATGAGGTGCATGGATTCGAGGAATCTGGGAGGCAGCAATGACTTGAAATTGAAACGGGTTGAAAGGAGGGTAGGGGGTCCTGACAGCCGAGTGGTGGCGAGGAAATATATTAAAATACGAAAGGAGAAGGTTGAGAGGATGAATGATGGGGTAGGGAGTGTTGAGAGGGGTCCTGGTGTAGGGTGTAAAAGGGGTGGCGAGGGGGTTATATGGAGCGAGAACATAAATGAGGAGAGCTGGGCAAGGAAGAAACAGTGTGGCAATGAGTGTGACGATGATACAGTATCAAAAGTAGCGGTGACTGACGGAGACCAGCACCGCGAACAACAATGAAAATATTAAGTTGGAACTGTCAAGGGTTGGGCAATCCCTTGACGGTGAGTACCCTCAGCGATTGGTGCTGGAGGGAGTGCCCAAACATCGTCTTTGTGATGGAGACGATGATTAGGGATAGGGAGCTGACTAAAATTAGGAGTAAGTGTGGTTATACTTCGGGCTTGTGCTTAAGCAGTAGGGGAAGATCAGGAGGGCTGGGATTTTGGTGGAAAAATATTGATGCGGAGTTAATTTCTCACGATAAGAATCATGTGATGGTAGAGGTGAAAAATGCGAGTGGTGAACCGGGGTGGAGAGCTGTGGGGATTTACGGGTGGCCGGATGCGGAGAGTAAGCATCTAACATGGAGAATGATTCGCAGCCTACGGCGATCATCGACGATCCCTATCATTCTTTTTGGAGACTTCAATGAGATTTTAAGTCTTAATGAGAAGGAGGGGGGAAGAGGTAGGAGGGAGGCTCAGATGGATGCCTTTAGGGAAACTCTCGATGACTGTGCTTTGCTGGATTTAGGATACAGGGGTAGTATCTTTACGTGGAAACGAGGAAATTCGCCTGAAACAATTATTCGAGAGAGATTGGACAAAGCTGTTGCGACTAAGGAATGGTGGGAGATGTATCCTTCGGCCACGACTTTTGTTTACCCGCTATATGCCTCTGATCACGCTGCTATTCTTATTAAAGAGGAAGGAAATCAGGGGGAAGCAGGGAATAGACAGAGGAGTTTCAAGTTTGAGCCACTGTGGCTTTCGGATACCGAGTGCGGGCAGGTGGTAAAGCAGGCATGGGAGACTGGGCAGGGGCATGATATTGAGGATAGGGTCAAGTCTTGTGCTACTAAGCTAAGGGGATGGGCTCGAATTAAATTTGGGGATGTAAAGAAGAAGTTGAGAAACAGAGAGGATGAGCTACTGAAATGGCAATGTCGACCACCCTCGGCGGATATGTTAGCAAATTGCCAGAGAATAGTACAGGAAATCGAGGTGCTTCGGAAGCAGATAGAGACGTACTGGTATACACGGTCTAGGCGCCTAGAGCTTCGGGACGGGGATAAGAATACGGCATAATTTCATCATAAGGCCACACAGCGCAGGCGACGGAATAAAATTGAGGGGTTGGAAGATGATGAGGGGCGGTGGAAAACGGGGTCCGAGGAGGTTCATGGCATTATAACCGAGTATTTTTCTCATCCTGTTTGCTACGAGCAATCCAAATCGGGTTTTTGAAGTCTTTGAGTTGGGTGCCGAGGAATGTCACAAGAGAGATGGCGGAAGTCCGGACAGACTAAGTAATGAGGAAATAAAAGAAGCTTTATTCCGGATGCATCCTAATAAAGCACCGGACCGACGGGATGAGCGCACTGTTTTACCAAAAATTTTGGGATGTTGTGGGAATGGATGTGTGTGGGTTTGTTAAAGATTGGTGGCGTGGTTGTAGGGGCTTGGAGAGTATCAATTCGACAGCCGTGGTGCTCATACCAAAATGCAATAGTCCGAGGAAAATTACTGAATATAGGCCGATTAGTTTGTGTAATGTGTTATACAAAATCATTTCAAAAACGCTAGCTAATCGCCTAAAAGGTTTTCTTAATGGGATTATCTCTGAAAACCAAAGTGCATTTACACCGGGGAGATTAATTACGGACAATGCATTAATCGCTTCTGAAACGTTCTATGCCATGAAAAGAGGTGGGGAAGGGAAGACGGGTAACGTTGCTTTGAAATTGGATATGAGCAAGGCGTATGATAGGGTGGAGTGGAGCTTTCTGGAGGCGGTCATGGGTCGAATGGGTTTCTCTAACGAGTGGTGTAAGCGGATTATGGAATGTGTTTCTACGGTGTCTCATTCCTTTCTCGTCAATGGGCAGCCTACGGAGTATGTGCTCCCGAGTCGGGGCCTTAGACAAGGCGATCCTATCTCACCATATCTTTTCTTATTATGTGCGGATGTTTTTTCCTTTATGCTAAGGAAGGCGGTTGAGGATGGCACCCTTCACGGAGCTCGTGTGTGTCGAGGGGCACCAAGAGTGTCTCATCTTTTTTTCGCGGATGATTGTATTCTTTTTGCGAGGGCTAATGTTAGGGAATGCTCCAAAATAGCTGAAATTATCAGCAAATATGAGGGAGCTTCGGGGCAGAAAATTAATTATGATAAGTCCGAAATTGTGTTTAGCAAAAAGGTCACAGTTAATAGCAGGGAAACCATTCGAAACGTGCTTGGGGTTCGGGAAGTCGACCGGTATGAGAAGTATCTTAGATTACCCACCATCATTGGTAGATCCAAGAAGGCTATTTTTGCGGGAATTAAAGAGAGGATATGGAAGAAGCTGCAAGGATGGAAGGAGCGATTATTGTCTAAGCCCGGAAAAGAAATTGTTATTAAAGCGGTGGCTCAAGCTATACCCACTTATATGATGAGTTTGTTTGCGGTCCCGGAGAGCATAATTGATGAGCTGCATGGTATTATGGCCAGATTCTGGTGGGGGTCAACGGAGACGGAAAGAAAGCTGCATTGGTGGTCGTGGAATAAGCTTTGTCAGCCTAAGAATGTTGGGGGGATGGGCTTTCGAGATCTGAGAGTGTTTAATCAAGCACTTCTTGCGAAGCAAGTTTGGAGGCTTTTGTCAAAGCCTGACTCGCTTGTTGGTCGGGTTTTCAAGGCCAAATATTTCCCGCATAGTTCAGTCCTAGAGGTGAGACGGGGATATGACCCGAGTTACATATGGAGGAGTCTTTGGAACTCGAAATCTATGCTATTAGACGGGTTGAGATGGAGGGTGGGCAATGGTCAAGACATTAATGTTTGGGATTGTGCGTGGTTACCGGGAGAAAATTCGAGCCGTGTTCCGCACCCAAATATTGAAGCTGACCCCTCTCTTAAAGTTGCAGACTTTATCGATCCCCATAATGCGTCGTGATTGAAAGGTAGGATTCAAGCCACTTTTAATCATGAGGATGCTAAGCTCATTCTTAGTATACCTCTTAGCCGGAGGCTGCCCAAGGACCTGCTATTCTGGTGGCCAACCAAGAACGGGATATTCTCAGTACGATCATGCTATTGGCTGGGAATGTCCCACCAAAACTCTCCCACTTCCTATGGAGAGCGTGCGTTAATATTTTGGCTGTCAGGAGTAATTTAGCGTATCGACATTGTCTCCAAGATTCTACATGCGACTTGTGCAGGGAGGCTTCTGAGACTGTGAACCATGCTTTGCTTGAGTGTGGATGGGCTAGGCAAATTTGGGCAGAGAGTGAGTTTTCGAGGTTGGTGGAGGAGGTTCCAAATGATTCCTTTGCTAAACGGCTGTTGTGGTTGCTGCAACGGGTTGATAAGGTGTCCCGAGGTAAGTTCCTAGCTTTGCTCTGGGCCGTATGGTACATGAGGAATTTACATGTTTTTGATGATGAGGGATTACGGCCTGCTGTTGTGATTATGGGAATGACAAGATTGGTGGTGGACTATGATAAGTATAGACACGAGGTGGGGGTCCAATCAAACAATAGCTCGGTGGAACGGATGAGAACATGGGTTGCTCCCCCTATGGGCGTGGTGAAGATTAACACAGATGCAGCAGTGTTTGGTAATGGGGAGGTAGGCTTGGGGATGGTGGGACGTGACACAGAGGGGAGGGTCATTGTAATCGGGTGCAGACGGGTGGAGGCTGGGTGGGAAGCAACCATTGCAGAGGCAAAGGCGCTGGAATTCGGGGTGGAAGTCGCAGCTAAGATGAAGTTCCTTAGTGTCATTTTCGAAAGTGATGCAAAGAACGTGGTTAGTGCTGTGGAGAAGGGGACAGAAGACCGATGCCCGCTAGGACTATGTATCGCTGATATTCGTAGTTACGCTTCTTCCTTTAATTCTTGTAGATGGTCTCATGTGTGCCGGGAAGGTAATACCGTGGCACATCATTCTGCTAGATTGTGTACTGAAAGTGGTGATGAAGTCTTGTACTCTTCGAATTTTCCGAGTGCGATTTTAGCATTGGCGGAAATTGATTTAATATAATTCACCATTTTACCTCAAAAAAAAAACAACAAAATGAATGAATCAAAATGGAAATAAGAACAACAAAACAAAAAAAACAACACACGGCTGAAAAAAAATTCATCCGGCAAAAAAAAAAAAATCAAAACAGCCGAAACATATTTTTTTTTCTTCAAATTTGTTTAAATTCAATTTTGAAAATCATCAAAAATAATTTCGTGGCCTCGGCTCTGATACCACTTGTAGGAAATATCGGTATACTTCCTTTTAAATTATAAGGATTATAACGAAATGATGTTTATGAATACTAGTCATAAAAGAAATTACATAAAAAAAATAGAATAGAGATGAAGATTCAACCTTTGGTCTTAGCAAAAAGGCCTAAGAACAATATCAAAATGATATTCGCCTAATCGTTGCACCCAAGATGCTCCGAGAAATGCCCCTCAAATTGCTAGAATGAGATCCCCAAATTCACTAATTAATTTAAGGTTTTTTGTGATTTTTGATGAGAGAATGTTAGGTCAAAAATTAGGTCTGAAAAATGAATCCCCTCCTCCCTCTTTAACCGTGTAAGATAGGTGAGAATTAGGGTTTCTTTCTTTCCTTTTTTTCGGTTTAAGTAACAACCAAAAATAAGGATAAAATCCTCTTATTTTCGGTTATTCTTAAATTATATATAATGTGTATATTTATCCAATTGTCTATATATCGACATGTATTAATAAGTCCACTTATAACGATTTTGCGATCGATTTATCAATACCATCTGTCAAGATTTATTATGACAATATTGTATAATATATACATTAACTATAAATATCGCATATTTATAATTTGCTAATTAAATATAACTGATTACATTTAATTACGAATTAACATCTTAATTCGTTTAAGCTAACATTATATACATTACCTAAATATAACATATTATATTCAATTTACGAATAGACAGTTAATTCGTCTCAGCTAATATTATTTAATTGCATTAAATAATCGGCTCATCATCACATTGACTAACTGTTTAGTCAAATACATGGACTAACCTTTTAGTCATATAAGGCATCAATGTGATTACATTTCCATAATCACATCTCCCAAACACATCCTTTAGGGACCAGTTGATCACCGCCATCAGTATGATAATAACGTCAAACTTTCCAGTAAGCCAACTGTTATTAGGTAATCGTTAATCAACTGATAAAATACTAAGTATACCCTTGTGAACCTATAAGAAATTTATAAATGTTATCACACTAATTGTGGAGGACACAAGCTCCAACAGAGAGTGTCTCATTCACATATAATGTCTTATTCATTTTATGAGTGTGAGTGTCCGTGAGGAGTCTGATGTCTTATAAGATCATGCAAGAGTTGAAATGTCTATGTGAAACCTTTGTGCTAGGTCGTCGTGTAAATCTCATCCATGTTTTGCATTTCCCTATACCCATGTTGTTTCGGGATTTGATTCATTGTTCTTGGTTAGCTACTTGACGGGATTTGTATTTGGATGAGGTGATTGTTGCTCGTGCCCTTGTCCTTGTCATTTTGTGTGCTTGCTTGAGGAAAAACAAGGGTTTAGCTTGGGAGAGTTTGATAGGTGCATTTTATATATACATTTCACCCCTTATCTAGCTCAGTTTTGTATTATTTATCCGCTCTTGTGAGTGATTAGTTGAGCTAATTTCACCTTTGGTAGAATTTATTGTGTTTATATTTAATGTAGGAATTGGAGCGGTTTTTCCGTCATTTCCTTACACCTAGAAGAATCCCGAGTAAGGCGGAGCTAATTACGAGCATTTGAGCTAAAAATGACTTGTCATGTAATATTTCAATTCACGACTCAAGGGAATGAATTTCAAATAAGCTCAAAAGAATAAAGTGAGACGGTGCATATATGTTAAGCTTAAAGACGGATGTTATGCCCAAATGATGACGAGTTTTATACTCAAGTGAAGACGGGTTCAAGCCCAACCTATGCTAGTTACGACCCCTGGCCAAATAAGCTTTGGTGCAAGTTAGAGGCGTGTGTGTTGCAGCACCACGGCCTGGCCGTCGGAGATGGGTTCGTGCTCAAGTATTACGAAATTAAAGCTCGATGATGCAAGCTCACAACCCCAGGTCTTTGAGTCATGTTTATGCTTGTTTGATGACGGAAGCTAGCCCAAAGGAGGCCTGGCTATGATCCCTAACCCACTGCCAGTCATGGTGGCTGCGTGGTGGTGGTTGCCTGGTGGTTACGTGGTGGTTTCTTGGTTTGTGTGGTGTTGTAGCGCACATCGAGGAGCACCACGGCCTGGTTCCTGCAACCCGGATCAAAGTTGATGTCCCCGACCCCACGGGATCATGCTTGTGTACACAAGAATGGAGAAATTAGAGCTGGTGACCTGAGCAGTCACGTCCCCAATCGGGGACAGTGACCCCGAACCTCCTGGGTTAGCTTATGCAGCGTGACTTTTGGTTTTCCAACCTAAGTTCTATATAAATGCTGCTCTTCTTTCGTGTTTATTTTTCATTCGGTCGTCATTTGTTCATAGCATAAGATTAGTTTAATAAAAATAAAAATTGTACGTAATTCGTTTCAATTATTTATACGGGAAAGTGGTAATTAGACCCCTTTACTTTAATCAATTGTGAAATCTAACCCCTTAAGTTTTGATTGGAGTAATTGACCCCCTTACCTTTTCCAATATGTGAAATTAAACCCCTTTCAATTTTTCCGGCCAATATCTCACCGGAATTTCAATTTCTCATCTTATCGGATACGTATATTACTGAAGTATAAATTCCCGTATACGCATCACATAGACAATACGTGTATTATTACCGATTTATACTCCTTAATAGCTTTACCACTCATTTAACCCACTCTCTCTCACCTACTCTCATTATGTCACAGCTCCATATTTCCATCTCACCCAATTCATATTTCACCTCTATGTTTTCCAGATAATTCACTATTTTACGCTCCCTTATCAACTAATTTCTATGTATTTTTTTCTCAAACTACTTTTTAGATCGATCTTACAAGCTAATTTATGGAAAATTCAATCAATGGGAAAGTGTGGTGAGGAGAAGAAGTGAATAAATGGGATAAGAGTTCGAAGAAGAAGAAGAAAAGGAATTAAGTGGAAAGAATCAAAGAAAAACAAGGTACTCCTGCTTGATTTTAAGCTTATTGTTATGATCACAGTGCAATTTCATGCGTTTTCTTTCGAGCTGCGTATGTGAGCTGGCAGGAAGGTGTGATTGTGCTAATGATAGCCTGCTAGTTCATATTGTTTTTTATTGTGACAAATTATAGAATAAAACCCAGTAAAAGTTTAATTACATAAACTTAAGCAAGCATAGATCGGATAATGAAAATGCGCCAATGTGTTAATCTATATTTTAGAGATCCGTTTCGGCTAGCATACTAAGCAATAAGTTGGATGATGCATATGATCAGTGCGTTTATGCAAGGCATCAATAGCATCTAAGCTTCTTATTTATGTAATTATGGATGATGCTTATCAATATAGGATTGTTATTTGAGTTGGGTTGTGCAGGGTCTGGAGTTATGTGCCAGTTTGCATCTCATTTTTGTAGTGAATTTATGCTAATTATTGTCGGAGGATAATGCTGCATAGTTGATCTTATCACTGTACCTTTGAGATTTTATGACGCTTCTGAAACATTTTGTTCATAGGATTTCTCTTGTTCATATAAAAAGTAGTGTGAGGTTAGGACGACTCTCACCCCTGATTAAAATAGAGGTTAAAATAAATGGAGGTTGTGAGAGGTTTTAAATTAAGACGGTCTTAATTCTTAATTAGCAAGACCAACTGTCGAGCTAGTATTTGAGTATGTAATTTTCAACCCTTATTATTTGTTGCTTTGGAAATTCAAATAAATTTTGATGCTTTTCCAAGAGGTTTTAAGAGTCGAGTTTTGTTACTTTGGTTAACAACACTGAATGTGACACCTTCAGGTGCGATTTGGGTTGGAGTACATATTTATAATTCCCGATTGTTTGTTCTTCTTAAACGAGTTCCTGAACTTTTTTTTAGACCCATCTCTGATTATAACAGTTACATTATGAAGGATGCTAGAAGGGGTCGATGTGTCAGTCACCATGTTTGCAGCTTCACACTGAAATCATTTAATGAATTCATGCACAAGGTGTTCGTCTCAGTTATTTGGTTTTGTTGGTTTCTTTGCTGGGATTGGTTAGAGCTCTCCTGTTCTTATATTGGCTATGTTAAACTTATTTGCAGACTTAGATTTTTTTCTTGCAGCTGAGGCAACTATGACTTCAAAAGTTAATACTTCAGCTGCATAATTGGTCGTTAAAGAGAGCAATGGCATGATGTTATACTGCATTATTAGGTATTTACTACATATCTAGAGCTGTAGCTTTCCACTGTCAATGGATAATACGGGCTACTCAAAAAATAGGAATTGGAAATGGTATAGTTCAGATGTATATTTTGTGGTCAGACTAAAGGTCATATATACAACAAACTACTTGAATAAATATGAGATATTATAACAAAAGTCTCAAATTTAATGATAGTAGCTCAGTCTTGATATGGAAATAACATTACAACATACTAAAACTCAAAAATGTTATAAAAGCAAATGTCTTTAAATATGCAGTGCTCCATCGGGTGCTCTAAGTGCTCCAATATGCAAAGGTTGTAGGAAGAACGCAAATTTCAGCATTGTTCGCGACCAACTAATGTACAGGTACCTTGTTTTTGCATGTGCCACTTTTATGACCTGGTTCTTTGCAATTGGAGCACAATTGTTTTCCACTTTTTGGTAATCTATATTTATAGGCTTTGCGTTTCACTTCCCCATATGATCTTTTCCTTTTATTTGGAGGTCTCCCGTGCTTGACTCTAGGATCACTTGGCAAAATTTCACTCCCATCAATTTTCTTCCACATACTTTGACCATTCAATGGCTCCAAAGAAAACGCATATGATGTCTCATAAGCATTCTTGCTATACCAAAATGTCACATAACTCTCTGGATTCTCATTCTTTGAGCATATGGCTGTAGTTGCATGTTCGCAAGGAATCCCATTCACATCCCAATATCTACATGTACACATACTTTTATCTAGGTTAACTGCAAATGTCAACGAACTATTATGCACATGCTCTACTTCATACACATTTTGGCTAGCCTCTATAGCTTTCCAGTTTCTTGTAGCTTGCATGTGATGTATTATCGTTGCTCGAACACTAGGCGTGACAATACTACTACATTTAGTAGCTTGCAGCTTCTTCTCCACCATCCTAGACATAACCTTCCTCCTAATTTCTTCGAGCATTGTCAAAATAGGTTTGTCTCGAGGTTCAAGAATCCATGAATTGAAGGTTTCTGCTATATTGTTGCAAGTAACACCTGTACATGCCCAACTTTTATAAAAGCACCTGCAAAACCTTTTTACATCTCTTGCTATACCAAAATTGGTCGTGATATATGAGCCTTTAATGCTAAGGATACACTAGTCCCTTCATTTGATCTTGTTAATTCATACATGTAATCTCGAAGGGAGGCATATTGTTTTTCTACTATTTTGGCACATGCTGACAAGGCAAATTTTTTCGCACTAGAAGCTTGCCATCGGCTGATCTTTACGCCATATGTGTTTTCCACGTCCTTCATGAATAACATCAGCTTCCAAGTAGGATGTTTAAGGAGCTTTTCTTGGTTTCCCTCGGCAAAGAAATTAGCATTAGCCCTTTTATTAATTTTGGTTGGTGCGCATGTATGTACGTCTTTGAAAAACCGTATCTGTAGACATCCAAATTCCTTAGTATATCTAGCACTAAGCTTCCATTTGCACTTTGGATAAGATTTACATTTGACAAGTACTCTATTTGTTTCATTATGACAATACTTCCATGCGTAATGTGTTTGGCAACTGTAGTAGATTAATTCCTTTCTAAGCACCTCAACCTTGTCAAATAGTTGCCCTAACTCGATCTTCACAGAACCAAATGGTCTGTCATTGTCATACATAAGACACTCATTTTGAGTGGCATCAAAGTTCTCTTCATCATCACTTAGACTAAGGGGGCCTTCATCATCAGATTCCCTCTCATAACATTGTTGTTTTAGCTGAAATGGTTCATAATCATTTTCATCTGTGCCCCAATAGTCATCTTTTATTCCATTGAATCTTTGATTTTGAACTTTTGTTTTTGTTTCTCCCATGATTTGACTCTTTCCAGAGGCATTTCTCAAGGAAATCCATTGCTTTTTCATTTCTTGCACATTAATAAATTCATCATCACTACTACCAGCCTCCTGGTCATCAATAATCTCTTCTTCCTCACTCCAATCTTCCTCAAGATCAGAATCTATGTTGATATTCTCAATCTCCTTCTCATTAGTGACTCCAACTTCCATATCTAACTTGGTGCTTAAAATAACTTCTTTGGATAAATTAATGGCCACATTTGTTTCCTGCAAATTCAGATTCTCTCCCTCAAGATATATCTCAATGGCCCCATGTGTGACTCCTTCTATCCGCAACTCCTCTATAGTCTCGGCATCACATAAAATTTGAAAACTTGCTAGTCTAATAAGGTAAAAACAATGTGTACCGTGGTGACAATATAAATCCTTCACGATCTCGTTCACTGTTTTCAGAGTTAATTTGCAGATATCCACATAGAACTCAACATAAGATCCATTCACATACTCAAATTTGTCTTCCTTTGATGCTAGATTTCCCCCGTAATAACACTTACAAGTAATGATATTTGCTGGTGCTTGTGGATCTATTAAAACAAATATAGAACAATAATTACTCATATATTAATAGCAAAAATTAACAAAGAGGTGAAAATAATATTCATAATTCTTGTAAGTAAATGTAATATATAATCTGATTTACTTCCATTATTGAATACTAACCTAAAATTATTTGCTTTCTTAACCCTAATTTTACAGATACACATTCTACTATACCAAGATGGGGTGATTGATAATGAATTATCCTAGAAGAATAGATTAAATGCCTTTAGTAGTATGTAAACATGGAAGTTGCCAGAGCATAAAGGAGTTTGCCAAAGACATGGAGTTAGCCGGCGCATGTGAACAACGTAGTGGGAGATGAGAAGACAATCGATGTAGATGTATAATCAGTCTTTTTTTTGTATATGGGGGAATATGTAGTTTTATACGTATGTATGTAATTTTATACGTATGTCATGTGTATTTTTATTTTTTAAAGATAAAGAGAAAATGGAAATTCGGTGAGATATTGGCGAGAAAATGGAATCCGGTGAGATATTGGCCGGAAAAATTGAAAGGGGTTTGATTTCACATATTGGAAAAGGTAAGGGGGTCAATTACTCCAATCAAAACTTAAGGGGTTAGATTTCACAATTGATCAAAGTAAAGGGGTCTAATTACCACTTCCCCGATTATTTATATTTCCGATTCAGTTTTTATTCTAGTTTCGTTCTTCTAATCCTCTAGAATTTGCTCAAGTTCTATTTGATATTTTCCACTATTTCTCCATTCTCTTTTGTTATTTCATTTACTTATATTTTATTTTGTCATTATGCTATTATTTACATGCTTGTATTTAGATTGTTTATGTTTTAATATGTTTGAGTAGCTTAGTTAATCTAGGGGCGGGGAAGCCATGTTTGATTAGCAATTTGTATATGTTGGATTAGGAGTTTTAATATCAATTTGTTGTTTATATCACATGCTTGTTTCGTAATGTTAATCTTTGATTCTTAATCACAATCGTTGGTTAATTTGTTATTCTTTTACTAAGAGCAACAGTCGGAAATAGAATTACGCTAAGCATGTTTTAATAGTCTGATCTAATTTGTGTGAGAGCTCGTTAGTAATCGCTCTATGGTTGGCAATAGGCCGAGAGGAAATGTAACCTAAACAACAATTGATTTTATGTTTTCCTAATTCGACTTAGTTAGTTGCTAATCTACATGGTCAACCCCATTTCCCTAGATCTTTATTCATCATTGTTATACATCCCATTCTCGTTATTGTTTTTAAATCACCAAACACAACCCCAATCGTAATCGACCTTGATAAAATTTGCTCCATGACAACTACTTGATAACTCCCGTCTCCTCGAGATCGACCCCTACTTTCATAACTGCATTCATTTGTTGTTAGCCTAGAATAGGGTAATTTATCTTTGTTTTGGGTACGCAACAACCCTGCCATGGACCCACATGTATTACATATCACATCCTCACCTCATACCCGCGAAGACCAAACTCGGTAGTACTAAATCCGCAGTTATATATCCTAATTATTATAAATAAACACTAATCCATTTTTATCTCACAGTCGATAGCACAATCTCTCTTTTCATCTTAAACTCGAAATAGGTTCCCATAAAATCCACAGTCCTCAATTACACAACAAACTTTCAATTGACAAATCTCGTATCCCTATCTCACCAAAATAGCGCTCCTCAAAAACTGACGTCGGTATAATAATATAACCACCTTTACCATATCACACGTATACATTTTCTCTCAAGTAGTTTCCACCACCAAACATAACTAAAACCTTTATTACATATCTTTCACCCTCTACTACTTAAATCGTCCCTACTCCATGTAATTGGTCACCTCAAACTTCCCCGTTCTAATCCCACACTCTCTTATTATTAGATATCGCATCACCAATCTTGGATAACCTCTAACCCACTCCCCGTTCTAGTACTCTCTTATATTCTTGTTTAATAAATCCTTATTAACATCTTTTCAACCCACATCAATCCATATATTTTAATTTACACGCTTCAAAGACTATTAACAAGTTATGTTATTACCCCCACTTAACTCTTTGGGACTTCAATTACTCTCTCATGATTCCACAAATCAAATCCCAACCATTTGCCAACCAAAATCCCCAATTCATACTCAATAATAACAACCCTCACAATTCCCCCAAGCCTCATTTGCTATCTATAAGTTCACCCAAACAATGAACATACACCTTGACTATGCATCACTCGTCATTCTTAATGTTACCTCGTACCATCAACTTACTCAACTCAACACACCCCAGGCAAGCCAAAGTCGCTTCCTTGTACTTCCAATTCCCAAACATAGACTATACACAAATTCACACTCTGATTTTTCATTTTGATCCTTCAACTGAACCAACACTTCTAGACCACAAAATAATACTTCCTTGATCACAAAACACTACTAATAGTGTAGAAGGTTTCTTCCTCAAAAATCCATTAGTTAACCATCACATTTTCGTATCTCTCACTTTCCATGTTCTAAATGATCAACACATACTCATATACAACTCACTCCCACTCAACGCTCTATTATTTCCAATATTTACCTCACTACTAAATTAAACTCAATTTAATCACTAACAAGTCCTCCAAAATTTACACCAATTTCATTCTCATTCTTGATATAGCTTTCTCTCTTTCACCACATCATACTCCTACTTATACTGTTTTGATAAGCCCATAATTATATATGTTTTTATCCCATATCCGTATATTGTTAGTATCGTCTTTCGCGTTATTTGAGCTATATTATTATATATTTGCTAGTCTCGGGATTTAATTACTATAATGTTATTTTCTTGATTAAGGGGATTAAATTGTGTGTATTAAATTGACAGGGAATAACAAGATAGAAGATGGGCTGAATTACACAAATAATTGGACGGCTATCGAGCACATTTACTGGATCAAAAGTAATTAAGAGGGTTGCTTATCAAGTGGATAGTCTTTGTGTGTTTCCCGTGTAACAAGGTCCGAAAAGAAAAGTCCAAGACAAAGAAAAGTCAAAGAAAGAACATAAGTTTCGGGTAGAACTCAACAATGGAAACTCCATCTTATCTCAGATTTTGCGTTCCAAATTCTATCTACTTCAGTAATTTCCGTATCCAAACTCTATCCCGAATCTTTCACAAATACCGACCTTGATCAAGCTATAAATATCCATGTTCTCCATCAGAATAAAGGAGACGTAAGAGAGCAGAATACCCATATATTTTCTAGAAATTGAGCGAAATTGAGTGACGATTTGAGACCTTATTGGGTCGTGAGAGCAGTAGAAGATGGTACTCCGGCGTAGTCTTAGTACACGGCGGTGTAAGGGAGGATTCTAGCTCAATTGGAGGTGCGACATCCGAAGGTTGTGCGACAAATTCCGGGCAGTAATTAAGTTCTCTCTACCTCTCTTGTATTCAATCTATGGTTTATTTTCGTTGATTAATTTCAGTATTGGAAACCGTTGGCTGTTTATTGTTAATCTTTCAGTAATTTGTATCCAAAGCTTTACTCATTCTCGATTGACAGTTGCAATTTTCAGTGGTAATTTGTTATCTTATTATGATTGGAATTGTATGCTTTCGCTAATTATGTAATTCAGGCTTAGTTCGAGTTGCATAATGCCAGTAGCAACTAGTTTAGGTAAATCTCTGCAAATTGGGGTTTAGTTTAAGTTAGGAGTAAAATTTGGTCAGTTAATCTTTAGGTAGTGACTACACTAAAGGGTTAATTGGATTAATGACGTCTTCTTGGTTCGATAATGCTTCTAATCCGGTCTTTAGTAGGGTGCGACAAACTTACATCGGTCGGTTAGTTAAGAATCGGTCTAGGCTTAGTTCAGGTCGGTTGTAATCTAAGAGAGTATAGGGAGTTATTGTTATCTTTAATTCCGCAGTTAATCTATTAATAAACTGGAGATTTGACGTAAACAATAATCGGTTGACAAGCTAAAATTACCATAAGAATATGTGCTTAATAGGGTATTTGACTTCGCGTCTAGCATTAGTATTCGGTCCTCTTAGTTTAGTTTTAATCACAAATGAAACCCCCCTTAATCGTACATAATGTTAATAGCCGTAAATATGTAAATAAATGGTATATATGTAAGTTAGTAAATAAAAGTACTTAATAGTTAATTAATTTTCCAATCTCTCCGTGGGATCGACCCTACTTATCCTTTACTACGTTTGTTATTTTTGAGGTTAAGATAGGATTATAAATTATTAATTTGTATACGCTTAACGACACGTATCAAATTTTGGCGCCGTTGCCGGGGATCGAACCCGGGTCACCCGCGTGACAGGCGGGAATACTTACCACTATACTACAACGACTGATTTTTGAGGATATTATAAGTATGTCGAGCCTGGACATTAAACAAAGCGCTTCTTGGGAGGCAACCCAAGCTTATTTAATGTTTTCATGTGTGTTTATTTTATAGCTTTCGTCGAGTCGGCTTAAGTGCCTCCCCGAGTTTCGCTACCTTTGTAGGGGGATGTTAATAGTGTCGGTAGCAACAAAAAAATTAAAAAAATATAAAAATACAAAAAGAGATTTTACTACTATTCCTGCTGATTTTCTGGGTATTTTGCTCGCTTTTTGTTTCACTTGTCTTGGTCGAGTGTTTCATTTTTCAGGAATCGGGATGCATATAGCTGATTGGGTTTCAACTTGATTACAAAAGGCACTGCTGCCTTGCTGGAAGCCATGGTCCTACGTTGATCGGACAGAGCATTATCATAACCAAATCTGGAGCATCTTGCTGTAAATGCTTCACATGAATCCGCTAAGTACCTCATTCCCTCTTATTTCTTTTATATGCTAAATTTTTCATATCAATGTCCATGTCGCATCGAGGGCGATGTCAAGGTTAAGTGTGGGGGAGAGGCAAGCTAATAATCTTAAAAATCAGGTCAAGTTGAAATAATGCTGCGAATAAGTTTTGTTTATGAAAATTCTAGTCGGAATAATGCAGCTGATGGTGAATTTATGACAGACCTGGTGAATATTGTTTTGTGTGCTGAACTTGGAGTCTGGCGGGTTGCCTTATATATTTTTGTTGCACTTACAGGTTTTAAAAATTTTTGGATATGACCATTTTTAGGGGAGATGCTGTCAAAATTTTGTCAAAAATTGGTATTTGACAAGTAAAAAAGACCTTGTGCTTATTGGACTAACTAGACTAGCGAGTCGACGACGAACTCTAATCTAACAACTTTTCAAAAAAAAAAAAAAAAATACTAACTTTTAAAATTAATTTCACTAATATTAGTAGTATACTAAAGAAATAACGTTTGAAGTCGTGTATACATGAGTTTTTCCTCCATTTTGAACTTGGATTGACTAATTAAGTGACATACATATTTTAAGTCTTCTTTAAATTAGAATCATAAAGCACTTACTTTGGCTATCTTTATTACACTTTTCGTTGACTCTAGAGTGTGGGAGCGTAAGCCGGTCTTATTAACCAATTTACTTTCATAGGTGACTCTCGCTTTAAGTTCTTGACCTCAATTCTATTCGGTGCCCGAGTGATTAGACCCTTAGGGGAACCCAATAAATGTATTGGGAGAATGCCTAATGACTTGTCCGGATGGGCGGGATCCATTGGTCGAAAGCTCGCTACAAGGGACACCGGATATATCCACGGGTACGAAAGGTGGAAATGTTGGAAAAAGAAAAGGAAAAAAGTCAAAAAAAACAGAGGAAAAACAACAAAAGAAAAAAAAAGTGAAAATGAAAAAATGAAAGAAGAAAAAACGTGAATGATTGTGGTGGTTGTGGAATGTTGGTGGGTAAGTTAATTGAGGTATGACGGATACACTTGAATGCTCGGGAGAACGATCCTCGTACTTAATGTACAGAAAGTAAATCCCCTTTCCCTAGGACCTTAAATTGCCGAACCCCTTCTCTACGAGTCAATACACTTGCACTTGCGCTCGAAGATAGTTGGACCGAGTGTATTGCTAATGCATTTATTTATCATTATAATTTAGAAGCGGTTTAAAATACTTATGTTGGCTAATTAGTTGATTGTATAGTTTGAAGTGGAGGGAAAATTTGGTATATGTTGCTTTCTAATCTAACTACAAATGTTTTCCGTTGACTCACCAACTTAAATTAAAATGATTTCTAAAAATGTTTTAGTTTGTCGTCGATAAATCTTGTCTTGGTTATGTCTAAAATCTTTGAGGTTGATAATTTATTTATAGCTCGTGTTTTGTCATTGTCGAGGGCGACAATAATCTAAGTGTGGGGGAATTTGATAAGCCCATAATTATATATGTTTTTATCCCATATCCGTATATTGTTAGTATCGTCTTTCGCGTTATTTGAGCTATATTATTATATATTTGCTAGTCTCGGGATTTAATTACTATAATGTTATTTTCTTGATTAAGGGGATTAAATTGTGTGTATTAAATTGATAGGAAATAACAAGATAGAAGATGGGCTGAATTACACAAATAATTGGACGGCTATCGAGCACATTTACTGGATCAAAAGTAATTAAGAGGGCTGCTTATCAAGTGGATACTCTTTGTGTGTTTCCCGTGTAACAAGGTCCGAAAAGAAAAGTCCAAGACAAAGAAAAGTCAAAGAAAGAACATAAGTTTCGGGTAGAACTCAACAATGGAAACTCCATCTTATCTCAGATTTTCCGTTCCAAATTCTATCTACTTCAGTAATTTCCGTATCCAAACTCTATCCCGAATCTTTCACAAATACCGACCTTGATCAAGCTATAAATATCCATGTTCTCCATCAGAATAAAGGAGACGTAAGAGAGCAGAATACCCATATATTTTCTAGAAATTGAGCGAAATTGAGTGACGATTTGAGACCTTATTGGGTCGTGAGAGCAGTAGAAGATGGTACTCCGGCGTAGTCTTAGTACACGGCGGTGTAAGGGAGGATTCTAGCTCAATTGGAGGTGCGACATCCGAAGGTTGTGCGACAAATTCCGGGCAGTAATTAAGTTCTCTCTACCTCTCTTGTATTCAATCTATGGTTTATTTTCGTTGATTAATTTTAGTATTGGAAACCGTTGGTTGTTTATTTTTAATCTTTCAGTAATTTGTATCCAAAGCTTTACTCATTCTCGATTGACAGTTGCAATTTTCAGTGGTAATTTGTTATCTTATTATGATTGGAATTGTATGCTTTCGCTAATTATGTAATTCAGGCTTAGTTCGAGTTGCATAATGCCAGTAGCAACTAGTTTAGGTAAATCTCTGTAAATTGAGGTTTAATTTAAGTTAGGAGTAAAATTTGGTCAGTTAATCTTTAGGTAGTGACGACACTAAAGGGTTAATTGGATTAATGACGTCTTCTTGGTTCGATAATGCTTCTAATCCGGTCTTTAGTAGGGTGAGACAAACTTACATCGGTCGGTTAGTTAAGAATCGGTCTAGGCTTAGTTCAGGTCGGTTGTAATCTAAGAGAGGATAGGGAGTTATTGTTATCTTTAATTCCGCTGTTAATCTATAAATAAACTGGAGATTTGACGTAAACAATAATCGGTTGACAAGCTAAAATTACCATAAGAATATGTGCTTAATAGGGTATTTGACTTCGCGTCTAGCATTAGTATTCGGTCCTCTTAGTTTAGTTTTAATCACAAATGAAACCCCCCTTAATCGTACATAATGTTAATAGCCGTAAATATGTAAGTAAATGGTATATATGTAAGTTAGTAAATAAAAGTACTTAATAGTTAATTAATTTTCCAATCTCTCCGTGGGATCGACCCTACTTATCCTTTACTACGTTTGTTATTTTTGAGGTTAAGATAGGATTATAAATTATTAATTTGTATACGCTTAACGACACGTATCATGTTTGAATTTACATCAAGTAACTAATCGACATCATTCCCAACAAATCACATATCCCACACTCATACTCTCAAGATATAATAGTCACTTACCATTTTGATTTTAAATGTCCTTCCTCAATCCTTTCGCCACAATAAACTCGTCATATTCATATTCCTTTCCCAATCAAGCAAGAGTATAAGCTTTTCTTTTCTAACTTCTACAAACATCCCTACATTACTCAAGCTCATGTCAATATCACTCGCCATATATCATTAAACTCACTTTTCATCCCTACAAGCTCATCAATTCACTTTCCTTTCACTTCCCTCCCTCACACCACGTAGGTCCACACGTCTTCCTCACAGAACCATACCACACACAAGGTGATGTTTCCCATACTCTAGAATCTGTTCTTCTCATGTAATAAGACCAATATATAAGCAAAACTACGCATTAAGAAACATAACAAACATAAACACATAGTTCACAACTCAAGGTAAGTAACCACGATTGCCCAACAAAAATTCAACGATTTCCAAGGCTACTCGTTCGAGTGGGCCACACTCGTTTGAGTGGGCCACACTCGATCGAGTGGGGCTCTTCACTCAGATGAGTGCCTCACTTCCAGGAGTTTCCTCGGGTTCTAAAAAAGGTCACTCGGTCAAGTGACCAGGCTACTCAATCGAGTGCCTAATGCTCGACTAAGTTTCCTCCCTCACTTGAAGAAGTGCACCTTATAAGAGTCCTCACACATTCCCGACTCACATAAGTTCACACATAACCCTATTCCACAGTTTCTAGGTACCATCACGTAAAACAAAGCATAAATATAGTATATGATAAATCATAAGACGATAACTAACATGCGAACAATACTCCTTTCTTCATAATAAAGTTATTTAACACATCAATATGTGCACATATGTACACCCAACATGGTTCACATAGACGTGCCTTAGATCATGTAACTTCATCAATTACTACTCATATGAATCCATCTTCCATGCACAAAGATATGTATATGCGACAACTACTATGCACATCAAAGAACGTTCCATTTACCCAACCGCAGTGTGACCGAATCGAGTTGAGAGGGCAAGAGTGTAACCTTAGGACGTCTCCCAAGCTTTCAACTAGCCCCTAACGACATAAACCGGGTGCATTTTATTAGACACACCTATGTTCATTGGGTTCATTGGTTTAGGTTCCAAAATTGTCGCTCTGATACCACTTTGTAACACTCCCTTCTTACCCGGCCAAGGTAATCGAGAGCATCTCGATTTTCCGAGGCAGTGAATCGGAACTTTATTTAAGCAATATTTTATATAAATAGCATGTTTAATGCATTACATAATGAATAAATGAATATTACAAGTCTCAACTACTACAACCTTATGTAAACTCTATGTCAACTATATAACTCGACTCTAAAGTCTGTAGCGCAGCCCGAATCCCGATCACATCGCTAAGCCAGACCTGTACTTAAACTACTCCTCATATGATCGGAAATATCATATGGATCAACACCGGCCACCCCGGAAATAGGTGACAATTTACACACAACCAACACCCGTCAGTTTCAATAATACAATCAATTACAGATAGACATGTAAACATGAATATGAAATGCAACAATGAATGCACAATCACAAGTCTTCAACCACCACCACTCTACAACCACTCACCAGTACCAGGGACACACCCACGGTATTAACAACCCGGTGACGGCATCGCAACACCGTCACCAAACAACCGGACTGCAACCCGTAAAAAATTACTCGGGACACACCCGTGGTACCGAGCCCTGCTAGACGTCGTGACACCATAAGAATATGTGCTTAATAGGGTATTTGACTTCGCGTCTAGCATTAGTATTCGGTCCTCTTAGTTTAGTTTTAATCACAAATGAAACCCCCCTTAATCGTACATAATGTTAATAGCCGTAAATATGTAAGTAAATGGTATATATGTAAGTTAGTAAATAAAAGTACTTAATAGTTAATTAATTTTCCAATCTCTCCGTGGGATCGACCCTACTTATCCTTTACTACGTTTGTTATTTTTGAGGTTAAGATAGGATTATAAATTATTAATTTGTATACGCTTAACGACACGTATCATGTTTGAATTTACATCAAGTAACTAATCGACATCATTCCCAACAAATCACATATCCCACACTCATACTCTCAAGATATAATAGTCACTTACCATTTTGATTTTAAATGTCCTTCCTCAATCCTTTCGCCACAATAAACTCGTCATATTCATATTCCTTTCCCAATCAAGCAAGAGTATAAGCTTTTCTTTTCTAACTTCTACAAACATCCCTACATTACTCAAGCTCATGTCAATATCACTCGCCATATATCATTAAACTCACTTTTCATCCCTACAAGCTCATCAATTCACTTTCCTTTCACTTCCCTCCCTCACACCACGTAGGTCCACACGTCTTCCTCACAGAACCATACCACACACAAGGTGATGTTTCCCATACTCTAGAATCTGTTCTTCTCATGTAATAAGACCAATATATAAGCAAAACTACGCATTAAGAAACATAACAAACATAAACACATAGTTCACAACTCAAGGTAAGTAACCACGATTGCCCAACAGGTAAATTCAGTCGATTTCCAAGGCTACTCGTTCGAGTGGGCCACACTCGTTTGAGTGGGCCACACTCGATCGAGTGGGGCTCTTCACTCAGATGAGTGCCTCACTTCCAGGAGTTTCCTCGGGTTCTAAAAAAGGTCACTCGGTCAAGTGACCAGGCTACTCAATCGAGTGCCTAATGCTCGACTAAGTTTCCTCCCTCACTTGAAGAAGTGCACCTTATAAGAGTCCTCACACATTCCCGACTCACATAAGTTCACACATAACCCTATTCCACAGTTTCTAGGTACCATCACGTAAAACAAAGCATAAATATAGTATATGATAAATCATAAGACGATAACTAACATGCGAACAATACTCCTTTCTTCATAATAAAGTTATTTAACACATCAATATGTGCACATATGTACACCCAACATGGTTCACATAGACGTGCCTTAGATCATGTAACTTCATCAATTACTACTCATATGAATCCATCTTCCATGCACAAAGATATGTATATGCGACAACTACTATGCACATCAAAGAACGTTCCATTTACCCAACCGCAGTGTGACCGAATCGAGTTGAGAGGGCAAGAGTGTAACCTTAGGACGTCTCCCAAGCTTTCAACTAGCCCCTAACGACATAAACCGGGTGCATTTTATTAGACACACCTATGTTCATTGGGTTCATTGGTTTAGGTTCCAAAATTGTCGCTCTGATACCACTTTGTAACACTCCCTTCTTACCCGGCCAAGGTAATCGAGAGCATCTCGATTTTCCGAGGCAGTGAATCGGAACTTTATTTAAGCAATATTTTATATAAATAGCATGTTTAATGCATTACATAATGAATAAATGAATATTACAAGTCTCAACTACTACAACCTTATGTAAACTCTATGTCAACTATATAACTCGACTCTAAAGTCTGTAGCGCAGCCCGAATCCCGATCACATCGCTAAGCCAGACCTGTACTTAAACTACTCCTCATATGATCGGAAATATCATATGGATCAACACCGGCCACCCCGGAAATAGGTGACAATTTACACACAACCAACACCCGTCAGTTTCAATAATACAATCAATTACAGATAGACATGTAAACATGAATATGAAATGCAACAATGAATGCACAATCACAAGTCTTCAACCACCACCACTCTACAACCACTCACCAGTACCAGGGACACACCCACGGTATTAACAACCCGGTGACGGCATCGCAACACCGTCACCAAACAACCGGACTGCAACCCGTAAAAAATTACTCGGGACACACCCGTGGTACCGAGCCCTGCTAGACGTCGTGACACCATACGAGTCCCTCCATACTCAAGTCATTAACATGCACGTCCCTTTTGGAGTGGGAAATTTTAAGAGGCGACCCAAGCGTAAGACGGTCTCCCGAACCACCTTACGTCTCCTCAACAACCATATAACACAACCACAACTCCACCAACCACCTTCATCATCCACCACAATCACATGTATCACAATATGCTAATTATGCAACCATCTCATGGATTATGAATCTCAACATATCAAACATACTTGTATCAACAATTTCTCATTCTCATATAATAATGTATTTCCATCCATAATCTGAGACTATCCATCAATTACCTATTATCATGATCTGATACAATTGCACCAACAACACGAGACTAACAACAATTCCCATTAATATGTTATAATGCAAACTCAACCATTACAATAATCCTTTAAGATGCAACTAACCACTAAGCATGTTATAATGCAAATGCCATACTCATGTGAGACTAACCATAACATCAACAACAACATATACAACATTCATATTATTGAAACCGAGTAGGAAAATCCTACCTTTTAGCAATCCTCCAATTAGTACAAGCAAGCACATTAATCTCCCTCTAAGAAGCCACATCCTACAATTAATTAAGTAACCTCCATCACAAATTTATTCTACAATAATAAAGTACTCTTAATTCCTTAATTAAACCATTTAATTACCCCAAACCATAATTAAATTCTCATAAGACAAAACCACCAAAAATCTAGGGTTACTAACAATATAAATAAAGGAGAAAGGGCAATTAATTACTTCAAAATATAAACAAATAAAAAAGGATGAAACTTGAGCTGCAAATCTTCAAAGGTGAGGTGAGATCTTGAGGGGATAAGGTTATGGAGGATTTCGGGGGATTTTGAGATAGGGTGGAATGTTTTAGGGTTGTGAAATGAAGGTAATTCTGAAAAAGGGGGTGTATATACCAAGGCCCAACAATACAAAGCCCATACTCGTAAACAAGGTTAGGCTCGTGCACTCGGTCAGCCACTCGGTCGAGTGGCACAAAACAGGAGCTAGGGTAACTGCCCAGAGGGCACTCGGTCCATCCACTCGGTCTAGTACTATGCCACTCGGTCGATTACTCACCGTACTCGATCGAGTGCACAGTAATGAAATCTAGGGTAATACAGTCTTCCCCCCTTAAAACGAACTCCATCCCCGAAGATCACACCCATTGTAGATACCTCATTTCCGCACCTCCCGCCAAACACTCGGTGGTGATTGGGCCGCATGTTTGGTGCGCGGAACGATTTATGACAGTTTGTAAGTTTATCATCAAGTGATAGCTCAAATACTTGTGTCTACCCCTTGGTTGTCATCTACGCGCCGATACGGTCGTTTTGACAGTAATTAGAGTTCATTTGGAGTCCGGGTCAAAAACCGCTTCGTTTTCTAATAAACTGTTTTAAAATGCCGAGTCGGAATGTTCTAGAATGTTCCAGATATTTATTCCATAAAATCAATTTTTAATCTTTTGGCAAAATATATCCCGAAAATTTTATGATAAAGAATAAGGAAGTCGAGATCTACCGCAATTCCATAAAAGAAACACGGAAAATCTTTCTTCCGCATGAGGAAACCTCCAGGGAAAAGACGCAAGACACTGCTGCGCCTCTTGAAGGATCGCAGCGGAATTTCTCGCCTCTTCCCGCTCTTTTCTGCATATTTTCAAATCTTTTCGAGATTTATTTCCAAAGTTTTACCTTAACCCTAATTCCTCCGTGTGATTAGTATAAATAGGGACTTTCGTTCCTCATATTTCTCACGCTAGTGTCCGCCCTTCTCTTCTCCCTTTGCATTCAAAGACTATGCTCTAAGCTTATTGACGTCTACGTGCTTGATCAAATCGACCACGTAAGCTCGGATCCTTCTGAGTACCAGTCTCGTTGAATGACCGACCAATTTGACCAACTCCACCTCAATCAATCAATCAATTTAATCTAAATCCTCTTACGAGGGCACTTTCTTCATACATTCGAGTCGAGCAATCACTAAAACGTTAACTTAGTTAATCTCGTTTCGTCAAACATGTAAGTCTGAGGGTGTAAATCCCATATTTTATTATTGTATCTTATTTTGTACTAATTAATGTAAGATTTACGTCAAAAATATCTTAAAACCGATTTCTAAAACCCCTTTGTTAACCTATTTTACGCATTAGCAGAAGACAGACGTCGAGAAGAAACGCAGCAACTGTTGCGCCTCTTTGAAGAGTCGCAGCATCTGTTGCACCTCTTCCGGAGGCTGCCTCAGTTCCTGCCTTTCTTCTTCTTCCTTTGTTCTTTGTTGATCCATCTCTTTCTTTTCATCTTTTCTTCTTATTTCATCCGTATAACAATTTTAATTCCTAATTCCTAATGATTTATCGAGTTAAATCTGACTTAAATCCCTTATAATCGATATTTACGGGTTTTCGTCAATCAAATCAAACCCGGATTTTTAGAGATTTGATTTGTTCATATCAAGTCTCTGGAATTCGACTTTTGTAAATGTTTCTATCAGTTTCTCGCGTTTGTCTAATTCGTTAAATAACCTTAATTAATTTGTAGTCTTAGTTAATTCATAATTTGTTTTAATCCGTTTTAATTCGTCTTTGCCTTTTTTATGACCAAGTTCACATATAAATAATCTGTTAAATCACTTTCACTCGAGTTAAGTATCGATAATCAATCGTTAAAATCAGCAATTAACATTAACAATTCGCAATTCCGGCTTCACAGCCAGAACTCACCTCAGGAATAGACGCGGTGACCTCTGCGCCCCTTCCAAGAGACGCAACATTGTTGCGCCTGTTCCGGGTTGAGTTCTGTCTCTGAACTTCCGTTCTTGCCTTGGCCTAATTCGTTTAGTTTACGTATTAATCGACTATTATTCATATTATCGCTCGTAATCTGTTTATTTTCTAACCTACTTTATTTTCCTTTCTTTTCCGCAAAATATATGTTTTAATTGTATTTTTGACGTAAATCGACTAAACCCATTGTAATTCATTGTAATTTCATTCATTGTAATTATTTCATTTATTGTAATTATTTTATCTTATTTATTTATCATGGATGATTTATTTACTTGTTCTCACATGTAATTAATCTAAACCCTACTTTGACATTAATGAGTGCTAATTATTTGTTCACCGACTTAGTTTAATTCTCACATGCTAGGTTTAAAACGTTGTTTGTTGCATTGCATGCATATAATCGACAACATATCAAGTATGGATAATTTTCCTAATCATTAGTAGAGGCCGCTATCGAGGCGGGCGGGATTAGATGTTCATTAAAAGGACTTCCTAATACGTACCCTCACCCCTTACTCCAGATCTCTGTGAATATCCGTGTTCATTAGCATCCACGCGAGTCATTCTAGACATAGAATGCTAAGGGTAACGAGTTCTTAGTGTCTATGTCATTACTTTGTGTCATGACATGATGCGAGATATTCGAACGGTTCCAATTTCCCATAAAAATTGGTGGCGACTCCACAAATGCAAACGCTTGTTCCCAAGCGTCCCCGTGGGCCCGTGTCCACAGTTTGGCGACTCCACTGGGGAGTAATACACTTACGTGTTGCCAAGGGTGAAACTTGAACAAGGTTAGGGAATAGTTTATATGAGACAGTTGTCGGTTTTCATTACTCGATCTTCTTAGATCGTTTTATTCGGCCTTCCTAGGCCCAACCCAACCCATTTGACCAATTGTCCCGTCTGGACGGTCCAAATTCTTATCTGAGCCTAAGTATGGATAGCGATTGACATCAACCATACCATGATGCTTACTCATGTTTGTATCAAGGGCTTTCACTACTCAAGGAAATGGACTAGGAACCGGCCTTACTCATGTTCGGCGCGGACCTCTCCACAGACCAAGGGTTTGATTGCTCGGTATGGCAACCCACCTTTTAAGCCAAAACCCTTCTAAATGCACTCAGCATACCGTTATAATGCTTGTACCATACGTGATCACCATTTCGTAAACGAAACTATGACGAATTTTTGTAAAAAAAAACCTTTTAAAATGTAAACCCTTTTTTTCGAAAATGGTCCAAATTAGTGCAAAATGAGTCAAAACTCTGTCCAAATCTCCAGTCAAAATTCGGGCCTCAAAACCCATTTCCAAACCTCACTTCGAGTCAACACTCCTACAACTACACTACAGTTATTAGGACAAGTATTTCCAAACTTTGTCATTTTCAAATCACACTTAACACAAGTGACACACTCCCGCTTCACGAGTCGAGTATTTTCCTTGAGTAAGTGTGCTAGAATGGTCGATCGTATTTTGATTCATCGTCGATCCCTTATCCAGTTTCCAAGATGCCTGAAACTAGTACCACAAGTGCCAGCGGTCAACCCCCAAATGGTAATGATCAAATCCTAGCTGCGCTCGCTCGTCTCCAAACAAGCCAAGACCAAGCCTTTGATCGCCTCAATGCTATCGAAGGCCGAATTGTTGCTGTTGAAACTAGACTCCCTCCTGCAGAAGATGATATTCCTAGCGAAGTTGTGCATGATAATCTTCTACCCTTCATTTGGCCACAAGAAATCAACCCTCTAGTAGGTCTTACCGAAGCTGAAAAGCGACTTCAATACCTAGAGGAACAACTAATGTACCTCAAAGGAGATGACATCTACAAGGAAAATAATCGCAAGTATGAAGCTTTGAATGCTCAATTGCCAACCAACTTCAACATGACTGATATCCCGAAGTTCAAGGGGCATGAAAACCCTTTGAACCACATTTATGCTTTCAAAGACTACATGTCTATCAAAGGCATCAAACCCGAGATGTTATTAAGGATCTTTCCTTCATCTCTCGATACGATTCCCAAGCAATGGTTCTACTCTTTAGAACATAAGAAGATCGCTACCTGGGACGACGCCGTAATTGAATTCACTAAACAATACGTGGATAATGCTGAGATTCAAGTCAACATGCGCACTCTTGAGGTTCTTACCCAAAATGAAAAAGAAGGCTTCACCGACTTCCTAAGTAGGTGGAGGAAGACTAGCACGCAATTAGTTGAACGTCCAGATGAAGCAACCCTTGTGAAGAAATTTGTGGATAACCCGAGACCCATTTATGCAAACTACTTGAGGTACCAAAATATAAAAACCTTCAAAGATCTAACTGTGCTAGGGACAAGAATCGAAGATGACATCCGTAAAGGGCTCTTGTCCAAAACGGTAGGTCGTGGATATCAAGACTTAACGAGTCGTTCTTATGGCTCTACTAGCAAGACTGATGAGGTTAACCTCCTCGAATCGTCAAAGAAGAATAACCCGTAAAGGAAGTTCACAAACATCGGCGATACCTACTCCAATGCTCTGAAAAGATTGATGAAGCAAGGTAAACTACAACCCATAGGACCTAAACCTGACCCAGAAAAGAAGTCTAAGTTCTGGGACGAAAATGTATACTACGAATATCATAGAGGTAAAGGGCACGATACAGAGAAATGCTTCAAACTAAAACATGTCCTTCAGGATATGATCGAAGATGGTCGTTTACCTATACCACTTGGAGGTAAGCCTAACAATACTCAGAATCCTCTTTGAGTTCTGATGATTTCAGATGAAGAATCCATCTTGGATTGTTCACACCTGATTTCTCCAATCGAAGACGGAATTCATGCATTAGAAAGTGAGGGGAGTTACTCCACCATTTCTCTTACTATCACCGATTTTATTGCATGGGCAAAGAGTGTGAGTAGACAAGTTTCAGAACTAGAAAATGTAGTAGCATCCCTCCGCAATCCAAGCGCAATACGTAAGGAGAGCGTGCCACTAAATCTGTCTCAAAATTATACAATGCAAGAGGTAGTCGCCTTAGTTGACGGTCTCGTCAACCAAATAATCAGTTTAGAAGCAGAAATCATAAGATTATATCTTACTAATGTCAACGGAATATGGGCTGATGCCGATGAAGATGAATGCCTCACCGAACACTATCTCATTAAGGTTAGTGAGGATATAATCAAAGCTAGCGAAGATCAAGATATAGGCCATCTTACTCGCTCAGGGCGTCCATATCAAAATGTTTCTCAAAACATTCCTATAACTAATGGTCCAGTTACTAACACCAATGTCATCATACCAAAGCAATTACAGAAGACAAAGGCTGATCTTTCAGTCTGGCAACTAGTGGCGAGTTCATTCCCTCATCGCTAAGCTTTACTGCAAGCCTTGGCTAAATTAAATGTGGCACATAACTCTATGCCCGACGACGTAGTCAACTTGGTCTTCCAAGATTCAGCTAAGCTAAGTAACCCAGTTACTTTCTCAGATGAGGATTTGCCTCACTTCGGCGCCAGTCATAACCTTGCTCTATACATTATCGTCATATGCTTAAAGAAAAACGTGCCAATGACATTGGTAGATGATGGCTCTGCAGTCAATGTCATACCATTGAAAACAGCATACAAGTTGGGCATGAAAGAAGCAGATTGGACTCCTACTAACTAAGGTGTTCGAGCATACGATGGAACACGGCGCAAAGTGGTAGGACTAGTCAACCTCACTATAGCAACAGGACCGAATGAGCGAAAGGTTAATTTTCAAATAGTGGATATCGAAGCATCATTCAAAATACTTCTGGGAAGGCCATGGATTCACGCTTCCAAAGCAGTAACATCCACCTTTCACCAGTAAATCAAGATCCCACTAGATGGCAAAGTCGTGATGATCACTTCGTCACCTATCAAGGCAGTAATAGAGAAGATGTCAAGCAACCAAGTAGTCACAGATCCAGTATATGAGCTTGGGGGCTTTCATAGCATAAATCTTGTAGAGAGTGAACTGGTACCTCTATACTTCAACCCATACTCCAACTTAGTGGTCAACCACATACTCAAGTCTCAGGGATACTTCCCGGGAATGCCTTTAAATCCTGCCAAGAAGAATACCTTTGCACCTTACAAAGAAGGAAACTCTCAAAGGATACTTTTATGATTGAGATACAAACCCACGAAAGAAGAAGCGTTGGAAATGCTCACTCGGTTTCAGAATCGTAAGAACCATGGAATCCAAATACGATCTTACCTCCCTACCCTAAATGGATATTTCGTAAGAGAAGGGAGTCAAGAATCCTTCCACGGGTTTCCCGAACCTTGGCACTACAAAGGAATGCAACTAGCTGGAATCGAGGTCTTCCACGATTGCTACTTCATTCCTCCAGAAACGGTTCCTACCGTCAAATACCTTGTTTAGACGAACAGGTCGTCAATCTTCTGTTTGGGGAGGACCGATTTGTCAGAGCTGCACAGGACGAGATCATTACCATGATACTTCAAGATGACCACTTCAACCCTATAGCGTTAATCACCGAAACCAGTTCGAATCAGCAGAAAGGATGGAGGAAATCAATCAAGTGGACAAACAACCATGGAAAGCTCTTCAAAATCACCACTGGAGAAGGAGAGATGTTCAAAGAGGAACCTGAAGACAATGAATTCGAGTCAGAGTTGGAGTCGGAGTCAGAACCAGAGTCTGAGTCTAGAGAAGTCCTTAGAGAGTCTCCTCCTATTGTCACTCCCAATCCTCTTGTTCCTCCTAGCTTAGCGTCAAGTAGTAACAGTAGCCTGGGAAATGTCCCAGCAGCTGTCCCTTTACCGCCACTGACTACTGAGAAGATGGCTTCTTTGTTTCAACTCTTTTTAAATTTAATATGAATAAATCAGATTCTGCATACTCTTTGTGTTATTCTGAATTCAATTCTACTTACGATGATAATAAGGATGATCCTGACCCAAACTCAATCGAATTACCTCCCTACATAGCTAAAGAAATACTGCAAAAGGGGGAAGGGGAACCAGTTATAGAGAACACCGAATCCATCAATGTAGGAACCGAACTTGAATCCCAATAACTTAGGATAGGGACCACCTTAAGCCCAACTAAAAGGGCCGATTTCATAGACCTCCAACACGAGTTCAAGGACATTTTCGCTTGGTCCTACAAAGACATGCCGGGGATCGACAGGGATATTGCAGAACACAGAATTCCAATCAAACCAGGTTTCAAACCTGTAAAGCAGAATCTTCGTCGAATGAGGACCGAATGGGCTCTTAAAATCAAAGAGGAAGTTGATAAACAATTCAAAGCCGGGTTCATCAAAGTTTCCGAGTATTCAGACTGGGTGGCTAATATAGTGCCCGTACCCAAAAAGGATGGGCGAATCCGAGTTTGTGTTGATTTCAGAGACTTAAACAAGGCAAGTCCCAAGGACGATTTCCCACTACCACATATCGACATATTGGTAGACAATACAGCAGACCACGCATTGTTGTCCTTCATGGACGGATACGCAGGATCAAGATGGTCATAGAAGATATGCATAAGACCGCCTTCGTCACTCAATAGGGCGCCCATTGCTATACTGTTATGCCATTTGGGCTAATCAACGCGGAGCTACATATCAACGAACCGCGACCACATTACTACATGACATTATGCATAAAGAGGTAGAAGTGTACGTTGATGATATGATTGTGAAATCCAAGGATAGGAAGGGGCACATTGACAACCTCCGTAAATTCTTCCTAAGATTGCGAAAGTATAACATGAGGCTCAATCCCCAGAAATGCGCATTAGGGGTAACGTCAGGCAAACTCCTGGGATATGTCGTCAGTTAAAGAGGAATAGAAATTGATCCATCCAAGATCAAGGCTCTTATCGAAATGCCACAACCTCAAATAGAGAAGGAGGTTAGAGGATTCCTAGGCAAGGTGCAATATATAAGTCGATTCATATCGAAGCTTACTATGATCTGCGAACCCATTTTCAAGAAGCTCAAGAAAACAGACCATACCATATGGGACGACGATTGCCAAAAAGCATTTGACAAAATCAAGGAGATATTAGCCAAGCCACCAGTGCTCATGCCTCCTCAGCGAGATCAACCTCTTGGTTTATATCTCACAGTGACCGAAACAGCCATGGGGGCAATGCTCGCACAAACTGTAGGAAAAGAAGAAAGAGCTATCTACTACCTTAGTAAGAAGTTCTTGGATTATAAGTGCAAGTACACACCTCTCGAAAAGACATGCCTCGCTCTTGTGTGGGCAACAAAGAAGCTACGCCATTACATGCTTAGCTACACTGTCAAATACCTCTTCGAGAAACCCGTTCTCAATGGTCGCTTGGCGAGATGGACCTTAATGCTCTCAGAGTTCGATCTCAAGTATGTACCTCTGATGGTTATAAAGGGGCGCGCCGTTGCCGAGTTCTTCGCGGATAATCCCATCAACGACATCCAAGCGGTAGACACATGGTCATCCCAGATGAGGACATACTACAAACTAACGTAGACTCTTGGGACCTTTATTTTGATGGAGCATCGAATTTAAGAGGATTTGGAATAGGAGTGTTGCTCATTTCTCCTGAAGGTGAGCATACACCACTCTCTGTCAAACTCGACTTCGAGGTAACAAATAACGCAGCAGAGTATGAAGCTTGCCTCATTAGGCTACAAGCGGCAGTAAGCTTAGGCATCAAGAACCTTCGAGTTCACGGAGACTCATCCCTGATTATCAACCAAATTACCGGATCTTGGAAGATTCAAAGTGAAAGTCTGGCACCCTATCAGGCCAGGATAGATCAAATTGCCCAATTCTTCGACCAAGTCACTTATCTGCACCTACCCCGCGAAGAGAATCAATTTGCAGACGCTCTTGCAAAACTTGCATCTTTGATTAATATGCCAGACGACGTGGTAGAAATGCCTTTATGCATTGATCGATGGTCAGAACCAGCCTATGTACACCATATTATAGATGAGGAAGAAAATCCAGGGGAACCTTGGTTCCAGGCTATTCTAAACTTCAAGCTCAATGGTACATACCCACCAGATATGAACAAGAGGGGGACAACGCACTATACGCCTACTAGCCTCTCAATACCTCCTCATGCAGGGAGAATTGTACAAAAGAACACCCCTTGGTGTGGTCTTGCGATGCCTTGATCATTCACAGGCACAGAAAGTGATGGAATAAGTTCATGATGGAGAATGTAGCCCTCAAATGAGTGGATCAATGATGGCAAAGAAAATCACACGTCTGGGATATTATTGGACAACGATGGAATCCGATTGCATCAAGTATGTCACGCATTGCCATAACTGCCAAATCTTCGGGACTGTACAGCATGTTCCCCCATCACTACTATAAACCATGACATCTCCTTGGCCATTTTCCGCTTGAGGAATCGATATCATCGGGAAAATCACTCCAGCCGGAACAGGAGGTCACTGTTTCATTTTAGTAGCTATCGATTACTTTACCAAATGTTTCGAAGCGGTATCTTACACTAGTTTCACAGCCAAGAACGTGGTAAAGTTCATACAAACCAATATCATCTGTCGATATGGTTGCCCACATGAGATCATCAGTGACAATGGATCACATTTCCAGGCCGAGACTGAGCAATTACTAGCCAAATACAAGATCAAACACCACCAGTCCTCGCCATATAAACCTCAAACTAACGGCGCGGTAGAGGCAGCTAACAAGAATGTCATTACTATCCTCAAGAAAATGGTAGATAATTATCGCGATTGGCCCAACAAGATACCATTCGCATTATGGTGATATCGCACATCAGTTAGGACACCCACTGGGGCTATTCCTTTCTACCTAACATATGGCATGGAAGTTGTACAACTAGTAGAACTAGAAATCCTGTCCTTACGCATTCTGCTCGAAAGTTAAATTCCAGAAGTTGATTGGAAAAGGGACAGATATGAAGAGCTCATCCTCTTGGATGAACGAACATTGCGCGCATTGCATAATGTGCAAACATATTAAGCACGTATCAAACGAGCCTTCAACAAGCGGGTTAAGCCCAAAAACATCAAAGAAGGAGACTTACTCCTCAAATCAGTCAGAGCTCTACTACCTGTCGATCCACGTGGAAAATTCAAACCCAACTGGGCTGGACCATTCTTAGTCAAGTCCATACTCTCTGGGGGTGCGGTTAAGATTACAGACCTAGATGGGAATGAATTTGCTAACCCAACCAACTTCGATCAACTGAAACGATACTATGCCTAGTGTGGGACAAGACACGCGACTCGCGTAACACCCACGTGCCGCTCATGCGACACGAAATAAAATGGCCCTTGGCCCGCTGAATAGCTTATGTCATTATGCTCTTGCATTTTGATGTTTCGTCATCCTCATATCATCAAATAAATTGAGTTGTATTTTTGGAGTAAGCGAAGCACATGCTTATTCTCTAGTTCATTACAAGCTCTTGCTTAGAACAATTATTCTTTTACATTTACTCGATCTACGCACAAGGGTTTGATTTTATTTTCTTATATGAATACGTAGGCAATCCTTTTACATGATACAACCTGTTAATTTAATGTAAATAGAAAGACATTTGCGTTTGCATCTGAAATTCGACATGAATAATAAAAGAAAATAACAATAGTTTCTTAACTAATTAATCTTTTTCTTCATTTCGTTCCATAAATAATAATAATAATAAGCCACATAGTATAAAATGCTAGGCTAGGATTCTAAAAACCCCGCCGTTTATTACAAATAATAATAATAAATAATACTACGACTAAGGCTACTCTTCTATCTTTCCTTTGCCTCTGTCATTTTTGTCATACTTTTTATCTCGACCACGAGCCGGGCGCTCTTGTGTTATCTCTGACCTAATTACCAAGGGTCTTTCTCGCGGTCTCGTCTTACCATTTCGGTCCACCACCATCTCTGCGGCAGGAGCGGTCTTCGGTTTCTTCTTCGGATGAACGACTCGGAACCGGCCTCCTCCTCCTCCTTAGTCAAGTATTTATGGTTCTCCTTTTCTACTTCGCGAATCTTGTAGTCAACAGGCTCATTCTTCCTCAATTTCTCGCGCTCTTCAGGAGTAGCAGCCTTCCTCCATTGCAGATATGAATCGGATACCCATAAGGAGCCAACAGGAGAAAGAATGAACCACATGTTCCTTTGAGCCCACTTGAGGGCCCACTCTCGATGAATCTCTATCGTATGTGCCAATGCATTCTGAGAAACAGTGTCAAGCTTGGGGTCTTCTGCTTAAGGCCAACTTGCCTCTTCAATCTCTCCGGGAAGATACAAACCATAAATTCCAAGCCAGGAATGCGAACTGGTTGAGTCGGGTCTAAAGATGAAACTCCGGTGACTGACCTGAGATGCCACCATGTCACTATCCATCGGATCAGGGGGCCTCCATCATTTTTCAACTTGTTCTCCTAATAGTTGCAAACCCGAGCAAAATCCACCATGTAGAGCCTGGTCCTCATCACAATCGACCGAGCATGGTATCCTTGATGTGAACATTATTTGCGCACATTTGGTCCCCTAATTGAGCCTATTTTGCATACTATTATAACATTCTTTGGCCATTTTATCCGTCAAAACCTTCCTATTTGCTTTTCTATCGCATTTCATATGTTTTGTAGAAAAGGAGATAATAAGGCGGAAATTCCCGTCTTTCGTGCATATTTGGAAGCTTATTGATGACACTAGATGGACTAGTATGAAGAGGAAGCAAGGACTAAAGACCAATCTCGCAAGAATAAGATAGAAATGAGCAAAAAGGGGAAGAAAAGAGGAAGAACCACGGCAGAAGAACAATCCGAGCGGATTGTCTCGAGATCCGCCCGTCTCCACTAAACAATCCGAGCGTCCCCGCTCTCTAATCCGCTCGGATTGCCCCACTAGAATCCGTCCGGATTCCCATGAATCCGCTCGGATTCCTTGACCAGAATCCGGCCGTCCCGACTCTAATCCGCCCGGATTCCTTCACAGCATGATTTCGTCTTCTCCAAGCTTCAAAGAAAGAAGCCCTTCCTTCAAGAGATACCGGCTTCTCCTTGCTCAAAACTAAAAAGTGTAATTACTAGTTTAGCCCTTAGTTAACCCTAATGCATCCTCCCTAATTTCCACTATAAATACCCCATTTGTAAATAATCAAGAGAGGGCCTTTTATCAAGTTTTATTACACAAGTTTTTAGGGTAGAAAATCCTTCTTTAGATTAGATTAGGAGTAGATTAGAATAGATTACTCTTTAATCTTTCCACAAATTACACATTAATCTCTCTTTAATTATTGTTCAAGTTTATTATTCAAGTTTATTATTGGGTAATTGAAGATTATTGGGTTATTATTGGGAGATTGACAACCTTCCATCAATCATCAAGTTTCTTCTATTATTCTTTGCATTATTATTTGGATCACCTCAAGTTTGGTATAATTCCTTTACTCTTTAATCTTTATTGTTCATTTCTTCATTTTATTATCATGTTTATACTTGTTGTGATGATTGACACCATTAATGACATGTTTCCCATGATGATGAGTGAGTAGTTACTTAGCTAGGATTAGTGGGTAATTAAGGGAAACAAACATGGGATTGATTCATGCTTAATCTAATATGTTCACATGATTAAATTGCTTGCTTGTTGTGATGTCAACTTTATGCACATGTTATGTTTGATGAAATGCTAAGCCTATGAATCCTTGCATTTACAACCATCTCTTATCTACTCAACTTGACTTGTAAGATATAAACCAACTCGAGTCTTGTTAGACCATGCATAGAAGTTGAATAGGAGGAAAGTAAGTCGACTTGTAGGTGTTGTACAATCTAATCGATTCGGCTCCGGGACCCAACTCTTCCTATGAACCGTAAGACATAACCCAACTCGGTTCCTCCACAACACTAATTGCTTGTATATAATTGTAAACATGTTTGTATGATCAACACCATGAATCCCCCATGACCCCATGATATCCTAGCACTTTTAATCATTTGTTTACATCTTTCCTTTTATTGCTCGTTTTACCTTATTGCTTGCATTAGCCTAGAACACAACTACAAACCCCATCAATTGTGACACTAGCATAAATTGAGATAGATAGACTTAGAACCCAAAGCACACCGTCCCATGGATCGACCTCGACTTACCGCTAACTAGTTGTTTGTTGAGTATTATAAATGTGTTTGATTGAGAGCCCCAACGACACTCTTATCAAAATGGCGCCGTTGCCGGGGACGGTGCTATGTGATTAAGTTCTTACTTGTTTGTCTATTTTTATTTTTGCTTTCACCTTGAGGAACTTGTTCCTCGAGGCTTGTTCTTACCATTTTCGTGTAGTTTCCATGTTTGTAGTTATCTCCTTGTCTTAGTTATGATGACTCAAGACTTGGTTTATGGAGTATGTGGTGGATCTTTTGAGTATGACTATGGGTATGGGGAGTTTGAGAAGCAAGTCAACACAAACCTACCTTATTATTTGTACAACGAAAATCCTAACCACTACCCCAATTTTTCCCACCAAAAGCACCACACCCAATATCAACAACAACCACCCACCCAATACCCATTTCACAATGAACTTCAATTGCCACAATACAACCACTTTCACACCCACCCACAACAAGAAGATAAAACCATTGAAAATATGATTCTTCAAATGATGGGAGATCAACAAAACTTCTTCAAACAAATGCTAGAGGAGAGCCAAAAGAGGGACAATGTCCTTCAAAGCATTGTTTCTCAAAGTGAGGAGTTGGAGATTCAAATTGACCAATTAAAAGAATTCCAAGCAATCACTCACCACCATTCTTTGGATATTGAGCATAAATGCGAGTTTGAAGTAGTGACCTTTGACATGGAAGATGAGAAGTGGGAGGAGCCAAATTCCTTGAGCTCTTGTGACTATGAGAGTGTTGTGTTTAATGAGGAAGACATGAGGTTGAGCAAACCAAATGTTCTTAGCCTTTGTGAGTATGAGGGTGTGTCCTTTGATGTGAACATTGAGGTGTTGGAAAAAGAGCTAAAAGAAGCCCCCATTCATGGTTTACGTGAAGATAGCAACAATGATGATGAACCTAGAGGAGAGATTCACAATATCACCTTGCTTGAGGAGCCTATCCTTGAGACATTTGAGATACCTTATCATGAAGAAGAACGTCCTTCCTTTATCCTTCATGAAGACCACTTGGCACCTATCATGGAGCCAATGATTGTTGAAGAGGATATGGTGGACCTTCTTCACAAGGTCAAAGCATCATACAAAAGCTACTTGGTGAAAAAGCTCAAAGAGAAAATTGCTCGTGAGGCTACTTGTGAAAATTTGGCACCCATAATCTCAACTCCTATGGTATCCAATCATCAAAGTCATGAAGACTCTCCTTCCACCTTGGAAGGATTGAAGAATCAAAATGCTATCATCATCACCAAAATTGAAGGAGAAGTTGGTAAGTGGAAGTCCACGGATGAAAATGAACCACACTTTACGCTCAATCTTAACAAGACTCATGAATGTGTTTACTTGAAACATTGGGAAAGCTCTAACACTAAGGAGGAGACAAGAAAAAGAGCATTTTACAAGCCTCCTTGGCCAAATTTCATCTTCAAGTGGAGCAACCCATACTTATGCTTATTTGGAGCTTGCTCACAAGCTTTTGATCTTCTACTAAGAGCCTTAAGCTCTATGGATAAGAACTTCTACAAATTGAACTAGTTTGGTGGAGTCCTACCCCAAACCACCATTTTTAAGATATTTCTTGAACCTCTTTATTTTGTATAATATTGTACATTTTATTTTTGCATTTAATTTCTTGCATGAGAGAGAAGAGAGAGAGAGTCATCTTACATGATTTATGAGCAAATTTCAGAAAAAGATAAGGAAAAAGGAGAAAATCAGTGAAAAGGGGTTTATCATTTCACGAAAGAAGAAAGAAGAAAGAGAAAGAAGCAGAGACGCTCGGATACAAGCAAATCCGCCCGTCCAGGGCCCACGGAAGAGAAAAAGCTGAAACTGCTGAAGAATCCGTGCGGATTCGAAGAAATCCGCCCGTCCCCTACAATCCGTCCGTCCTCTTCACGGGGCGCCCGTCGCAAATGACGTCCGAAGCAAGATTTTATCTGCGCTAGAATCCGTGCGGATTATCAAGAATCCGCCTGTCCCGATCAAGACGTCCGTCCCGTACAAAATCCGCCCGTCTTGTCCTCGCTTCTCAACCGAATGATTTCTCTGTTCTAGAATCCGCGCGATTCTACGAGAAGACGCCCGTCTTCCCCATCGAGAATCCGTCCGTCCCGTCTGCAATCCGCTCGGATTGTACTGTTCACGCGAGAAAAACGGGTCAGGTCCAACCCTATCCGTTCGGATTCCCTTCTTCTTCTATATAAACAACCCCCTTCTCCCTCATTTCCTCATCTTGTCAAACCCTAAAACACTCTCTTCAATCCTCAAAATCACCCACATCACCCACATCACCCACATCACCCCCATCACCAACATGAGTTCCAAGAGAAAGGCCAAGAAATTGTTTGATTCGATCGGAAAGAAGCGCAAGGGATCATCCTCTTCAACACCACGAGATGTGATAATGAGGGGAGGTATTGAACAACTCAACAACTTCCAAGAAGTGATCTTCATATCCGACGACCACCGCAAAAATTTCGTCGAGCTTCTAGGTAAGAAATACGAACCTACTCAATTTGTTGACACTAGGGTGTTGGAAATCCTTAAGATAAGGTACCCTACCGAGGCGTTCTTCAATGGCCTTGGCATTGGGGACCTTTTCCATGCTCATGAAGAGACTTACCTTAGTCTCACCCTTGAGTTCTTGAGTAGCCTTCGCATTGTGGCGGATGCCCGCAACAATTTAGGCATGGAGTTTAGGTTATGCAACCGAGACCATGTTCTTTCTCTTGAGGAATTTGCCTATGTTTTCGGTCTTGAAATACCCACCGCCTATACCGACAAGCCCGATAATTTTAGTGTGGATTTTCTTTGGAAAGCTATCTCCGGGAGGAACTTTACCCATATAAAGCATTGCTATACATTTGCTATTCAACACCCGGTGATTCGATTCACCGAACGCTTTGTAGCCGGATGCATCAATGGGAGGTACGAGCAAGATCGGTGTACTCTCATCGACTTAACTTTTCTTGAGTCTCATTTGAATGTTCGAGCGGTGAGGCGTTATAACTTCAATACGCCACTTGAGATACTCAATAGGTTCAATGACTTTGCTCAAGGGACATCTCAACTTAAAACCTTCGTGATGGGAGGTCTAATTACAATGTTGGCTAAACACCTTTGCCCCGGGTTCAATGCCCGAGGAACCTATGTTCCTCTTGAAGGGAGGACTTTGATTGATGAGCACACCATCTTCTATAGTCACCGATGGTGCAACTACACTCAAGATGAGAGTGTGGAATGGTACACCAAGGGTTGCACTTCGATGATCCTTGAAGGATGGAAGATACCGGGCATCGAACCACGATTGAGTCCATACTCCCCTCCACCAAGCTACCTCCTTGATATCCAAATTCTTGATAATCCCCCTCAAAGGGAAGAGCCACGCCGTCAACCACCTCGTGGAGGGCCGGGGGTACAAATGCGCCCACCTTCCTATGTCCCTATCCCACCTTACCCCTTTCCACATACCCCATTTCAACCGTAAATCCCCAATACCCCGGGTATTAATGATTTGATGGCACTCATGAATAGAGTGGACCTTGGGGTGCATAAAGGGAGGGAAGACAACTACTTAGCCCTCTACCCCCAATACTATAACATGGCTCAACAAGGGTATATTGACCCCAATGGTCCTAAGCCCTCTTGGGCACAACCGGAGCTCTTGTTCCCAAATTATGGGAACCAAGCTTGGGGTCGCGGCGATGGAGGGCATTCTAGCCAAGGTGGAGGGTACTCGGGTCAAGCAGGAGCTTTTGACCAAGGAGGATATTGGGGCCAAGCATCCGGACATGATCAAGCCGGAAGCTCTCATGGTTATGGCTATGACCAAGATGAGGATGACGAGTGAAAGAGGCCTACTTCACCACTTCCACTTGTATGATATCCATCTCTCCCTCTCTCTTTTATATTTACATTGCATTTAGTATAGCATTTAGCTTGCATTTGTATTATATTTCATATTGCATTTGCATTAGTTAGTCCATTTACATTAGTTTGCATTGTAATATATTTCATAAGATTCATATAGTTAGTTGCATATAGACTAGAATTCATGCATAATCACTAATGACCAATCTTATTCTTTTCTACACTAGGAACAGTGTTTAAATCGGTTTGGGGAGGTTTGATCATAAGTGACCATAGTTTAAATCATGCATCATATACTATAGTTTAGATTGCATTCATTTGTTATATATGTCATATAGAATTGCATTTAGTTAGAGCATGCATTCATTCATATCTTATCATTGCATTTGTACTTTTTTTCCAAAAATCAAAAATTCAAAAACATGTATTTCCTTTTTATTCCTACTCCTACATGTACATTGAGGACAATGTCCAAAATAAAGTGGGGGATGGGAATTTATATTCCAAAAATGCATAAAAATTGAAAAATTTCGAAAAATCCCAAAAATATGTCTTTTAATTTCATAAAAAGAAAAACCATAAAAATTTGAAAATTTGAAAAATCCAAAAACAAGTTCATTTCCTTTGTAGTGTAGTCTTGTATATTGTTTGTATATATTGTGTTTGTTCATCCTTGTTCACTTTGATTGACTACGCCACATCCGAGACATGAGGATATTGAAGACCGCATGGTATGATCTTTCCAATCTCCTTTTTCCTCTTTATGTTAATGACTATGTGGCTTTATTTTGATTGATGCGGTATAACAATGTGAATTTAGGACTTGCATTTAGTTTATTTGGCATATTAGTTGGTAGAATCATTTGCATTAGGATGTATAAATGTTAGTTGCATCATGGCATGTAGTTTGCATGTTAGAAAAATTTTTGCGAAACCGTCTATTTGGGAAGCTTGACAAGTGTATATAGGCCCTAGTAGATGCTTTTTCTTCTTAAGACTTTGCTTGTTAGAATACTTGTAAAACACCCTAGGATGTGTCATGCTAGTATCCTTTGACCCATGGTTTAAGGCCTAGTCAAGAGTACCTTGTGGTGTGATAACTCCTTGGCTACCGTTTATTCTAAGGTGACCCTTGAAACCATGCATGCATCCATCATTCATCCATGTTCTACCATACATTTTGTCATCAAAAAGGGAATGGGCACAAAAAGAAATCAATTTGAGTTCAATGAAATGAAAAATGAAAGAAAGTTTGCAAAAATGCATCAAATGAAAAGAGGAGCAAAAATAGAACTCCTATGCTTCAAATACAAGGCACCCTCGTTACTAATTGGAGTGACTTTGAAAATGTTCAAAAGAAATGCAAAGAAAAGTTGAAAGTTGTCAAGTATTGAAATGCCAAAAATCAAAAAGAAATGGCAAAAGAAAGTGTTCTCAAATGTTATATGCCACAAGAAATTGGGGGGAAAAACAAAAACAAAAGCAAACTCCCAAATGAAACTCAAATTCTATTGATCCCATTATCCATCATATCCATTTTTGTGCATGGTAGAGAGGGGACGACCCTTCTTCTTGTCTAGGCAAGAGGGGGAATTCCGCGATCCTCCAGTGTTTCTAACACCATAGGGAGTCTACTCTTGACAAAAGCATTTAACGATTGAGGACAAAGGTACCCTAGCTTGACACAACTTGGAGGTGATTTATTGGTATCCTTCTAGGCTTAGTAGTTTGAACAAATTGCATCTATGAAGGATTGTGTACCCTTGAATTGCTTCCCTTGTAGGTAATTTCCGCCACTTAGATGAGGAAAGTGGCTATTCTTTTGTAGATGCATCCATTACTTGTTTTGTGTGTGCTTTAATGTTTGGATGTGTCGCCATTTTGGCAAGACCCACCTTGCCTTGCAAGAAGGCATCCTACCTCATGGTTGTCTTGTTGTGAGTTGAAGGGGCGGAGTGAGACCCGCTAATTGTCTCATATCGGCTATATTATTAGGTTAGTTTAAATAAAGGTCTAGTTTTAGTCACCTCTTTACTCGGGACGAGTAAAGGTTCGGTTTGGGGATATTTGATGTGAACATTATTTGCGCACATTTAGTCCCCTAATTGAGCCTATTTTGCATACTATTATAACATTCTTTGGCCATTTTATCCGTCAAAACCTTCCTATTTGCTTTTCTATCGCATTTCATATGTTTTGTAGAAAAGGAGATAATAAGGCGGAAATTCCCGTCTTTCGTGCATATTTGGAAGCTTATTGATGACACTAGATGGACTAGTATGAAGAGGAAGCAAGGACTAAAGACCAATCTCGCAAGAATAAGATAGAAATGAGCAAAAAGGGGAAGAAAAGAGGAAGAACCACGGCAGAAGAACAATCCGAGCGGATTGTCTCAGATCCGCCCGTCTCCACTAAACAATCCGAGCGTCCTGCTCTCTAATCCGCTCGGATTGCCCCACTAGAATCCGTCCGGATTCCCATGAATCCGCTCGGATTCCTTGACCAGAATCCGGCCGTCCCGACTCTAATCCGCCCGGATTCCTTCACAGCATGATTTCGTCTTCTCCAAGCTTCAAAGAAAGAAGCCCTTCCTTCAAGAGATACCGGCTTCTCCTTGCTCAAAACTAAAAAGTGTAATTACTAGTTTAGCCCTTAGTTAACCCTAATGCATCCTCCCTAATTTCTACTATAAATACCCCATTTGTAAATAATCAAGAGAGGGCCTTTTATCAAGTTTTATTACACAAGTTTTTAGGGTAGAAAATCCTTCTTTAGATTAGATTAGGAGTAGATTAGAATAGATTACTCTTTAATCATTCCACAAATTACACATTAATCTCTCTTTAATTATTGTTCAAGTTTATTATTCAAGTTTATTATTGGGTAATTGAAGATTATTGGGTTATTATTGGGAGATTGACAACCTTCCATCAATCATCAAGTTTCTTCTATTATTCTTTGCATTATTATTTGGATCACCTCAAGTTTGGTATAATTCCTTTACTCTTTAATCTTTATTGTTCATTTCTTCATTTTATTATCATGTTTATACTTGTTGTGATGATTGACACCATTAATGACATGTTTCCCATGATGATGAGTGAGTAGTTACTTAGCTAGGATTAGTGGGTAATTAAGGGAAACAAACATGGGATTGATTCATGCTTAATCTAATATGTTCACATGATTAAATTGCTTGCTTGTTGTGATGTCAACTTTATGCACATGTTATGTTTGATGAAATACTAAGCCTATGAATCCTTGCATTTACAACCATCTCTTATCTACTCAACTTGACTTGTAAGATATAAACCAACTCGAGTCTTGTTAGACCATGCATAGAAGTTGAATAGGAGAAAAGTAAGTCGACTTGTAGGTGTTGTACAATCTAATCGATTCGGCTCCGGGACCCAACTCTTCCTATGAACCGTAAGACATAACCCAACTCGGTTCCTCCACAACACTAATTGCTTGCATATAATAATTGTAAACATGTTTGTATGATCAACACCATGAATCCCCCATGACCCCATGATATCCTAGCACTTTTAATCATTTGTTTACATCTTTCCTTTTATTGCTCGTTTTACCTTATTGCTTGCATTAGCCTAGAACACAACTACAAACCCCATCAATTGTGACACTAGCATAAATTGAGATAGATAGACTTAGAACCCAAAGCACACCGTCCCATGGATCGACCTTGACTTACCGCTAACTAGTTGTTTGTTGAGTATTATAAATGTGTTTGATTGAGAGCCCCAACGACACTCTTATCAATCCTAGAACATTCAATGGGGGCTCGATCAACCGCAATCGCTCCATGAGCCAAACCTACAAGGGATGACGGGAATTAATCCCCATATGGTTAACCAAAACAAAAAAAACAAAAAAACGGTTGTTCCACATAGAAAAAAGAGAAAGCGGGTTCTTACCTGTAGAATAACAGGACTACCCAAATAAGGAAGCTCGCGGTTGGCTTTTCTGTTGTCCAGCCCCATAATGATCTCTCCTAAGCAAAGGCACGTTGGGCTCTTGCGCAGCTCCATCTGTTCCACTATGCTCAAGAAGCGATGATCCCCTCTCATCTCTTTGTCAACGTGCCCTTGAAGGATATAACAGTGAAGTAGACAGAATCCAAATGCCCTACGTCTAGCGACATAAGATGTAGAAGGGTCTTCCCTGTTTACAAATCCATCAATGAAGTCAAGCATACGAACTCCTTTTGAGGTCACAAGACGGTCGACCTCCGCTTTAGTCAGTCCCAGCAGGTCTCTGAATTTGCCCTTATACCCCTGAGAGCTAGAAGGTATAGCAGGAGCGTTTCTGGGTCCCATCCTCCTATAGCAGCTATTTCCTCCGGAAAAGGAAAAATATCGCCTCCAGGAAAGGCAAACACATGGAAATAAGGATCCCAATATTCAAGACAAGCATCCGAGAAAGGTTTCACAACCTTCACCAATTTGAGACTCAAGATTGATCCCAAATTAAAAGCACCCATGTCATGCTTCTCGACATTTGTAAACTCATTTGTCCACTCCTTGAGACGGTTTTCAAAGGCATCCATAATTTTAAATATTTCTATGAAAATAAGAGTTTTTATGAAATCGACGGAAGAAAGATGGAGGAATTATGTGAATAAAAGCTTCCCCGACGTCTCTATTTATACTAAAAGTTGTTTCCTAATTTCCGTCAGAACTGATCAACTGAGGAAGTGGCACAGCACCTGCAGCGCCTCTTCGAAGAATCGCAGCTCTTGCTGCGCCTCTTCCCAAGCTGATTTCCGTGATTTTCAGCTATGAATCTTTCCTAATTTATTTTGACTATAATTTCCTATTCCTATAGGTTGTTATTTTGGTAATTTCGTCAAATTACCATATTTTATGTTTCCTAATTTTCCAAGCACGCTTTTCGAGACAAAGTTGACATTATCGCCAAACGAGCACACTTACCCATTTCATTTTATTTTATTTTTTAGGGGAATCATTTCACTCCTCATTTCACATTTTATTTCAAACTTATACATTTCTTTTTACGTTTTTTTAGGGGGTAGCCCTCCCTGCAGTCCGCTCATTTCTGGGCATTTTTTGTCACTTTCGCTCATTTCTGGGCATTTTTTTCGCTTTTTCGCATTTTTTTTTTCACATTGTCATGTCTTTCCCTTTATTTTTTTTTCTCATTTTGCGCTAATTAAAGCCACGGGTATGTTATGTTTATGCGTGTAAATTTTGTGTAAATTTCGGCAGCATGACGGCGTAAACCGTCATCTACCAAACCTGTTTCTAAGCTAACCTGCATGAACAAACATACAACCCAGCAGCAAAGGCACTCAGGCCATCATATATACATCAAACAGGGGGCTTTCGCCCAAAACAAGTCCGAAAATACAAAACAAAGTCCGAAATGTACAAAGTATATACAAGACGACATCAAAAAAAGGGAAAGAGCAGCTACTTCTGGTCGCCACTCAACTCAGCTACGGTCGCCTCGAAGGTGGCGATCTCAGCGTCCCTGACCTCCAGCTCCCTCAGTAGGCGAGCTGTCTCCTCCTGGGACTGCACCAGCTCGCGCTCCAAGTCTTGCTCCCTCTGCAAGTGATAAAGAAATGTCTCATTTCAATCATTTCATTCAACCATTTCAAAAAAATGCGATAAATTACAACGAAATTCAAAGTAAAGAGAATGGGAGGTTCATACCTGTCGTCCTCAGCCACCAGCAAGTGCCTCGATGGCCGTAGCCTGCAGCCGGTTGGCCTCCCTCCACAATGCCACATGCTGAGATGGCGCCACCTGCAGTTCAATAAACAAAAGATTTTCAATAAAATGAACAAATGTATTCTTATACAATAGCAAAAGTCAGCCGAAACTGGGGACTTACCCTCCTAACCAAGTGCTGCCACTCCTCCAGGCCAGCATCTGTCACCTCCTCACCGAAGTCACGGAGCTCGGAGATCGTCATCATCCCTGCAGCGTCTATGTACTCAAGTGTCAATGCATACGCTGGGGGCTCGACGCCTGCCACCTCGATCTCCTGCAAAATTAAAATGAATATTTTATTCGACGATCATTCGTCAGTTTATCAAGTAAATTTAAAAAGAGGGTAAAATACTTACCACAATCGGCCAGTAGGCCAGCCTCTGGCGAACAAACGAGGAGTACTCCTCGCCATGGAGAAGAAGAGCGTCACCACCAACACCCGCCAAGTCAGCCTCTCTCTTAGCATCAGAGGGCTCCCTAAACATTATTCGAGGAGGATCGATGGGAACCGTGAAAGCATCATGGGAACACTGACGAGTCAAACGTTCGCCCAGGTACCACACTGGTCCCATGGATGTCCTCAGCAGCAACCGACTCAAGCTCCTAGGTCGAAGGACCTCAACCACGAAGGCCGGAGCGCCAGGGTAGTCCACCCAAGGTCTAGGCACCCACTAAAGATAAATAAACGAAGGGGTCATTCTTATGATCGTTTCTGAAATAAATAAAGTAAATAAGAAGGAAAGTGATTAAAGAACACTCACGTCACTGAACTTCAGAGCATTCACGCCCCGTCGACAAACAACGTAAGAAGAGCGCTGGCTCTTCCTACGACACAACACCCAGTCCCTCATGATTGGGTACGCTCTCGGCTTTGGCTTCGTCCTCTTGGGCGCAAAGCCCGGAAAGTAGGAGTACACCCATGCCTGCAAAACAACATAATCGATAATGATCTTTCACAATTCGATAGCGAAGGAGAAGTAATCATCTTTCATGATGAAGAATGAAGGTTCATACCTCCAGTAGTAGCCCAGGACCGACTGTAGCTGAAGAAGTCCCCTTCTCCAGCAGCTCGGGACGAACCATGGCCCTCATGTAGCGAGTGAGGACCGCAAAACCTGGAGTGACCCAGTCCCACCGACCCAAGTCGCTCAACTCAGAAATAAATGGAAGAAGCTTCGTCGACAGCCTCTCCCCTTGTCTCCAAGATAAAGCGAAGACAAGAACCACCAAAGCCACAAACGAGCCCTCTGCTCCGCAGTACAAGTAGGAGGGGCCACCCTCCTCCCATCCATCGTCACCAACACTGGGGTCCTACCCATGAAGTAATCCCTGACGTAAGTATTCGGTACTAACCCGGGAACCATGGCAGCACCCTCTGCCAGTTTCAGACGATCAGCCTCCTGGCCTCGGCCGAGTCCACCCTCATGGCCGTCAACGGCCACACCACAGCCTCCTCACCATACGGCAGACCAGAAAATCATGCCGTAATCCTCCAGAGGACCCCGACCTACCTAAAATACATGTGAAAGGTCGAGCTCGTGTCCCAGTACCGATCAAGGAAGGCTCGAATCAGGCAAAGGTTAGCCCGAAGCTTCCTTGCCTTGATCGCCCTCCACGCTCCCACCAAGGCTCCGAAGGCTCCCAACTCGATGATGGCCTTCTCCACCTCTGTCAACCTCTCGTAGGCCTCCATCATCTTCGTGTAACCAGAGAAGGACCTCAAGTTCCTGGCCTCCTGTATCGATTCAAGAAAATGCTAGCTTTAGCACAAAGCAAATGAGAAATGGAATAAAGAAGGAAGTTAGTAAAGAAATTGTAAGTCTAGTCTACCAAACTCCTCACCGTCCTGTAAGACAGGTGGCTCTCCGCTGCCCAAATGAGATGTCGACCATCCCATTTCTCAGCCCACTCTGGTGCCCCCGCTAGCTGGCGACCACCTCGTCCTACGTTGGCCCGCCTCGGGACCTCCTCGACGACCTCCTCCTCAAAAACCTCCTCGAACACCTCCTCAAGAGTAAGAGAAGGGTCAAAGTCGACATCCACGTTCACGGGAGACCTCCCTGACGTAGAAGCAACGTCACCTGCAAAATTGAAGTAAATTAGGCCACGTCGAATGACGGCAAGCCTCGATAAGGGTTGTTTCAAGCCTTTCAAGCCCCGAAAATGGCCTTTCCTCGCCATCTTTGGCTGTTTATTTCAAAACCCGATCACTCATGTGGTAAATTGGGTCAAATCAGGTCTAAGTCCAAGCCTAGTCACGGGTTTGAGTCGAAATTTCTGCACCATTTTGCTATAACAGCGATTATGCCCTAGGAAAGTGTCCTGAAAAAGTTGTCACAAACCAAAAATCCGACACGGTAGAGAGTTTACCCATTACCCAAGGATTCTAAAAATCAAATTTCATCAAAAATGGGCAATCCTATGGCTATTTTCGAAGCAGTTTTTGAAACAACTGAGAAACCGTCTCAAAATCGCTCAAATGCTCAATACTTAACGAAAATTCAAAAAGAATACATGTTTATGTTCCTAACATTGCCTACTATCCATTTCTAATGTCAATTTTACAAGGCAAATGCATTTGGAGGAAAAGCCCCAAATTTTCGAAACAATTGGGTTAAAAAACCCTAATTTTTCAGCTCAAAATCAAGCAAATACGAATGTTAAAGCAAAAATGAGACACATACTTCAATTAGTCATGATTAATGGAAGGATTTGATCAAATTTTGACGGATTTTGGTTGGAATTTGAGAGAGTTTAGAGAGAATTTGTGTTTTGTTATTATGAATATAACACGGGTTCTGTCGAGGTTTTACTCAGACAGGGACGAACTAAGGAAAAGTCGCAGCATCTTCTGCGCCTCTTCCAAGAGTCGCAGCTCTTGTTGCGCCTCTTCCCCAGCTTCCCTCCAATTCAATTTTCAAAAGTTCGTTGCAAATTCGTTATTTGTGGGCCCATCTTTGGTGCGCCTCTTCTCCAACACCATATACCATATATTTGGTCCATTTGACGTTTATTCTTTGTCCGGACCCGTATTTCGAGCAGACTGTGAACTATCGCAGTATTTTGTCTACGAGCAGACTGTGAACTGTCACAGTACTTTATCCTCGAGCAGACTGTGAATCGTCGCAGTACTTCATCAAGACTTCGCTCGTAACAACGACCGGATTTCACCTTTTCGTCCACTGAAAGTCCATGACAGCCGATTGCACTTCTCGAGAGACGGAGCAAACACGAGCAGATTTTCATATTTCCCAGCAAGAGTTCTCTTGAGACCAACGCAAGCAGATTCCTCCAGCAGTTTCTACCGACGTCCTGCTACCCTCAATATTATTGGTTCCCCAGGGAGTTCAGCAGAAATGTCGTTCTCTGGATGTTCTCATACCAACCTTAGGTTCCCAACCTATCTATACTCCCATACTTCGCCTTTTGTCTTTAGGATTGTAATCTTTTAAGATCACCTTTATTAGAGTTCCAACACTCAAACCTTGGTTACCCTTATACTACCTTCCCACCGGTGTTTTCCTTTTAGTGTCCCACACCCTTAGCACAACCTTTAGGTCCTAGCCTTATCCCTTAGGTTTTAGCCACGGCTCCTACGCAACTCCGAAAACATATCGAGAAAGAAGTCTCAGGTATGGTCTCTTCTTATGGCTGGCGAGCTTCCTTGCGTCGTCTAATGGACTTTAAACGACCCTCCCCGATAGTCGACAGACTCTAAAATGTTCCCGATGACAGGTCCTTGGCTTAGACCCTTTGAGCCGTCTCGCATCGCCATAGTCGTCAGGTTGTAATCTTCAATTGACCTGATGGCTATACTTTGAGTTTCGCCTTGTCCAAGCCTCAATCAAAGTGGGGGCTCTGTAGATACCTCATTTCTGCACCTCCCGCCAAACACCCGGTGATGATTGGGCCGTATGTTTGGTACGCGGAATGATTTATGACAGTTCGTAAGTTTATCATCAAGTGATAGCTCAAACACTTGTGTCTACCCCTTGGTTGTCATCTACGCACCGATACGGTCGTTTTGACACTAATTAGAGTTCATTTGGAGTCCGAGTCAAAAACCGCTTCGTTTTCTAAAAACTATTTTAAAATGTCGAGTCGGAATGTTCTAGAATGTTCCAGATATTTATTCCATAAAATCAATTTTTAATCTTTTGGCAAAATATATCCTGAAAATTTTATGATAATGAATAAGGAAGTCGAGATCTACCGCAATTCCATAAAAGAAACACGGAGAATCTTTCTTCCGCAGGAGGAAACCTCCAGGGAAAAGACGCAGCACCTGCTGCGCCTCTTCGAAAGATCGCAGCGGATGCTGCGCCTCATCCCTATCTCTTTTCTGCATATTTTCAAATCTTTTCGAGATTTATTTCCAAAGTTTTACCTTAACCCTAATTCCTCCGTGTGATTAGTATAAATAGGGACTTTCGTTCCTCATATTTCTCACGCGAGTGTCCGCCCTTCTCTAAGCTTATTGACGTCTACGTGCTTAATCAAATCGATCATGTAAGCTCGGATCCTTTTGAGTGCCAGTCTCGTTGCATGACCGACCAATTTGACCAACTCCACCTCAATCAATCAATCAATTTAATCTAAATCCTATTGCGAGGGCACTTTCTTCATACATTCGAGTCGAGCAATCACTAAAACGTTAACTTAGTTAATCTCGTTTCGTAAAACAAGTAAGTCTGAGGGTGTAAATCCCATCTATTATTATTGTATCTTATTTTGTACTAATAAATGTAAGATTTACGTCAAAAATATGCTTAAAGCCGATTTCTAAAACCCCTTTGTTAACCTATTTTTACGGATTAGCAGAAAACAGGCGTCGAGAAGAAACGCAGCAACTGCTGCGCCTCTTCGAAGAGTCGCAGCATCTGCTGCGCCTCTTCCGGAGGCTGCCGCGATGCCTGCCTTTCTTCTTCTTCCTTTGTTCTTTGTTGATTCATCTCTTTTATCCCGTCTTTTCGTCTTTTCATCTTGTTTCATCGGTATTACAATTTTAATTTCTAATGATTTATCGAGTTAAATCCGACTTAAATCCCTTATAATCGATATTTGCGGGTTTTCGTCAATCTAATCAAACCCGGATTTTTAGAGATTCGATTTGTTCATATCAAGTCTCTGGAATTCGACTTTTGTAAATGTTTCTATCAGTTTATCGCGTTTGTCAAATTCGTTAAATAACCTTAATTAATTTGTAGTCTTAGTTAATTCATAATTAGTTTTAATTTGTTTTAATCTATTTTAATTCTTCTTTGCCTTTTTTATGACCAAGTTCACATGTAAATAATCTGTTTAATCACTTTCACTCGAGTTAGGTATCGATAATCAATCGTTAAAATCACCAATTAACATTAACAATTCGCAATTCCAGCTTCACAGCCAGAACTCACCTCAGGAACAAACGCAGTGACCTCTGCGCCCCTTCCAAGAGACGCAGCATTGATGCGCCTGTTCTGGGTTGAGTTCTGTCTCTGAACTTCCGTTCTTGCCTTGGCCTAATTCGTTTAGTTTACGTATTAATCGACTATTATTCATATTATCGCTCGTAATCTGTTTATTTTCTAACCTAATTTATTTTCCTTTCTTTTTCTCAAATTATCCGTTTTAATTGTATTTTTGACGTAAATCGACTAAACCCATTGTAATTTATTGTAATTTAATTTATTGTAATTATTTCATTTATTGTAATTATTTTATCTTATTTATTTATCATGGATGATTTATTTACTTGTTCTCACATGTAATTAATCTAAACCCTAATTCGACATTAATGAGTGCTAATTATTTGTTCACCGACTTAGTTTAATTCCCACATGCTAGGTTTAAAACGTTGTTTGTTGCATTGAATGCATATAATCAACAACATATCAAGTATGGATAATTTTCCTAATCATTAGTAGAGGCCGGTATCGAGGCGGGCGGGATTAGGTGTTCATTAAAAGGACTTCCTAATACGTACCCTCACCCCTTACTCCAGATCTCTGTGAACATCCGTGTTCATTGGCATCCACGAGAGTCATTCTAGACATAGAATGCTAAGGGTAACGAGTTCTTAGTGTCTATATCACTACTTTGTGTCTTGACATGACGCGAGGTATTCGAACGGTTCCATTTCCCATAAAAATTGATGGCGACTCCACAAATGCAAACGCTTGTTCCCAAGCGCCCCCTGGGCCCGTGTCCACACCCGTCTCTCACAAGAAACCTCTAACATTCCTCACAAAGCCAAGGCAACTCTAATACGGAAAGACGTCTCGATAACTCATAGAAATAACTGAACGGGCAAGGTTAACCTCAGATGCGACTCACACCACCGCAATACTCCTAGCATTACCTATCAAGTTCCATAGCACCAACATTAATGTCATTCACCACGCAAGGACATATTCCAAATGAAATGTTACACTGTCTAACGACTCCATCATTCATTCATCAACATGTTTCCTTCTATCAACACCTTTCCATGGCTCTTTCCGTTCATGCTGGCCTCCAAATATGAGTAGCTTTCGAACTCCTATTAATAGCAAAAATGGTTACACGAACTCTTCTACCTTGTTAATAGCAGGTTTTGGTTCAAAAATGCATGGTTGGGCTCCAAATCTGCAAAAGACAAGACAAATACCCAAAGTAGAAAGAATGGGAGAAAATAAGTGCATAGAAATGCGTACTAAATGAGATAATAAACGCATATAATAAGCACGCATCAATACTTAATTATGTTTTTAAACATATTATGATTTGTTAATAGTTTTAGTTTTCAAGTATTTGATTATTTTAGCATTTACTTGTTTTAACTTGATGAAATGTGGTTGGGAGAACGCCTGAGTTACTCCCACTGATTGTGTCTGTTATATTTATAACATGACAGGTTTTGGTATTGCTAGGGATCTGGTGTGAGATAGCGAGTAGTTTAGTGATCCTACTCCTTTGTTTTCCATTTTTTTGGTTATTGTTGTTGAACTATTTCAAGGTTTTAATTTTTAGCCTTTTTTTTAGCAAAAGTGGCAGTTGTATCGACTTACCCGTTTGGGAATGTTTCCCGTAGATTATTTTATTTTAATCTGAGTTTGATTATTTAGATTATCATTGTGTTATTTAATCCCGTTTCGACAATGTTTCCGCCATTGTTTAGCGCTAGATTTATAGGGGATTACACCCTGACTACAATTATAATTAATGATTGTAAATGGCTACCAACATTCACAACTACTACACCATAAACGACACCTCTTTATAGATTTTCATGGAGCTTTAACACATACTAACATTTTACCAACAAGCTAACTGTGAACGCAGACACCCGACACAACTCTAACCCAAATAAGTACGGTTACTTATTTGATAATCTTAAGCGTAAAGTGGGCATGGAAGACAGAGCCATGTTGGGTCGTCTATATTCGAAAAATGAAGTATGTGCGGCCGTTTTCCGATTGGGACCTCTAAAATCACCGGGTCCTGACGGTATTCCGGCGGCTATTTACCAAAAGTATTGGTCTATTGTCAAGAATGATATTATTAAAGGAGCTCTCAATATTCTAAATACGGGTACTGTGCTTAAGGATTTCAATAAAACCTTTATTGTTCTTATTCCGAAAAATGATTGCCCGGAGAGAGTTGGGGACTTTCGGCCGATTAGCATCTACAATGTTATTATGAAAGTTGTCACAAAGTGTATTGCTAATAGATTAAAAGGGGTTATGGATGACCTTGTTAGTCCTTTTCAAAGTGCTTTTGTCCCTAATAGAAGTATTGCAGATAATATTGTCATTGCCCAAGAAACTCTTCATGTCATTAACCATAGGAGATATGGCAAGAAGGGTATGATGGCTTTAAGAGCAGATATGAGTAAAGCCTATGATAGATTGAACTGGAATTTCATAAGAGGGGTGCTCTCTTACTTAAATTTGTCGGGCTCTATGGTTCAGCTTATTATGAGTACTATTGAATCTGTTTCTTACGAAATTCTGATGAATAGTGCACCTATGGAAAAATTTGAACCTTGTTGTGGGATTAGGCAAGGTGATCCTTTATCCCCTTATATTTTCGCACTTTGCACGGAAGTCCTATCTCAAATGATTCTCTACGCTCAAGATGGCAATCTCATTAAGGGTATCAAAATATGTAAGAACGGGCCGGACATCTCCCATTTATTGTTTGCGGACGATTCACTATTCTTTATTCATGGTGACTATGAGGATTTGGACTTCCTTATGAACATTATCGATGAATATTGTGCTGCCTCTGGGCAATGCCTTAATAAAGATAAGTCCTCTATTCTTTTCGGTCCAAATTGCTCACTTATGACGGTCAAGAAGTGCCTGACTGCTTTTAAAATTGCTCCTAAGCCTGATCTTGGCAACTATCTTGGCTTACCAACGAGTTTGGGGTCTTCTAAGAGGGATTTATTCAAATTTCTCGCTGACAAGACTAAGTGAAGGCTATCCTCCTGGAATAACACTCTTCTCTCTTCGGCTGGTAAACTGACTCTTATTCGTTCTGTTCTTTCTTCACTATCTCTTTTCTCTCTATCGGTATTTCGCATACCGGTAAGTGTAACATCAAAACTTCAGTCCTTAATGGTGCATTTTTGGTGGAATGGAACTAGAACTAATAAGTCTATTCATTGGTGTAGTAAGGACTTCCTTAGTAGGCATGTGGGAGAAGGGGGTCTGGGACTTCGCAATATTGGATGCTTTAACCAAGCTCTTCTTGCCAAATCTGCTTGGAGAATCTTAAGTGTTCCGGGAAGCCTTATTAGTAAAGTTATTGGTCCCAAGCTTGGTGTTTAAGATGATATTTTATTCCATAATCGCTGGAAGGCTCCCCATGCGTCTTCATGGGCTCTAAAAAGCCTTGTCTAGGGCTCCGATCTTATCTACAACAATATCGCTTGGACTATCGGATCTTCTTCTCGTCTTAATGCTTTGATGAGTAGTAAATGGATAGAGGATTATAGTCTTCAGATCTTTGTGGGGATTTCATTGATGCTCCTATTGATCTCACGCTCCTGGTTGGTGACCTTTATGATAATCATAGGATATGGGATCTCTCTTCTCTTGGTTTCGATCCGGGTGAAGGAGTTATAAAAAAAATCCTCGCAACTTATATCCCGTGTCAACCCCCGGATAACTCCTTCTATTGGAAATTCTCTAAACATGGTGTATTCACTGTCAAGTCGGGATACTATGTTGCTGCTATGGCCTTATCTAATGGTCCTACCTCGATTGTTGATCGCTCTAGAATGTCTACAACAATTGTGGCTTTATGCAAATCAAAACTCTAGAAGTTGCCTATTTTTAACAAACTAAGGGTGTTTTTATGGAAGTTTATGACTAATGCCCTTCCAACGGGCTCTGAATTCCTCAAACGAAAAATTAACTGGCGGTCCTCTTATACTTTGTGTGATGGCTTATCTCCTTGTGTGGAATCTATATCTCACCTATTCAGAGATTATAGCTTTGCAAAGGCTCTATGGTTTGGATGTCCTTTAGGACTTAGAATCATGGGGGGGGGGGGGGAGGGGGGCTGGATATTGATGTTAGGGTTTGGGTCATAAACTGGGTTACTTATTTCTTAATTGGCCCAGATCCTAACTCCCTCTTTTTTCCCCTTATCGCTACCCTCTGGAGAATTTGGTATTGTAGGAATGATATGGTCTTTAAGAACTGTTTCCTTTGGCCTATGTGTGCTCTCAAGTCTATTCTTGGTGACATTCAGTGCATGAATGAGGTTGTGTGTAATAAAGATGCCAGCCTCCTTCAAGCGCCTTTGTTAGACTCCTCTCCTGTTCCTGGATTAGCTAAGAGGATTAGAAAATCCTTCCCCTATTGGATTGTTGGTGGACCTGGGTACGGAAATATTTATACTATCAAGTGTGATGCTGCTTGGAGGGCTGATAGAAGCTCTGGCATGGGGTGGTGCTTGTTGGATGGTAATGGGACTTTAAAGAATACTGCTCACGCTCGCTCATTTGCCTCTTCTGCCCTGCATGCCAAAGGACATGCAGCTATCATGGCGCTCAAATGGGCCTTGGATGAAGGGTACCTTCACGTTAGACTTGTTACGGATTGTCTTATCTTGGTTATGCAGGTAGCTGGAGCGGACAAGGTGATTGCATCTATTAATTGCATTATCCACGATATTAAGTCTATTGCGAATCATTTTCATTGTTGCTCTCTTAGTTTCTGTCTTAGGGGAGTGAATAGGATAGCTCATAATCTTGCTCAAGATGCTCTTTTGTAAGCTATGCTATTTGTTGCTGTCAAAAAAAAAAGTTTCAGAAACAACGGAGCTATAACAAAGGTGTACAACAATGTCAAATTTAACCAAAGATCGACCCGAATTCGAGCAATTCTACTGCTTTTGTCCAACAATGATTATGGCCCTTAAACACCTATAAATCACCATCTAAGGGTCCCAATTTCCGCCCTTAATCACTACCCATCGACCCACAAGCAACCTACCTAACCCCGACATCTAACCTAACTCTAAGAGAACTCAAAACCCATTGCTTAATTACAATAACATGAATTAAGTATCCTTACCTTGAGGGGACGATGGAGGGAGGAAAAGACAGTAAAGTTTGAGTGCTTTAAAGTCGAATCGCCCCGCTGACTCATCTTGTCCTCGCCGCCTCTCTTTCTCCCTCTTTATTTCGTGTTCGGATGTGTGAATGCACCATATGAGGAAGGGAGGGATTTTTATGTAGGTTAGGGTAGATATCTCAATATTAAAATATTGGCATATTCTCTCGTGAACCCCCTTAAACTTTTTCGTTTTCTAAGATGTACCCCTCGTTTTTCACAAAAAAACTTTGACCGACAATAATTCTATGTTACGAATTCAGAAAATGGTAATTATTTTTCAAACCAATTATCTCGTCAAGGCCTTGAATTTGAAAAAAAAATTCACCGCTTTTTGAACTCGTAGCTTGTAGTTATGGTTTCTAAAAGCTTTTTTAACGAATAAACTTTGACCGACCATAATTCTCGACTACGAGTTAAGATGTCAATGAATTCTTTTTCAAACTGAAGACCTATTAAAACGGTCAATTTGAAAAAAAAAAAGTTTATCGTGTTATGAGCTTGTAGCTAAGAGTTATTGACGGTCAATATTTTTTTGCAAAAAAATAGAGGTACATCTTAGAAAATGAAAAAGTGGAGGGGTACGAGTAATATATACTACAATAATATACACACTGATATAATTAGGAATGGCACGGGATCCAGGTCCCTACCCATATCCGCTAGATCAGACCCTGATAGGGCAGATATGAATCTCATTTTTATGGATCCAATGGCTATGGGTTGGATGTGGATCTAGAAAAATTTACGTGGATATGGATATGGATCTTCTCGCTAAGATTCAAACCCTACCGAAACCCATATTTTTTATTTTATTTTTAGATTTTTAGATATATATGATACACTCATTTTATATATACTTTTATCCCCATATTTAGCTCGGTTTTATAGTATTTATTCGCTCTTAGGAGCTATTTATTGAGCTAATATCGTCTTGGATAGTATTTCTTGTGTTCATGTCATTTATAGGATTTAAAGCGGGTTTTCCGTCAATTTCCTATAATATTGAGAATCCCGAGTAAGGCGGAGCTAATTACGAGTAATAAAGCTAAAGTTGACGTGCCTTGTTAATTTGCGATTCCCGACTCAAAGGGAACGAGTTTCATGCTCATCTAAAGATGATTTGCTGCATTTGGGCGTGAAAGAATGGAGCAGCACGGTCTGGTCATAGGGGTTGTATACTAACTGCAACGGAGACAGAACTATGCCCAAATAAATAGGATGCGACGGTCTTTGTGCTGAAGTTCAGACGGAATTTTGAAGCTCGTATGTTGATGGGCTCGTGCCAATAGTCCATGGTTGAGCACGGTGGCCTGGCCTGGTACTGGTCGTGACCTGGTGGTGCCGATGGTGGTGGCCAACGGCCTGGTTTTGCTTGAAACAGAGAAGAGCAGCGAGGAGTAGAGTACATGGCTTCAACCCCGACAACCTAACCCCTAGCCACCGGGGTTACATCATAGCATGCTTAAGTTCGAAATTTAGAGAAAAAAAATGACAAACTCACGACCCCGATCGGGGTGACTGATGGAAGGCTTGACGGTTCAAGTTCCAGCGTGTTCCTATATAAACAAAGCTTCAGTTTGTGTTTTAGGGGGATTTCTGACTTTCCGCCGTCATTTTCTTGCTTTAGCCTTAGATTAGAATTAATAAAATAATCTACTATATTTAAATACGTACATACGTAATTCGTTTCAATTATTTAAATTTACGATTCGGTTTTAATCTACGCATTCGGTTCTTCCAATTTCTAGCTCTCTTGTTCCATTTCTTTTGGTATTGTTCTTTTCCTCTTTTTCCTTTTTCAATTTCATTATCTTATCTTCATATTTGTTATTATGTCATTATTTACATTGATGTTTGTCAATTGTTTACATTTTATAATGTTTGAGTAGATTAATATTCTAGGGTGAAGGGGATTAACATGTTTAATTAGCGTTTTATATTGTTTGAATCGGGTTTGTATCGTCATTGTAATTGTCTATATTCTTTGCTTGATTTAATTTATGAACTATGTATTGTGGCCATAATCATTTGTTTATACTCGTTAATTTCCGACTTAAAATCGAGAGATGGGAAGGGAATTAGACAAAGCAAGAATAGTAAAGCGACCTAGTAAGGGCGAGAGCTTCTAGAACCCGTTTTATTGTCGGCAATAAACCGAGAGGCATATGCCATTGATTTAGACAATTACCGATTTCACTATACCCGTATTCGACAATATTCCTATGCTAATTTACAACCCCGCCCCTAGATTTTCCTTCTTAGTGTTATTTATCTTTTTGTCTATTGTTTTATTTTACAAACACAACTTCCGACCAAACTCGTTAATCGACCTTGATAAAATTCGCTCCATGACAACTAATTAACAACTCCCGTCTCCCCGAGATCGACCCCTACTTCCCTAACTACATTAATTTGTTTGTTAGCCAAGCCTAGGGTAAAAATATTATCTTTCTTTAGGGTTCGCGACAACCCTATCAAATTTTGGCGCCGTTGCCGGGGAGACGACTTTGTTTGGTAATTAGTTGTTAAATTTTATCTTTTTTTATTTTGTCTCGGGGAACACTTGTTCCTTGGGACCGTTCTCACGGTTTCTTTGTAGTTTTAGTACCTATTTTGTAGGTTATGAAGCTATCTCAAGGGGGATCCACTTAGCCGCCCATAATGGCTGTATTCCCTTTCTTGCAACAACAAAACCAACCCTTTCATGACTATCTTTCCCAATTTGATGAATATGTCGGACGTATTGCTTCTTTTGGTTTTATTTACAATGAATATGAATTGGGTCAGGTCGTGCTTGAAGGTATGGATTCTGAGTCCCGTGATTTGGCTCTTTACATGAGTTGTGGGAGTCTTTGGGGAGGAGCTTTGGGTTTTCCTAAGGTTCATGGCTGCCAAATGTCGAGAGGTAGCTCGTCAACAGAGTATCCAAGAGGAGCTCAAAGTGGTTCAGGCTAGTTTGGAACAACTTTCTCAAAACAAATTGAGACGACGTGAGCCTATTTTTTCACCACGTGAGCCTACTTTTCTCCTTTTGTCGTTCCGCCCTCCCAATGTGAGTCTTTTCCCCCTAAAGATTTTGAATTATTGGATGACGATGACGATGGTCCGACTCTCTCTTTTGAAATTCCCCCCATTGTCATTCCAATTGACCATTTAGAGACTCATGTTGATGACATTTACTTTGTAGTGGATGAGCCTCTTATAGTAGATGTTGTTGAGCCTTCTTGTGATTATGATGAGGTTGAGCCTTCCAATGAGGTTTTACCCGAGTCCTTGAACTCATTTGAAAATCCTTTCTCGGAGGATTTAGTTGATCCATTTGAGGTTGATGGAGGACTTAATGATTTTAATTTAGAGGTTAAATGGGATGAACCTCCCATTTTTGAAGAGCCCCACCACCTTGAGTTTTCATACCACCAATTTGAGACCATTTATAATGATAGTTTTTGCACTAACGGTTTATTTCATGGTCTTAAGCTTGTTTCTCCATCTCTTGCTGACGAGTGGAGTAGTTCGGTGGTTCTCTTCGAAGTCTCTAATGTGCATTTTGATAAGATTTATAATTTCTTTCCTTTGATCTTTCATGCTTATATCTTATCAATTGTTTACATTTACTTTTGTATTGCTCATGCGCAGGTATATGATAGACTTCTAAGGGCTTTGACTTGATTTTTAAACACAAAGGATGGATCATTTTTAAGGAGAACAAGGGTCTAGCAAGACTTTTAAATTGAGCTTCTCGGGAGGCAACCCCTGTTTAATTATGTTTTTGAGATAATTTCAATTGCAATTTCAATTTGGTATTGATGTAATAGTTAAGACATTAAGACAATTAGCTTGCTTTAGTATGTAGTAGCTTGTCTTTCGCAGGTACTTTGTTACTTGGATTGGACTTTGCCCCCATTTTCAAGCTAGCTTGGGGGAGCTTCTACGCGGTTGTAAGTTTTCTTTCCCTTCTTTATTTCCACATGTGTCATCCTCATCTCCCTTTGTTGATTTTATTTGTCCTTCTATGTGGTTTTTTGTGCTTAAACTCGTTTTACACATTGAGGACAATGTGTAATTCTAGCTTGGGGGAGGGATTTAGTGTTTCTTGTTTATTGCTTTCATATTTGAAAAACCCATAAAAATTGAAAACTTTCACAAAAATATTTGTTGTTTTGTACACTTATGTGTCTTTTGCATAATGTCATTCCTCCTTGCATTTCCCATATTGTAGCTATTTAAGCTAATGATTCTTTTTATTGACGGGTTTTGCATTCATGGGGATGTCTTGACATAGTGGGTGAGGGATGGATTTTGGACAAAGTAGACCTGATCTTGACATTGGCAGGCTACATACATGGTAAGGTAGAGCCTCAAATGGTCGATGCATCTATACCCGGTCCCATCTAGGTGTATGTAGTTTCTCCTCTTGATGTGCGTTACATCTAAACGCATAATATGATCTTTGTTCCATTTTGTATGAGTTTTGCTATCATGATTACATTTTTGGAGCCATTAACTTGTTTGCTTACAAATCTTGCCCAAAAATTACCCCTTTCCTAGCTACATATAACATTGCCTACCTTTGTTGAGCTAGTGACCTGGTACTTGTGTTGGGGTGCTCTTATTTTTGGGATTTGCTAGAAATTTCATAATTGTAAGTATTGTTGTTACGGGATTACTGATTCCCGTATCTTGGTGAATGATTGGTTGGAAAAGAAAAATAATTGGAAAAATGCAAGATGCAAAATGAAATGAAAGAAAAGAAAGAAGCTTGAAAAAATGAGAAAAATGATGAAAAAGAAGAAGAGAAGAAGATGTGAGTTACTTCCATGTTTTACAAAGAATTGTTTTGGGAAGTAGTCTCTTGTTCTGTAATGGAAAATGAGTCATTATGCTACTTTTGGCTCTAATTGTTGTCGATTGGGAAGGGTTAAGGTTTGGAATGAGCATCCTTGCACTTTTGGTTAGTTGCTAGCTTGACATTAGCTCCACATGACCAAATACAATTGTCCAACTTCTTACCCATTTCCCCTAGCCTTTGTCTTTGTCTTTTTGGCTTCTTTTCTTAAGCATTTTAATCATGATTGGCATTATCTTGTTGATTTGGCATGTTTACCATACTAGATTGCGGGCGCATTCTCTTGTGTCGTAGATAGGAGAGTGTCATTCACATATATATTGCCATGTTCATTTCATGAGTGTGAGTGTTTTCCCATGAGGAGTCCGATGTCATATAAGATCATGCAAGAGTTAAAATGTCCATGTGAAGTCCTTTGTGCTACGCCGTCGTGTAAATCTCATCCATGTTTTGCATTTTCTTATGCCCTTGTTGTTGCGGGATTTGATTCATTATACTTTAAAACTACTTGACGGGATTTGCATTTGGATGGGATGATTGTTGCTCGTACCCCTGTCCTTCTCACGTTGTGTGCTTGCTTGGGGATAAGCAAGGGTTTAACTTGGGGGAGTTTGATACACTCATTTTATATATACTTTTATCCCCATATTTAGCTTGGTTTTATAGTATTTATCCGCTCTTAGGAGCGATTTATTGAGCTAATATCGTCTTGGATAGTATTTCTTGTGTTCATGTCATTTGTAGGATTTAAAACGGGTTTTCCGTCAATTTCCTACAATATTGAGAATCCCGAGTAAGGCGGAGCTAATTACGAGTAATAAAGCTAAAGTTGACGTGCCTTGTTAATTTGCAATTCCCGACTCAAAGGGAACGAGTTTCATGCTTATCTAAAGATGATTTGCTGCATTTGGGCGTGAAAGAATGGAGCAGCACGGTCTGGTCATAGGGGTTGTATACTAGCTGCAACGGAGACGGAACTATGCCCAAATAAATAGGATGCGACGGTCTTTGTGCTGAAGTTCAGACGGAGTTTTGAAGCTCGTATGTTGATGGGCTCGTGCCAATGGTCCATGGTTGAGCACGGTGGCCTGACATGGTGCTGGCCGTGACCTGGTGGTGCCGATGGTGATGGCCAACGGCCTGGTTTTGCATGAAACAGAGAAGAGCAGCGAGGAGTAGAGTACATGGCTTCAACCCCGACATCCTAACCCCTGGCCACCCGGGTTACATCATAGCATGCTCAAGTTCGAAATTTAGAGAATAAAAATGACAAACTCACGACCCCGATCGGGGTGACTGATGGCAGGCTTGACGGTTCAAGTTCCAGCGTGTTCCTATAAAAACAAGGAAAATGAGATGGTGTCACCAGGTGATACCCAATTTCAGCGCCACCTAGTGGCATTTTGCGTAATTTATTGATATTTTAATAATCTTAATAATTTTAGATAAATGAGGGCAAAATGGGAAAATACATTCATGTATCCTGATTAAGTAACTCTGGTGCAACCTATTTTGGTTCACTCCGTCTCCGACCACCCACTGCTATATCATGCTCAATAGTCATCAATATACGCTCAAATAGAAATAAATTTTTTTTTTCGACAGTATCGATCAAGTCTATCATCGAATTGAAGATGATGCAATTAGCCACAATAAATAAAACATGGGATCTTTATGTGCTTACTTGAATATAGATGTGTAGGTTAATTATTGATTTGCCGCAATCAAAATCCCAGTATAAAGCCAATGAAACAAATTCAATTCATATTTATGTTGGATTGAACGATGTGTTGCTGGTGTTTCATATGAGTATTAGTTATAACTATAAAGTATTTGTGGCTAAATTACATTTTCACCCTTCAAAATTTGCTTAAAATTGAAAACTAATTTAATTTTTTTAATTTTATATCAAGGTGGAGTTAAGTTTCGGTGTCACCGGGTGACGCCCTATCACAACCCTATAAACAAAGCTTCAGTTTGTGTTTTAGGGGGATTTCTGACTTTCCGCCGTCATTTTCTTGCTTTAGCCTTAGATTAAAATTAATAAAATAATCTACTATATTTTAATACGTACGTACGTAATTCATTTCAATTATTTACATTTCCGATTCGGTTTTAATCTACACATTCCGTTCTTCCAATTTCTCGCTCTCTTGTTCCATTTCTTTTGGTATTGTTCTTTTCCTCTTTTTTCTTTTTCAATTTCATTATCTTATCTTCATATTTGTTATTAAGTCATTATTTACATTGATGTTTGTCAATTGTTTACTTTTTATAATGTTTGAGTAGATTAATATTCTAGGGTGAAGGGGATTAACATGTTTAATTAGCGATTTATATTGTTTGAATCGGGTTTGTATCGTCATTGTAATTGTCTATATTCTTTGCTTGATTTAATTTATGAACTATGTATTGTGGCCATAATCATTTGTTTATACTGGTTAATTTCCGACTTAAAATAGAGAGATGGGAAGGGAATTAGACAAAGCAAGAATAGTAAAGCGACCTAGTAAGGGCGAGAGCTTCTAGAACCTGTTTTATTGTCGGCAATAAACCGAGATGCATATGCCATTGACTTAGACAATTACCGATTTCACTATACCCGTATTCGACAATATTCCTATGCTAATTTACAACCCCGCCCCCTAGATTTTCCTTCTTAGTGTTATTTATCTTTTTGTCAATTGTTTTATTTTACAAACCCAACTTCCAACCAAACTCATTAATCGACCTTGATAAAATTCGCTCCATGACAACTAATTAACAACTCCCGTCTCCCCGAGATCGACCCCTACTTCCCTAACTACATTAATTTGTTTGTTAGCCAAGCCTAGGGTAAAAATATTTTTGTTTAGGGTATGCGACAACCCTATCAATATAAAAATAGTTAACGTTTAGAAAAGTCATGTTTTCTTATCTTTTATTCAACTCTCTTTTGTTAGTTTTCTTATTTCATAGTCATTAACTAATTAACAACCTAATTTAAATATTTGAAAAACAATAAATAACTTTTTCATCGTACAAATAATCACTTACGAGGTAATTTGTTACTTTATCATGAAAATTATCAACATATTTTATATCTATATTTATATTAAATATTATAATGCGTTTTATGTAATTTTAATAGCGAAAGTACTTTTAGAAGATGAAGAAATTAACGAAAATTTTTGAAAAAGATCGGACCTATTTAAGACCCAGATCCTACCCATATCCTATGGATCAGGATATGGGTCTAAAAATTTTGGACCCAGTAGATATATGGGTCGGATATATATATAATATGGATATGGATATGGATCCTATAGGACCCTACCTGTTTTCATCCCTTAAAAGGAATTTCGTCTCTGAAGTTTCCACACACTACACAACTACGCAAAACCGACACAATACATGCCAATACAACGATATCATTACCATGACACTCTTATTCCCTTATTCGAAAAACATAACAAAACCACATCATTTAAAAGGCATAAAGTAGAAAAATATAGCAAAACATAGCAGTATCACAGTCTTTCATAAATGTTAGTAAGAGACCTCTCTCATAAAAGATAGTTATTATTTTTTCTTTTATTTTTATCTTTTTCTTTTTAGCTAGTTTTTAGTTTATTTATTAGTTGTCTCTCATTAATATAGTGAGAGACGATCTCTCAGAAGACTTACTGTTTTGAAAACTACAGCCTTATATAATTTTTTTGTAAATTACATCCAGAATATCACTTCTCTTCTAAAATTGCGCCATGTTGAGAATTCCGGTGAATTTTTTTAAAAATCTGGCTGATATACCCTAGTCTTATTTCATAGCTTACTTACCCAGATTTCTTACATCTCTTTAACTTATTACCTCGCTCATATAATTTTACCCTAAAACCTTTCATCTTCCTCAACACTCACTAAAAATTTCCCCTAATTTCTACTGAAATCCATTCCCCATTATCAAATTAGGGCTCCAGATCATGAGTGACAAAGTGGTGCCATCGTCTGACGGTTCTACTTGAGAGAGTTAGTGTTCATACACCCAAAATTGAAGAACCCTAATTATTTTCAATTTGGAAAAAATTGATCTACTAAGTATAAAAGAGATGATGAAGAACACTAATTATTTTTAAGAGAAAATAGAAATAATAAAATTCAACTAAATTGATTAGGGCAGATGTTGAAGAAAGGGGTGAATTGGGAGATTAATTAGGTGAGAATGTTGAAGAAATGGAGGATTAAGAAAGATGATAGCGAACTGAAATATGAAGAATATAAGAGAATATAAAGATGAAGGTAAGAGCAATTTCGTCATACAAGATGAACTTAAGTGACAAAAATTCAAATTTGCATCAAGTTTACAAAGTATATGTTTTGGCCGTAACTTCTCATCAGAAGTGATATTCTGGATGTAATTTACAAAAAAAATTATATAAGGCTTTAATTTTCAAAAAGTGGTTTTTCAAAGACTATAATCAACAATTTTCCTTTTTTTTTATATATATTTTCAATACTAGGATTCGGAGGTTATATTTACAAATATTGGGCGAAACATTGGAAATATGTGATATAGTTATACAAAAATATAACGTAATTTATTTTCGCAATACGTTTTTTACTCAACTCAGTACATTTTTCACAATTTCTTTCATTTACCTACCCTTGTAAAAAAAACCATTCTCTCACATCGTAATTATAAACTTTCTCAAATCAATCAAATATCTTCAAATATAAATCTAAATTTGAGTAGTTGATAAATTAATCGTAGATTATTGAACTAAATAACATTTTTTCAATACGCGTCATATATAGTTAGATAATACTCGGCGTTAGCAACGCAACAAGTCGACGATTATTGGAATTGTTGCATCGATATCATCTAGGAAATCGTCACTTATATGGAGTGTTTTGGCACGACTTTTGGCACTTAAGTATCTTCGTCGATGGTTTTAAGTTATACACCAGATTTGTTAATCAAATTCTATCAATTTTCCCATGTATAATAACATAATTTGTAACACCCTATACACCAAGGTGCCTTACCAAGAACACATTAGCATATCAAGGTGCTACCATCTCGGTTGCCCGAGGTAAGGTATATCAAATAGACCATCAAAGAACATTTATTAAAGGTACAAAACTATTTAAATCAAGATACAACTCAAAGTTAAACCAAAACTGTTACAACTCCAAAAAGAACCAAAAGAAACTAAACTTTGAGTGTCAGCGGAAGCTACTTAAACGAATTGTGATGACTCGACCCCATCCAAGACCCGCGAGCTACATCCATAGCCATTACCTGCTAAACCAACTGCTCACCATCCCCGTATTCGGATCACCACAGTTTTGAAAACAATAAACTGGTCAGTCAACTGCATAACCAAAATAAGAGATCACAAACACAAAACAATACACAAGCCAACCCAAACTGTAGTAACCATCCTCCAAACTCCTGACAGTCTAAATCGCACACCTATCAAAAATAAACCAACTGGCCTAAACTAATGCAGTAGAGGAAGTCGGGATCGTATCCACAGGGAGACAAATGTGTTCTATTTGCAATTCTAAGTCTCTCTAAGTCACAAAACTGGGGGTTTGATTGGTTTTGTCTATTAACTAAAGCAGCAGGCAAAAGAAATTAAATTAAGGAAAAGGAATTCAAATAGGAGAAAAGGCTAGGATATCGGGTCACCACGGTCAGCAACGATCAAGGTAAGGTTAACGGTCGGCACAAATACGGTCTGAGGGGTAATGAAAAGGTCCTTTCGGTCCGCTATTCGCCCTAGAGTACTAATTTAACTTTCGCTCTAATCAGGATGGTCTATTGTTTGTAGCAGGTCTAACTTCTTCCAATCTCTCGATCTAGGTCGAAGTTTCCCGAGTCAAATAATCAATTACGTCGACTTAAACAATTAAATGCTATTAGATGCTACAATTAACAACACAAATTTATATTAATTCCAAACCTAATAATCTAATTAAGACCGTCTTATAACCATGGCTCCCCTAAATCCTAGCAAGGGAACTTAGCTACGCATAATTGAATTAATGAAATTAACAATAAAAGCGATAACTAGATGAAACATAATGAAAATACAAGAATAACAAATAAACATAAGATAAAAGAAATAAAGAGAACAAGAGAACTGGAGAAAAAGAGGAATAAAGATAAAGAATTAAAATTAAGAACAAGGGTTGATTGAATTACCGAATAAAGGAAAGAATTACAAGTTTTAGATCCAAAAATCCTAAAGCAAAGCAACGTAGAAAAGTTTCTACAGTGTAAATACATAACCTAATAATATTTATTAAGTCCTTCTTAAATAAAAAGAGGGGTAATGGGCCGAAATTATAAAGAATATTTCGACCAAACTGGAGATAAGTCGGTCGACTAAGAAGAACAGTCGATCGACTTTTCTGTCGTCGCGCAATTCCTGCAATGCGCACTGAATTTCAAACGGCCGCCATTTCTTCGTTACTTGAGCAAATAGAGCGTTTTTGGTGGCGTTGGATAGCTAACAGTATAAGATTTCATCTCCAATTTGAATCACTTGTTATCATTTGTAGAACTCAAGTTATGGCTCTTCAAAATAGTCACTATTAATGTGAAGCCTTTCTTTTGCTCTATACGCTTCCTTACTTCACTAAGGACTCCAAAAAGGATGGTTTCCAAGCACATTTGATACCAAGGCCGCGATTTCAAGATTTAGTGACGGGTTTTATCTTGTTTTTATATACTCAGGCTTATAACCTGTATAAAACACAACACAACCCAAAGTAGCCAAAACAAGGGATAATAGTAGATAACGCTACTCAATAATGCATAGAAATGCGTGGAAAAAGATGGAATAAATGCATATAAAAGGCACGAATCAAACCTTATTTATGAGAACGAATCAAATCATTCCATCTATAAATGAATTCAAATAAGAAAGAAACAGCTAGGATGGTCGGTTCACCGCGGTCCAGAACGATCTAAGGCATGGTCAATGGTCAGCAATAAACGGTCTGAAGGGTATTGAACAGGTCCTCTTGGTCTACTGTTTGCCCTAGAATTCTAATGTAGCTCTCGCCCTAATTAGAGTATCCTATTGTTCATAGCAAGTCTTCGCCTTTTCCAATCTCTCGATCCAGGTCAAGGTTTAACAAGATGGTCTACTAATTACGTGCAGTTAATTAATCAAACCGCTATCAGATGTTATGATTAACAAAACAAACGGAGTAAACAGCTAGACCCAAAACCCTAAAATATTATGTCATAGAACCGCGGATCCTTTATATCCTAGCACGAGGGATTTAGCTATGCATAATTATATCCCCGGCAACGGCGCCAAAATTTGACAGTCTAAATCGTACACCTGTCAAAGATAAACCAACTGGCCTAAGCTAATGCAGTAGAGGAAGTCGGGATCGTATCCACAGGGAGACAAATGTGTTCTATTTGCAATTCTAAGTCTGTCTAAGTCACAAAACTGGTGGTTTGATTGGTTTTGTCTATTAACTAAAGCAGCAAGCAAAAGAAATTAAATTAAGGGAAAGGAATTCAAATAGGAGAAAAGGCTAGGATATCGGGTCACCACGGTCAGCAACGATCAAGGTAAGGTTAACGGTCAGCACAAATACGGTCTGAGGGGTAATGAAAAGGTCCTTTCGGTCCGCTATTCGCCCTAGAGTACTAATTTAGCTTTCGCTCTAATCAGGATAGTCTATTGTTTGTAGCAGGTCTAACTTTTTCCAATCTCTCGATCTAGGTCAAAGTTTCCCGGGTTAAATAATCAATTACGTCGACGTAAACAATTAAATGTTATTAGATGCTACAATTAACAACACAGATTTATATTAATGCCAAACCTAATAATCTAATTAAGGTCGTCTTATAACCATGGCTCCCCTAAATCCTAGCAAGGGAACTTAGCTACGCATAATTGAATTAATGAAATTAACAATAAAAGGGATAACTAGATGAAACATAATGAAAATACAAGAATAGAAAATAAACATAAGATAAAAGAAATAAAGAGAATAAGAGAACATGAGAAAAAGAGGAATAAAGATAAAGAATTAAAATTAAGAACAAGGGTTGATTGAATTTCCGAATAAAGGAAAGAATTACAAGTTTTAGATCCAAAAATCCTAAAGCAAAGCAACGTATAAAAGTTTCTACAATGTAAATAGATAACCTAATAATATTTACTAAGTCCTTCTTAAATAAAAAGAGGGGTAATGGGCCGAAATTATAAAGAAGATTTCGACCAAACTGGAGATAAGTCGATCGACTAAGAAGAACGACGATCGACTTTTCTGTCGTCGCGCAGTTCCTGCAATGCGCACTGAACTTCAAACAGCCGCCATTTCTTCGTAACTTGGGCAAATAAAGCGTTTTTAGTGGCGTTGGAAAGGTAACAGGACAAGTTTTCATCTCCAATTTGAATCACTTTGTTAGCATTTGTAGAACTCGAGTTATGACTCTTCATAGTAGGTACTAGTAATGTGAAGCCTTTGTTTTGCTCTATACGCTTCCTTACTTCACTAAGGACTCCAAAAAGGATGGTTTCCAAGCTCATTTCATATCAAGGCCGAGATTTCAAGCTTTAGTGATGGGTTTTATCTTGTTTTTTTATACTCAGGCATATAACCTGTATAAAACACAACACAACCCAAAATAGCCAAAACAAGGGATAATAGTAGATAACGCTATTCAGTAATGCATAGAAATGCATGCAAAAATATGGAATAAATGCATATAAAAGATACGCATCAACTCCAATAGTAACCAGTAACCGACTACACACTGAAGTGTGTAGCCCTGCCAGGTTACCAATCACAACAGGTAACCCTCGCCACTAGTGGGGACCGTAGCCGTACCACCTAAACCCCGCTCATCGCAACGAGTGAACCCATATCATTAATGTGCACATCTCCCTTGTGAAGGGAGCCATAAGGGGCGAACTTGGGTGTGAAGACCATCTCCCGAAAATGGCTTCACCAACAGTAACCAATAACCAGAGATATCATAATCAACCAGAATCACAGTAATAATGCCAATCAATCAATACAAATGTTGTTTTATAACTAATTATGCAATCAACTGAGTAGGAAAACCCTACCTTTTCCCAATCCAAGCACACACACACAAGTAACCGAAATAGCAAACCTCCATGGAACCATCACCTACAAGCAATAATCACATACAATTACCAACTACCCCTCAATTAACCGATATAGTATGCCCAATTACCAATTACCTCAATTTTCCCAAATTAGGGTTTACTTAACTATAAGAATAACAATAAATCAACAAGGATTAGACACTTACTACTGCGATTGACACGGAATAAGATGCTAAAACTCAAGATCTAACAACCTTCGCCTTGGAGATGATTATAATGTTTAGAGAGGCAGTGTACGTAGTTTATGTTTGAAAAAAGTGATGAAGAAATGATTAGAAACTGTTAACACGCCTTTATATACCTCTCCAATTATTTTAATCATAATCGCGGAAAACTAACCAGTCAGACCGGGTACTCAGTCGAGTACCTGAAGTACTCGACCGAGTACGACCTACTTGACCGAGTTCCTCAATACTCGGCCGAGTGCAGCCAAAACAGTAGCCTATTTAAAAACACTCGACAACTTACTCGACCGAGTATGGTCTACTCGACCGAGTAAGCTGAGACTAGAAAACCGTAGTATTACATAATTGATTACCACTCCTATTATCTATCAAATGTTGATGCAGTACATCAGTGTAGTAATCATGTAATAAAAATTGTATACCTGGATTTTGGTACATGTGTGGTGGTTGGGTGAGACGGACAAATCTAGTAGTTGGTTATCGATGGTGGCCGCAATGGGGTGGGCAGTGGTGTGCGAGGTGGGTGAGAGAAGATGAGAGATGAGAAATGAGAGGGGAATCGTAAAGAAAAGAAATTAAGGAGATGTGAAATGAGAGGGTATTATGGGAAATGTTGTACCGTAATGACTAAAAAGAGTATTGCGAAAATAAATGCCCAAATATAATCATGATAAATATTTTTATTACTAGTTGCTGCGCCGCGCCCTCCCGGGCGCGGAGCCCCAATTTGTTTTATTGTTTATAGAAGACCAACATGAATCTTGTTGAGGTACCGAGCATTGGCGTATAGAATAGAATGTTAATACTTCGCTAATTTGGTCTCAACCATTTAACAAACATATTGGCAGCTTTACTCCACTATTGTGGGTGGTCAAATTCATATAGGACGTCTTAGGCGTTAGAACGCACAGTTATACAACTGTCACGAATTTGAACGTACCGAAAAGTCATAATAAAGGTACAATGATACAAGCTAGCTAGGATTAAGATGGAAAAAAGTGAGAAATGCCTATAAGTTGCATAAAAGATAGCTACTTATACACAAAATGTAAGGTTTGTCTAGTAGTCATATGTTACTAACTATCCGCTACATCCAGAAGGTAGCTGCTTGTTTTACTTCCAATCCGAAATTTTCCGTACAATAAATCAAGCTTTCGGGCTACCTAACTCAAAACATTTCCTTCTTATACTTTGGGTTGAAAGTGTGCACCGGTTACAGAAGTGTACCAAAAGTTGACAAGATAGCCCATGACTATTTTATGTTTAGAATAGAGAGAATTGTTTGAACACCCACTTCAGCTCTTGAGTTCGTGAAAGAGCAGTGATAGCATGATTGGCATGACCTGAACGTACAACTTAGTAGTCCTTAATTTATTCTCGATGTAGTCAAGGTATCCCACTCGTTCCTACATATAAGTCGGATGTATTTATGGTGAGGCTCAGATGATAATATACATATATTGGAAATGCATAAATGTTGCAAATTCTGAAAGTTCATGATGAACAACACAAAATTAATAAATCTAACTAATATCAAATTCCAAGTTGATATCTCCACTCTTTTCTCCCTTAGGACCCTGGGAGTGTCAGGAAACTGTTACACTCTCAATAGACACCGGTATTTCCGGCATGTCAATATTGCTATTCTATCACTAATAATAAAGCAGTGCATTTTCATGTGAGCACGGTGGTACCAAGCCCTCGGCACAAACTCATTTTCCTAAAAGAATAAGACATTGTTTCCAAAATGTTTAGAGAATGACTAACATTGTTTCCAAAGTAGCGTAAAGAAAATGAAGAACAATAAAATATGGAAAATGATAAAATATATATATGGAAGTTTTAGTTTCAAATTGGAAAGTTGACACATCAAAACCCAGAATTAAGGCTCCATATAGGTAGCTCTTCCATCCCATAAGGTAAGTTGCCTCTACAGAGTTTGCAACATGAAATAGTGCATCAACAATAGTCAAAAGATATGTTTGAGCCATCAACAAAACACGGTCAAACTTTAGCGTCAAATTAACAAATCTCAAGTCCACGCAAACTAAATCTAGTGAAATACTACCTAGAAAAAGTACGCAAGCACACATTTTAAACTAAATAATAATCATTAAAGTTAAATTCATAAATTAACCAAACAAGAGCTAATCACGGAATTGAAACCAGGAAAAATAAAATTAATTATAAAGGAGTAATTGAGATGATAATTTGAGGTTGAAAATGAAATTGAAAGGTAAATGTATAGCCTAACCTTCTATCAGATTTCCGTAACCTTCAACAACAAAAACTGCAATCACAACCAAAAAAGCACCAGAAACAATTGAAAGAATCATACAAGATGAACTAATAAATCACTAAAAGCAATCTAGAATGAATAAATAAATAAACAAATAAATAAAAGCTATAATCGAAGGAACAAATTATGAATAAATACAATGAAAAAGGGGAAGGAAATGAGAGCAGGATGGAACTGAAATAGAAAGATTTTAAAGAGGGGTTCAAAATATGGGAAGAACGAAAAATAGTTGACAAGATGAAAAGTTATTGTTTGTGGAGAATATGGAATTGTAGATGAAAGAACGAGAACAAGGCGGAGAAGCAGGAAGTAAACAAAGGTAAATGCTTTGGTATGTACCTCGCAGAAATTGCGAATGTCTATGAATACACTCCAAGCATCTTCGTCTGTCTATGACTGTTTCCGACATCACAGGGACCGGTTGCAGTCGCCTTCAAAACCGGATTCGAAACATAAGTAGCGATCGTATTAGTAGAAAGCTTGAACAATAGTAAAAAGCAACCGAAGACTAAAATGAAATTTAAAATTTTGAGACAGGTGAATGAATTGATGAAGTTTATTGGAACTGAAAGGGGGAATGAGTATGAGGAAATAGAAATTGGTCAAGTGAAATTTGCGGGGGAGATCACTCCTCATACACTAAGAAAATGAAAAGATCAAAGAGTCATAACAAACCTGCAATGGAACGTGGAAATTGCGCGACGGAGTAGGACATTTGTTTCTGGGTATATAAACTGCTAATAAAACGACAAAGCTAGGTAATATTTACAATGAATTGCATAAAGAAATTGTTGGCTGATATCTACCAAAGCAAATGTTGAGAAACTAAGAGAATAAATTATTCATGTTTGGCAAACAACTCATTACCAAGAAATTGTTGGCTAGCACTATAAGGATATAATAAGGCTTGGAGGAGGGAAAGAAACACGGACATGCATCATCCCACGTAAGCAACCAATCTTCTCTAATAATGAAATGTGATTTTGAGAATAAAGAGTGGGGAAAAAAACATGGGCATGCATATAGAATTTCATCGATTTCAATACCAAAATAATAAAGACAATAGTTGCAAGATCATCTGTATTCCCTACCTTCACTATTACTATAAAATTACATAATATTTAGCTACCTAGAAAATAAGTTTGAGTGTAGTTTTATTGTCGGGGCTTTAGGTAAACAACTAAGACGACCAAGGATTATCGACACCAATATAAACAAAATAATAATCTTAGATTTCAAAGTAATGTCAGGCAAGAGTTTCCTCAACTATCCTCAGCTAAGATAGATAAGGTTTTAATAAGGATAAAGAGAATCCTCATATAACTAAACAACACAAGCAACACCAGGCCTATACAAGATATGAACATACTTCGGAGTTCGGACGACTCCCACCAACAGCAAGAACCATGAACATAAACCTCAACAAAAGGCCACGAACGAAGAAGACGGGTTCAACAGTAGTGTTAGGGTAGTTCTAAATAATGATGTCGTTGCCACATCAACCTAAAGATCTCAAGGAATAGACGAACATTAAGCGTAGCACCCCTGTCTTTTGGCAGCTCTCTAACAAACCATCAAACTCTTGAAGTGTGATTCATCAATTCACTCTTCAAGTAACTCATCATAATAGCCAGAAAAATAATCGAAAAAACATTCAAAAATCAAGGGATATGGGTATGATGGTACAAAATTATTACACCCCGTTTGAGCCCCTTTTTAAAGATTTTACATTTGCTGCATACATAATGCATAATGAAAAGGCGTTCCGTGATTAAGATAAAGCCGATATATTATACGTGTATACATATACTGCATGTTCAAAGATTCCTCCTTTGTCTCATGTACTCTACCCATGAGCAAACATTTGAAATTAACGTCAATATCCTACAACTAAGTAAAAAAATCACATTTCTACAATGTCCATACAAATACAAAAGAAATATTACTCCACTGCCCCGGGGACACTTGCATACGATGCGGGGTCGATATATGCAACCTTAAGAGGGTGTTTCAGATGACCCCAATGAAAATTGTGGAAACAATTTTATTGAGTGATGGCTGCTTCACAATTGGAAAAGCATAGCCATTTTATTTATTCCATCATAAATAAAGGCCAAAGAATACCAGGTCCTTGGCTCCATTGCCTCAATTGGAAAAAGAAAATTAGTAATTACCAATAGAGTAAGTCTTCATTGACTTAGCAGTAGCCAGAGTTTGGTCAATCTCGGCCATCTGACCAATCTTCTCCTCGAATGTCATTCGGCTCAAAAGATCCTTTACACAGGCAGCAGCTGGTTATTAAGGATCCTTGTATATCATGTACTCATTTTGCGCAATCGTCCCCAAAACTCCATACTAACACAATGTTAATCACTAATCAAACTACCCTCACCAACATAACCAATTCTTTATTTTCTCCCCCTTTACAATGCTGAAGCTGAAACAAAAAAAAAAATCAAATTAGAATCACTTCAATATAGCAAATAATAAATTTATGGCGACAAGCATCTGCGGATAACAATCTCGGTGGAAAATTAATGGAATTTTAGAGAAAAGAGGCAAAATCCCAAGGTTTAGTCAAATGGCAACTTCATCTAGCACCCAAAAGAAGATGATAATAGTACTACCATAAAGGTGAATATTTATACTTAGTGCATATATAATTATAGATCAATAAAAATATATAAAAAGAGCAAAAGTTTCTCAACAAATTCCAAACTTTTTTGCCACAGAAAAGTTCGTGTATTCGGGGTGGAAAAATAAAAGCATATAAAGAATATAATGTAACACCTTCATTCAAATACCAAGATAGAAGAAACAAGAAGCAACTATAAAACCCAAAAACTACCATCCAATAAAGGGCAAATAAAAAACACAAATACACGCAAACAGTGCGGTTTTGTTTGATTTATTGTTAATGCATTAATGCCCTCGAGCGTTCTTCTAAAAAAACACAAATACACCTGCAAAAACAATGCATCTAAAAACAAAATTCATAAATAAAAAAATAAAAGAATAAATGAACCAAAAACAAAATCACATAATATCAAAGATTGGAATAGAATCTAAAACATTAGAAATGTATACTTTCTAAGCATACTATTATCAAGAGAATAATACTCCATCCATCCCAATCATTTGTTTACCTTTTATATTATTTGTGAGATCAAAGGTAAAAAAATGATCACTTGATTAGAATGCAAGTGCAAGTAATCAAGCAACAATTTTAAGGTATAAAAGACATCAACTTACTTGCATATGAAGCAGCTAAAGATCAAAAACTTTAAAACCCATAAGTTGGAAAGTAATCTTAAAAAATGGGTTTCAGGCAAATGATTAATTAATTAACTACAAATTTGAAATTTAAAATAATTAGGGAATAGGGAAGAAATTTACTAAAGTTGAAGGATAGCAGCAGCAGAGCCTTGATTACTATTAGCGGTTAGAAAATAGAGGAGGGGGGTATTGCTTTCCTTGTTTTAATATCTACTGGAGTGGCGACATGGGAGTGACTCTCCAACGTCACTTTTTGTTGTTCATACACTTGGTCAACTACTGGAGTGGTCGGGTGTATCGAAAATGTCGAGAATTGTTAACGATTTTCTATTTGCTACATTATTTAATACATACGGAGTATAGAACTATTATTTTATTCACTTGCATATTACTCGTATTAGAATGCTGAATTAAAAGAGAAGGTTGGAGAGTAGATGACAAGAAGAGAGTTCCAGCCAAACAACCAGAAAATGAAACTTTAAAACCAGCAGAAATGAACTAATCTAGGCTCCACATAAAAGGGTTAACAAAAGATGAACACAATTGATAGACTAACTTAGGCTTAAAGGCAAAAATCTCAACAGGCCACCAAAATGTGGTCAAAAGGCCCAAAACTACCGGGGAAAAAAAGAACCAACAACCTTTAATTTTCACACGATTCTACCAAACAAAAGGCCACAAAGGCTAATTAACGAAACAATCAACATGACACACAATAAATAAACGGCAACGTAAGTCAAAGATTATACCTAACCTAAGTGATAATTCTGAGGAGAAATAAGTGCAATAGTTTGTCTGCGGACGGAGAACTGGACGCCTCATCCTGAATGTTCAAACAGACAAAAGTACCTCCATGTATAAGAAACACTAACACATGAGTATTAATTCCACTAACCAAACAAATGTACCATTTCTGCAATTCTACACAAAGCTACCATGACCACACATTTGCATAAGCAACACTCAACACAAATTTTATACTGGTCATCCCATAACAGCTTCCCAATGTGCTAACACCCAATAAGTTCGCAAACTGTCAGACTCCATCCCACAATTCACATGACCGCTCTAAACATGAGCCAGTGTTGCAATAACATTCTACACGTATATCCCCGAATCCAAGAACTCCCAAAATTGTCTTGTGTGCACAGAAAACCATTCAGATGGCCAATTACTTATTCTGGAATAAGTCACTACTTATAAGCTAAAGTTAAAAAATGAATTATTAACTAAGGAGCTTTAAATGTGCAATGGCTTATGAATAGTTAACTGAAAATTTACCTATTCAGGACAGCATAGCCGGAAATGTAGAAAACTCGTAATCTCACCAAATCTCGCACAAACCAATCCCCTGCATTATTACACAAGCAACATCCTTTTAAAACTCACAAAATTGTCATCACACCACTCTAACATACTCAAGAACTAAGCTAAAGAAGACCTAAAAACCAAATATAAAAGCAGCTAAGACCACATTCTGTAACCAGACTGCAACATAAATCGAGAAGGGACATGTAGATGATACCTATGAAGGAGAAATTGAATGACCGTATCAACAATCTCGTTTGACAAAAACCTGGCATGAAACGAAAAAGTAGTCAGATGAATCAACTTGATACATGGACAAAATATGTGGAGCTTGACTATAATATGAAGCTTAAATGAACACATAAGTAAACCACACAGGCATATTTTTCAATTTCGTACCTTCGATTGATGACAACAACTTCATATTCTTGAGGTCGGCGATACAACTTGGCACGAAAAAATGGAATGTGTGGTTACTGGGTTTTGTGTCTCCGTAATTAGATAACTGAACATTCACCCTGCAATGACAAAGAATTCAAGTATCAAATTTTAATCTATAGGTTTCTTAAAACTCCATAACGATTCCAGAGCAAACAAAACGACGGCACATAAAATGCACCAGTACCTGAAATTCTTTAATGTCAACAATTGAGAAAAAACTCCTTACTCTACTCCTCGTTTGATGAAGAAAAGACCTTCAAGTCCTTCCAAAAACATCCATGGCTTCCGGATGATCAGTCTACCACAATAATACAAAACTAGCCACAATAATAACGTTGCGTTGATGCCTCAAGGGATTCGAAAAATTGCAGGCTAAGGTAGGGTGGCCTACTATGAGAATCCTTACAGTATCACCCCCCCCCCCCCCCTCCCCATATATCTACAGATTTTACAGCTTGGCTTGAAAGCACTATAATCCACAAACAGACACCAGTGTTAACTAAATTAAATGATAAGAAGGGTTTGTAAAGATATTAACAGAAAAAGGATTAACTTCTTCCGCTTCTTCAATATGGTTTGGATCACAACATCCCGCCATTTTCAAGATATAATTATTTTACAACGATAATTATGATTATCCGTCCATTAAATAAATCCTGTATTACAAAAATAAAACCAAAGAGGGAAAAGGGAAAGATTAATGATAAGAAAATTAATAATTAATTTTAAAGAGGTAGTTGATGATAAATCAAAGATATCCACACTAAAACCTTCTAAATCATCCAACATTGGAAACAAGTCTAATCAAAAGCTACCTAAATATCCAAACTCAAAGATAGTTGATGATAAATCAAAGATATTCACACTACATCTTAGACCAGTAAAAAGAAATGCGTCTTAATAAAAACAATGAAGCTAGATGAGCAAAAGACAGACAATTAAAAATTAGTGGAACTTACCATTATACACCAAATCCTACAAGCTCTTCATAATAAAAAAAATGTCAGACCCTTATTCTAGAAGTGTAAAATTAAACTGTGAGAATAAATCCTTACATATTGAATAAAATCATTGTGAATGATCTGCAATAAAAAAAAAGGCAAATTAGGATAAAAACGAAAAATTAATGAGTAAACTGAGTTGGAATGAGTAATGAAGAGGGATTCCTGATAAAAAAGAGTGATGAATAGGAAAAAGGTAGAATGAGTAATGAAGAGGGATTCCTGATAAAAAAGAGTGGTGGAAAATGAGACGCATAGGCACTTTTTCTTCAGAAGCCTTTTTGCAAAGGGGGTTAGAAAGCTGATTATGGCTTGGATTGTTGTGGGGGATGATGATGTGAACATTATTTGCGCACATTTAGTCCCCTAATTGAGCCTATTTTGCATACTATTATAACATTCTATGGCCATTTTATCCGTAAAAACCTTCCTATTTGCTTTTCTATCGCATTTCATATGTTTTGTAGAAAATGAGATAATAAGGCGGAAATTCCCGTCTTTCGTGCATATTTGAAAGCTTATTGATGATATTAGATGGACTAGTATGAAGAGAAGGCAAGAATGATGACCAATGATGTAGGAATAAAGAGTATATAGAAGGGTCATAAGATTTAAAGCAACGAGGAAAAGCAAGGATGCCATTCATGAAGAAAACTGCTCGGAACGCAAACCAAAGGTTGCTCCTTTGACTCTAAAAATATGCTAGATGGAACGGCGTCGAAAAAACAAGTGATCTAGGCTTTTGAATCACTCCAATAGGAGTCCGGATGAGAAAATGACGTCCGTTTTACAATCCGAGGTCAAACAAAGAAGCTGTTCAGGAATCCGCGCGTCCCGAGCTGAAGACGCTCGTCTTCCCTACAATCCGCTCGGATTGCTCTAAATCCGCTCGGATTCCCTTGCTACAATCCGAGCGTCTTGCTCCAAATCCGCTCGGATTCCCTTGCTACAATCCGCCCGTCCCGACACCAATCCGCCCGATTCCTTTCCAAATGATTTTCGTGTTCTTCAAGCTCCGTGAAAGACGCCCTTCCTTCGAAAAATACCGGCTCCTCCTTGCTCAAATCTCAAAAGTGTAATTACTAGTTTAGCCCTTAGTTAACCCTAATGCATCCACCTAATTTCCACTATAAATACCCCATTTGTAATAATCAAACCATCAAGTTTTCATTAGGTTAATTCAATCCTTCTTTAGATTAGATTAGGAGTAGATTAGAATAGATTACTCTTCAATCTTTCCACAAATTGCACATTAATCTTTCCTTTAATCATTGTTCAAGTTTATTATTGAGTAATTCAAGTTTATTATTTGGTAATTAGAAGATTATTGGGTTTATTGGGAGATTGACAACCTTCCATCAATCATCAAGTTCTTCTATTATTCTTTGCATTATTATTTTGGAATCTCCATAGGTATAATTCTCTTAATCCTTGTTTTAATTATTGTTAATCTTTCTTACTTGTTCATCATGTTTGGCTTTGTTAGTATGATTGACAACCTTATTAACATGTTAAACTTGATCATGAGTGAGTAGTCTCTTAGCTAGGGTTAAATGGGTGATTAGGGGAAACCAACATGGGGAATGATTCATGCTTAAATTAATATGCTTTCATGGTTTATTTGCTTGCTTGTTTTGATCTCAACTCATGCACATGTTATATTTGATGAAATGCTAAGCCTATGAATCCTTGCATTTACTATCATCTTCTATCCTTTCAATGAGACTTGTAAGACATAAACCAACTCGAGTCTCATTAGACCATGTATGTTATTGAGTAGGGAAGATTAAGTCGACTTGTAGGTGTTGTACAATCTAATCGATTCGGCTCCGGGACCCAAACTTTCCTAGGATTGTAAGATATAACCCAACTCAATCCATCACAACAATAATTGCTTGCTTATAATTTGAGAACATGTTTGTATGATCAATTCCCATGATTCCCCTATGACCCCATGACATCCTAGCACTTTTTATCAATTGTTTACATCCTTCCTTTTGTTGCTTGTTTATTGCATCTATTAGATTAGAATCATCAACCCATTATAATTGTGACAACCCCAAGCACAACCATAATTAGATTGAATAATTTGAGTAACCACCGTCCCATGGATCGACCTCGACTTACCACTAACTAGTTGTATGTTGAGTATTATAAATGTGTTTGATTGGACGTGACCCGACGACATCGCTCCATCAAAATGGCGCCGTTCTTGGGGACGGTGTTGTTTATTTGAATTGTTCTTTTGTCTAGTTTTAGTTGTGCTTCATTTTTTTGAGTTTTATTGTACTTGTTCTATTTCACATGCTCAACATGTCTACATTCAATTTTTGGCAATATGAAAATGAGTCATTTGATGAATATGTTGCAAGATTTGAAGATTATATGACTCATGTTTGGCATCATGGTTTTACTATTTCAAATTATGAAGCATGTTGTGTTGTTTATAATGGCATGAACCTTGAAACCCACAACTTGGCATTTCACTTGAGTGGTGGTAGGATATGTGAGATGAGTTGTGAGGAATTTTGGGAATTTGTTGAGTTCATGACCACCCATTGTCTTAAGCAAACTATACATGACATCTTTGAGAATGCCAAGGAGGGTATGGAAGTGATAAAAGCCACATTTCAAAAATTCATTGAGGAAAACTATGATGAAAATGAGATTTGTGAGGATGAGAAACCTTCCTATAACCTTGAGCCAACCCACTTTGTCCACAAAATTACCCCACCTTGGGAAGATGGAGTGCTAGATGAGGAGAGTGATGATGAGGAGGAGTACATTCTTGATTATGAAACTAATGCTTGGATGCTGTCATCCTACTCTTCTTGTGTTTCAATGAAATCAACCTCCATGGAATTTGATGTTAATGGGCAAAGTGAGAATGATATGGATGAGAGCTTGAGAGAAAACTCACCCTTTGAGGATGACATATTTGAGGGAGACAATTGTGTTGAACTTGGTGAGCCTTGTTACGACAACCCCTTTGATAATGGACCTTGTTGGGATGAGGAATATGATGAGGACATTTGGGAACCCCAAATAGACACCCTTAAAATCACCTTGGATGATAATGAGAGTACTTGCATTGAATATGGTGATTTTGACTATTTGGAGGATGAGTTGAGAGAATTGCCAACCAACTACCCATTTCATGTTCCTACCATCCATCATTTCTCTTATGATTTTTGTTATGATGCTCTTGATATGCTTGTTCGGTCTCTTACTTGGGCATTATTTCATTGCATAATATTGTGTTGTTATCCATGCCTATTCATGTCCCACTCCCAAGAATTTGACCGACTTCTACGTGCTTTGAGTGCTAGTGATAATCTTCCATGAAATTGTTTAAAGATAATCCTTGGTTTGATGGAGTTCCTTAATAACCATTAATTTGTATATATGCATTTAGTGTAGTTTGCATTGTATTATATCTCACATGATTAGATTAGCTTGCATTGTATTTATTCCACATGATTCATGTAGTTAGTTGCATATAGACTAGAATTCATGCATAGTTACTAATGACCAAACCTATTTCTTTCTACACTAGATATAGTGTTTAAATCGGTTTGGGGAGGTTTGATCATAGGTGACCATAGCTTAATAGAAATCATGCATCATATAATATAGTTTAGTTTGCATTCATTTGTTATATTTGTCATATAGAATTGCATTTAGTTAGAGCATGCATTCATTCATATCATATCATTGTATTTGTACTTCAATTTCCATAAAATCAAAAATCCAAAAACATGTATTTCCTTTTTATTCCTACTCCTACATGTACATTGAGGACAATGTCCAAAATAAAGTGGGGGATGGGAATTTATATTCCAAAATACATAAAAATTGAAAATTTTTGAAAAATCACAAAAATATGTCTTTTAAATTCATAAAATCAAAAACCATAAAAATTTGAAAAATTGAAAAATCCAAAAACAAGTTCATTTCCTTTATAGTGTAGTCTTGTATATATTGTCTTGTATATATTGTGTTTGTTTTATCCTTGTTCACATTGATTGACTACGCCACATCCGAAACATGAGGATATTGAAGACCGCATGGTATGATCTTTCCAATCTCCTTTTTCCTCTTTATGTTAATGACTATGTGGCTTCATTTTGATTGATGAGGTATAACAATGTGAACTTAGGACTTGCATTTAGTTTATATGTCATATTAGTTAGTAGAATCATATGCATTAGGATGTTTATGTGCTAGTTGCATCATGGCATGTAGTTTGCATGTTAGAAAATTTTTGCGAAACCGTCTACTTGGGAAGCTTGACAAGTGTATATAGGCCCTAGTAGATGCTTTTTCTTCTTAAAACTTTGCTTGTTAGAATACTTGTAAAACACCCTAGGATGTGTCATGCTAGTATCCTTTGACCCATGGATTAAGGCCTAGTCAAGAGTACCTTGTGGTGTGATAACTCCTTGGCTACCGTTTATTCCAAGGTGACCCTTGAAACCATGCATCCATCATCCATGTTCTACCACATTTTTGTCATCAAAGAGAATGGGCACAAAAAGAAATCAATTTGAGTTCAATGAAATGAAAAGTGAAAGAAAGTTTGCAAAAATGCATCGAATGAAAAGAGGAGCAAAAATAGAACTCCTAAAGTTTCAAATATAAGCCGCCCTCACTACATATGGGGTGACTTTGAAAATGTTCAAAAGAAATGCAAAAAGTTGTCAAGTGTTGAAATGCCATAAATCAAAAAGAAATGGCAAGAAAGTGTTCTCAAATGTTATATGCCACAAGAAATTGGGGGGGAAAACAAAACAAAAGCAAACTCCCAAAGTGAAACTCAAATTCTATGGATCCCTTTATCCATCGTATCCATTTTTGTGCATGGTAGAGAGGGGACGACCCTTCTTCTTGTCTAGGCAAGAGGGGGAATTCCGCGATCCTCCAGTGTTTCTAACACCATAGGGAGTCTACTCTTGACAAAAGCATTTAACGATTGAGGACAAAGGTACCCTAGCTTGACACAACTTGGAGGTGATTTATTGGTATCCTTCTAGGCTTAGTAGTTTGAAGAAATTGCATCTATGAAGGAGTGTGTACCCTTGAATTGCTTCCCTTGTAGATAATTTCCGCCACTTAGATGAGGAAAGTGGCTATTCTTTTGTAGATGCATCCATTATTTGATTTTGTGTGCTTAATGATTGGATGTGTCGCCATTTTGGCAAGCCCCACCTTGCCTTGCAAGAAGGCATCCTACCTCATGGTTGTCTTGTTGTGAGTTGAAGGGGCGGAGTGAGACCCGCTAATTGTCTCACATCGGTTATATTAGTAGGATAGTTTAAATAAAGGTCTAGTTTTTGTCACCTCTTTACTCGGGACGAGTAAAGGTTCGGTTTGGGGATATTTGATGTGAACATTATTTGCGCACATTTAGTCCCCTAATTGAGCCTATTTTGCATACTATTATAACATTATATGGCCATTTTATCCGTCAAAACCTTCCTATTTGCTTTTCTATCGCATTTCATATGTTTTGTAGAAAAGGAGATAATAAGGCGGAAATTCCCGTCTTTCGTGCATATTTGGAAGCTTATTGATGATATTAGATGGACTAGTATGAAGAGGAGGCAAGAATGATAACCAATGATGTAGGAATAAAGAGTATATAGAAAGGTCATAAGATTTAAAGCAACGAGGAAAAGCAAGGAAGCCATTCATGAAGAAAACTGCTCGGAACGCAAACCAAGGGTTGCTCCTTTGACTCTAAAAATATGCTAGATGGAACAGCGTCGAAAAAACAAGTGATCTAGGCTTTTGAATCACTCCAATAGGAGTCCGGATGAGAAAATGACGTCCGTTTTACAATCCGAGGTCAAACAAAGAAGCTGTTCATGAATCCGCGCGTCCCGAGCTGAAGACGCTCGTCTTCCCTACAATCCGCTCGGATTGCTCTAAATCCGCTCGGATTCCCTTGCTACAATCCGAGCATCTTGCTCCAAATCCGCTCGGATTCCCTTGCTACAATCCGCCCGTCCCGACACCAATCCGCCCGGATTCCTTTCCAAATTTTTCGTGTTCTTCAAGCTCCGTGAAAGACGCCCTTCCTTCGAAAAATACCGGCTCCTCCTTGCTCAAATCTCAAAAGTGTAATTACTAGTTTAGCCCTTAGTTAACCCTAATGCATCCACCTAATTTCCACTATAAATACCCCATTTGTAATAATCAAACCATCAAGTTTTCATTAGGTTAATTCAATCCTTCTTTAGATTAGATTAGGAGTAGATTAGAATAGATTACTCTTCAATCTTTCCACAAATTGCACATTAATCTTTCCTTTAATCATTGTTCAAGTTTATTATTGAGTAATTCAAGTTTATTATTTGGTAATTAGAAGATTATTGGGTTTATTGGGAGATTAACAACCTTCCATCAATCATCAAGTTCTTCTATTATTCTTTGCATTATTATTTTGGAATCTCCATAGGTATAATTCTCTTAATCCTTGTTTTAATTATTGTTAATCTTTCTTACTTGTTCATCATGTTTGGCTTTGTTAGTATGATTGACAACCTTATTAACATGTTAAACTTGATCATGAGTGAGTAGTCTCTTAGCTAGGGTTAAATGGGTGATTAGGGGAAACCAACATGGGGAATGATTCATGCTTAAATTAATATGCTTTCATGGTTTATTTGCTTGCTTGTTTTGATCTCAACTCATGCACATGTTATATTTGATGAAATGCTAAGCCTATGAATCCTTGCATTTACTATCATCTTCTATCCTTTCAATGAGACTTGTAAGACATAAACCAACTCGAGTCTCATTAGACCATGCATGTTGTTGAGTAGGGAAGATTAAGTCGACTTGTAGGTGTTGTACAATCTAATCGATTCGGCTCCGGGACCCAAACTTTCCTAGGATTGTAAGATATAACCCAACTCAATCCATCACAACAATAATTGCTTGCTTATAATTTGAGAACATGTTTGTATGATCAATTCCCATGATTCCCCTATGACCCCATGACATCCTAGCACTTTTTATCAATTGTTTACATCCTTCCTTTTGTTGCTTGTTTATTGCATCTATTAGATTAGAATCATCAACCCATTATAATTGTGACAACCCCAAGCACAACCATAATTAGATTGAATAATTTGAGTAACCACCGTCCCATGGATCGACCTCGACTTACCACTAACTAGTTGTATGTTGAGTATTATAAATGTGTTTGATTGGACGTGACCCGACGACATCGCTCCATCAGATGATCAGTTGGATATTTATTTAATGAGTGATTTTTACAAAATATCTATTGGTTTTAAATTTAAAGCCTGGAGACACTGTTGTATTAGTTGCACTATAACTACTATGGCCTATGCAATCTGGGAAAAGCTTAATTCAAGGTTTATGGGAGAAGTCAACCTTACCTTCTCAAATCGCGATTAGTACTGGTCATATGGGGTTTGATGACTTCGGCACTATGAACCCCATGTTTACGAAGGATTGTTGAAATGTTTGGATGATTCGTTTTCTCTGCTGTGTCAAGGCGGTTTCACCTGCCCTGTTTAGTGGTGGTGTGTGTTCATTTTCCTGCTAATAATCTCATGACAATCTGCATACAACATATCGGAATAAGATTCCATATAACTAACAATATCAAAATAAAAACAATAAACACGTATCCTAAATTAGACGACAGCACCCCAGCACCAGGACAGTTCAGTAATGATCAATCGAAGAACTGCGTGCAAGATTGGAAGAAAACTATTAGGATCAAAACCATAAGCTAGGATAATCGATTTTTGCAGCACTTTAATTCAAAGATTCACAGAACAAAGTTGATAAGACTAATATGACACTAAGTAAAGGTCTAGAAAGGCTTCAATATATAGCTAAATGCCAGGTGAATTGCGATTGTCTAGGCGTTTATATGCCCCCTTCGGTAAATAAAAATACATAAGACTTTTGTGTTTGGACTCTAGGAATGGTTAAACTTTCATTCACCAATATACCCACCGCACTACAGACTGCGAGTAACAAAAAGTGCCCTTCTAGAAACCTTTGAAAAGGAAAATTTTAGAAGAATTATGACAGAAATTGAATCTAACAGGACCCCTGCTTTTTCATGAAGTTATATGCAACGCTGTATTGATTTATTGATCATAGAAGGATCTGACTTAATTGGTGGCACTTTGTAGAACTCAATCATAATAAGTTCCATCGAGTTTAAAGTCCATACTCCTCCTTCCCCAGCCGAGCTTGCCTCTTACAAACCGTGAGCGTTGCTCACACCAAATCCTAGGGAGCTAATCTAATCGAATTAGTGGCCCCATAATGTTCAACTGTTAACCGAGCACAATTTAAGCAGGTCCAGTAAAAGTCCTGGGATTTCTTACCGTGTAAATCTAATTAGCTTTGTATGTGACTGGGCCATTGCTGACATGGGGGATGGTTCCTAAAACTGAAACTCAAAACAGTAATTAGCTACAGTAATTCAACATGAGTAGAGTGAGTGTAAAAAAAACACACAAAGAAAAACGAAATTAAGATGGCATACTGAATACATGGCTGTCACCGTAGTCGTCATTGCCATCGCCATCACACCAACTCCTATGTAAAATAACAAGAGTTAGATCAAGAAATAGATACAACTTGTACCTACTGTATCGAACAACCCAAGATAAATAAATTCTATCCCAGGAGAAGAATCACACACCGTTTGTCTGCGCATGTTTGTGGAGTTGAACGCGAAAATAAAGAAATCGACAAATTAGGGGATTGAATAAACGACGAAAACGAAATTCATTACCAGCATTCGAAGCAACTAATTTACCAGGCGTAACAACAAAATGAATAAACAACGAAATCAAACTGGAAAATATCAGTATAATACACAAACAATAACGATATCAAACTGAATAAACAACAAGAATGGAAATCAGAATCGCTTTTAATAAAAAAAGAGAATTGAATTTTATGTCAACGCGCAACTTCCTAAAGCCTATCCCCGAATGCTGCAACCTCTTACCATGCGATAATACCTGCGCAACACAAAATAAGCCAACCATATGAACTGAACTTTGAGATTTTCGTAAAACAGGTTAAGGCGAACACCAAAACATTGAAAGGTCAAGACTAACTAACCATGTATGAATAACCATGATTGATAGCATTCAATGCAGGCTCTTTCAGCAAGTGCGTAGCGCGGCGCGCCAGTCTTAACCTCCTATACCTGAGCACCACAGAACCTATTGTCAGTGTTATCAATTCCCTTTATGTTTTCGGTGCGCCTAGTTAGCCGCAAATTAAATAATGAGTAGACATGACAGTTCAAAAGCAGTCACAGTCAGTGGGATGCCCGCCTCGGTATCTTGGAAACATAAATTGCACGACTGCTCACCGGCTGACAGAGCAAGCAACAGCTGGGCCCGGTATAGTGAACCCTGCTCAAGAGCGTAACACAAGTTTATTAAAATTCAGGAGAAGCATTATCGCAAACCAAGCAACACAGCTGAATACGACAAAGTTATTGACCCTAAAAATCAAAACTAAAAAAGATGCAAAATTATTGACCCTAAAAATGGAAATAGGATGAGACTGTCTCACAAAGTAACGAACAAAAAATAAGGTAAGATGAGATACCGAGAAGGCTCTAGTTTGTCGAATTGGAGCTGAAAGGGAACCACTCAAGTCAAATCACCAGACTCAATTGCTGCAATAAGCTGCACAATTTAGCAAACAAACACATGCTTATAAGTAGAAGGCCAACGGAGAACAAAAAACAAACACCTAATATCGTGAAAAAAAAAATCGTTCGGACAAATGTGAAAGCTCATTAAAGGAAACCGGACAGCAACATGCAAATACTTAGTTCGGTAGCAAGAAAAAGAGGGGCAAACGGTAATGGGACTAAATTGATAGGCAAATCACTTACCTTTACCTTATAGAATTGAATCAGAAGTTGGAAGAGATTCCAGCCCCAGGAGCATCTCCATGGCTCTAATTAACTTACCAAAATGCCAAAATGAGAAAGAGGAAGAGGTTAATCATCTAATCTAATATAAAAGGGGGGTGGGGTGAGCAAACTAATAAACAACGAGAAAAAGGAAAATCCCGGGAAACAATGAGTAAACTAACCAACAACAAGAAGAAGAATAAAATAGCTAATGGAAATAAGGAAAAGCCCCAGAAAATAAGAGTAAACTTACCCAAAAAGGATAAAGGAAGTCGTGTATGGCCCAGAAAAAATCAGTCGCCAGCATCATTAGTTGCACCGCCATCGTTAAAGTTGGATGAAATTCCAATCTTTTTCTTTTTTTTTTTATCCAAAAGACTACTACCCTATTTCCTAAAATAAAATCATTTCAAAAGCGAGTCATAAAGATGGTTGTACTATTATATGGGTAATGCAAAGCAAAGATTGACCAACAATAATAGTAAGAAGATTAAAAATATATAATTTCATTTGAAAGAAATTATTAAAGATACCTAATGCAGATGGGTCTCTAACCCAAACACGACATTCCAACTGAATGCGGGTTCTTTCTCGGTATCCTGAATGGGTCCATCGAGACGAGCCATCTACACATAAAATATGCAAACATTGCAGAAGCAAATTAATAGAAAAAGTCAAAGCAATTACTTTACAAAGTTAATTTCAGGATTCAATGAATAACGAAAGAAGTTGCAAAGAAGTTCAAAAAGAGAGATGCTTAACATCAACAGTTAGTTACTGTGACATGAGATTTATCTTCTGCTATGTTAAGTTATGATAAATTGATTTTGCAGGTCACTCACATAGGCCTAAAAGCCTAATTAATCGTGTGCTCGGTGTTTTAGCTTGTGAAAGAGATGGAAAAGAGTCGAACATAGGGTTGTAAAGGACGGCTAATCATTCCATTAGTGTGGTTGCTCTCGAAGAACTAACTGTTGACTAATAGACATTTTAACCAAGCCACTGGCATTATAAATCATAATCAAAGTCAAACTAAATATCCTCCTATATCATTGATAAATCATCCAAATTGTGGAGTCATACGATATAATGTCAAAATATCAAACAACCACAATTTCCTAACAGTCTATCACAACAATAATGTCAAAAAATAGACGCAATTAAACGAGGCCGTTCCGATTTAATCCACAAATTACAGTCAAAACATTTATCAACAAATGAGCAAATTGATCCATAACAATATCATTTAACCCAACACTTAATCTGAATAACACTGCCTAAAAGTTTACAGTTTCAACAGTAGCAGAAAGATGACATCTTTATCCAAAACCACATCCAATATAATGAAATTCAGCAGTATAGAGGAGATGATGCTCTAAATTACCTGTAATTTGAAAGATATGTGTTTCTTATCTCCCTTAAAAGAAGCATTAGAATCACAGCTGCTCATCTTAGTCCTTCCCTGCAAATTCAAAATTCAAACCCAAACTTAATTCCCATTCATTTATCCTGTCAGTGTCCGCTTTCCAAGTCTGCTGCGTTTTCACAATTTAAAGGGTTGAGTGATCAATCTGACACAGAACTATTGAGCCAAACTTCATCAAAAAAACAAAATCCCACTTCTAATTTGTATCTTGTGAATCTAATGACCTGCCTATCCCCTCTCTATACCCCTTCATCATGCTTTGTGCCCCCTCCCACTCCATCTCTTTAAACAAGAAACAACGGCGAGGACACCGCACATGAGAAAACAATCTGAACAAAACCAAGCAAATACGTTCTCCCTCCTTCCCTCCCATCAAGAGTCCATGGCTGTGAACCCCCGCTATAACACGGAAAATATAATTAATAAATTCAAGCGGAAATTTGGAAATTTTTGAAACTTTTAAAGTTTAAAGCGTGGGTTCATTAAAATCCAAAACACAAATAAAGAATGCGGAAATAAAGATTAAATTATACAAACGTGAAAGTCAAGGTGAGGGAAAATATATCCCTCGAATGACAAAATGATAAAAGGTGAGTCTAAGCAATCCTACTAAACCGACTACTAGTCCAAGGTGTTCGCTAGCTCACACATGTCTTCACCCCATATATGCGCCAACTAATACCTGTCATTCATGTAAACATGAACGCCACAGTCAGTGGGGAATAACTCAAGGTTCTCCCAGCCACAAAATGTCAAAACGAACATAACAAAGAACATAAACACATAATCATATTAGATAAGATATGAGTGAATCGGATTATAACTAAACATGGGATCATACGTGTTTAAACAAACAAGGATAAAAGAAATGGTGGAATAAACAAGTAAGTAATGCATAAGCAACAATAAATAATTAGAACAGAAAGACAAGGAAGCAGACACGACCACTTAGCCACGAGCACGTATTTCAAGGAGATATGACCAAAGTAATCAACCAAATAATGCAAGACATTTACCACTCTTAGACTATAATTTCCCCAGGTAGGACTACGATAATGATACGGTCCTAGTCTAAATCTGCAGATTCTCGGGTGTACATCCCGATTCGACGTGCGCCAGCACAGCACGCACCCAAGACTCGACTACTAATGAGACCGAGTACCCTAGTCACCAGAACAGCACGAAAGTGGCGGAAAGACTAAGATAAGACTCACTTGCCAGAACAACACAAGTGGCCAAAAGTCGTACTTGCGAATCAAAGACAAGTAGGCCAAACTGTATTTGCGGAAACAAGACAAGTAGGTCAAACCCGTACTTGCGAACAAAGACAAGCGGGGCGAAATGTATGTCAAGCATATACGATGGTATTATCGCATTTCTACAAGAATACGACTCTTTTCAATTAATCATGTGGAATAAATTACTCGTATTTGAAATACGATAAATAAATGAGAATAAATGAATTAAAGCTCATATAATAGATAAATGAAGATATTTCATATAGTTATGACATGAATAAACAATAAGTTCCACATTTATGATTCATGTGAGAAATATATAAATAAACGGCAAATAATGAATTTAAGATACATAAAACATGTGACGGAATTCAATTTAATTAAACCCGGACAAAAATATTTCACGGATAAAAATTAACCCAATTTAATTAACATGTAGAATAAATCATACGTACTTGAGTCGTGATAAATAAATGAAAAAGAGCAAGTAAAAACTCGTAAATGGAGTATTCCACGTCATTTCATACTTTTATAACGAGGACTACCATTGTATTTCATATAACTAAGCCATTTGAGCATAAAGAAAACAAGCGGGAATGAACAATTGCATTATGTAAAACATGAGATGAAACGTAAATAATCACATGTGAGCCATTCATAAGCATATGCCGCAATATACGAGTGACCCAACAACCACAAGGCATGTCCAAAACTTAACATAGGATATGAGAAGGCATAAAACAAAGGAGGAAAGACGGTCACGGACTACACAAAAGACGAGCTGGACACACACGGATTAAAGTCGTGCTGCCCAGCCGGCCTGCTCGCCCTTGACCACTGTCCAGGCCTGGCCTGGCCTTGCACAGAAACACGCACAAGCAGCATGTAGTACGCAAACAGTCCAGCAGTACAGAGCACCTCAGAAAAAAACGCAGCTCCCCTTCATGGCCCAGCCATCTTAGAGCGGTTTTCTAGGCCAAACTAGGACAGATTCCACCCAAACCAAAGACTCAATCCAAACACGTACATTTACTTGAGACAATATCAAGAAAGTTGGTTCAATTTAACATAAAGAAACCCGTCAAAACAGCCCGCAAAAACTGCTCAACAAAGTCTATTTTTACGATTTATGAAGATCATTTGCGACCGTCTTAAGACGAAATTTTAAGCATGAAAAGAGTGGAATTTCTCACATACAACCAACCTATTACATACATGGATATACACATGAGATAAAAATTAACTAATTGGCTCAAATCGTCCGCGAAATCGACTCAAAACAGTTTAAGGAAAACACCCATTCACAACCTATATACATTGTTTCTAGACAATTTGTGAAGCTGTCTTAAGACAAAATTTTAAGCATGAAATGGACGGAGTTTCTTACATACAATTGACCCAACTCATACCTGTATATGTACACATGATACGAGCTATCAAATTGACTCGTACCAACAACAATTTCAGTCTAAAAATCGCGTCCAAAACTGACCCAATGCAACCCATTTCCACGGTTCTAGCCCAATACATTAAGTAACAAAAATTATTTTGGCTTCATCTAGGAAACGAGAGGATAAATAAAGAAACAGGGGTGGGGAAGCTTTTACGCAAAACAAAACAGACTACTGAGCAATTGATCAGACAAAAGAACGCAATTGTCAGTGATGAAGGTTTATTTGGTCTCAAACGAAGATGGGAGAAAATTAATTGACTCATTTCAACGCCAACAGCACGCCCAAAGCAGTCTCATTTCACGCCCCAAAATAGTCTAATTTAAGAGCATATTGAGACAGAAATTTACCAAACAAATGAGAAAAATGTAAAGAACCAAACCTTATCAAACAAGACAAATAAGACGGAATCTCGACGTTTTGTCGAGTAACCTATCACCGTTACTTTTTTGCACTTCAAAACTCCAAGGAAAACCCCTAAAGAGTACGATCCTCCCACCGGGTCTTCAGTTTCTTCAACTAGAGGGAAGAAAACGAGATAAAGGAGCCAAAAATCAGAACTTTCATGAGACGGGTCAATCTGAAATCACCACAAAAACAAGACTTTCTTACCTTGAAAGATGAAGAACGGAAAGGGGAAGCTAATGGCGTAAATATTAGTGAAAATGGTTGAGAAATGAAGTCGGGATATGTGTTTGAAGGTTGAATGAAAATGGAGTTCATAGCTCCATGTGTGTATAATTGTTGCTGCGTGTTTTGTTGTTTGCGGGACAATTCAAAAAAAGGAAGGGAGAAGGGTGGGGGACGGGTTTAAGGGAGTAATAGTAATAGTAATAGTAATAGTAATAGTAATAGTAATAGTAATAGTAATAAAAGGATTATATAAATGTAGAGTGTAGGAGGGTAGCTGAGGGTGTTGTCGATTTTTGGTTGGTCCGGATTAAACTAGGTTCAAAAGTGAAATGTGACGGTCTATAGCTAGATGGAAAAATGTCTCGAGTTTATTTTAACTTGAGACGGAGACTAATATTATTACTGTCACTATTATTATCCGACCAAAAATACGTATACATTTATTCTTATATAAATTATGCCTCAAAAATATAATTTAATAATACGTATTTTTATAAAAATGAGCTTTTATATAATACGTTCATAAAAATCGTGTTTGACATAAAATTAATTAAATTGAATAATTCAAAAATATATAATAAAGTGATTAAACGGTTTAATAAATTTTAAATGTCAAAAAGGGAAATTTGCGGGTGTTACAATCACCCCACCTTTTAAAAAGTTTCGTCCTCGAAACTTGAAAGTAGAAATGAAAGGTTATAAAAATAAAACTGAACTTTTAAAATCGGTAACCAAAACATTAAAAGGTTACTTACTTGTAAGAATTAAATATTCTTTCAAAAGTTTCAACTAAAATTTTCCGACAGAACCAAGTCGAAAGGCAAATCATTTGTATAAATCAAAATCAAAACACTTTCAAAAACATTAACGGAGAGTTTTCAAAAGTGTAAGTCTCATTCATGGAACGAAATTGCTCTTGTCGTGCACAAAAGAACGCTAACTTTCCAAGTTAAAAACAGGTTTAAAACAAAATCAATTCGCCAATAAGCGTAGAACAAGTTATCAAACGTCTCCAATAACGAGTTCTAACATCCGATCAACGTCAAAATCAAAAGAAAAAAATAATCTACTCAAATTTTCTTTTGCAAAAGCCAAAATAAAAATGAAGGTTTCACCTTTAAACTCAAAAAGGAGTCAAATTTCTGAAAATGTAATATTAAACCTTGACAAAGAAATCGTAAATAGATCAAAGTTAACAGAAATTGGGTAAAATTTAAATAAATCTCGGGTTTAGTAATCAAAATCACGATAAGTAAGTCTATACTCAAAGAACAAATAGGGAATTGAATCAAATTTTCATTTTCAAATTTTTTAAAATAGGAAAGGTTTGTAAGAGTAACATAAACTTTTGACAACGAATCAAAACTGGTAACTTGAAAGTTTAGACATTGAATAAAATGAAAAGCAATTTAGACAACGTAAATACAAAGTAAGCTAAGAGAATACAAACTTAACCAACAAAAAGAGCTATGATGAACATCGTAGGGGTAAGAATTAAAGTAAGGTCAACAAAGAGGTCAAAGATAGAGATTTTATAGGTCACTAGTGTGACACCCCGCGATAAAGCGAAAAATATAACTAATAAATTAAGGCGGAAATTTATGATATTTTAAAAACTTTTTATTACTAGTTAAAGATTAACACGCGGGTTCCAAAATGAAATGAAACAAAGACAACAATAGACAAACTTAGGTTATTACAACCCGAGTCAAGAAAGCGGGGAAAAGATATCCCACGAATAAACAAATAAAGGGGTTTCTAAATTAGCAAACTAATGTCCAAGGGGTTAGTTCTCGCTAGCCCACACGTCTTCCCCCACATAAGCATCTTCACAACCTGTCATTCATGTAAACATGAACACCACAGTCAGTGGGGAGTAACTCAAGGTTCTCCCAGCCACAATATGTCGAAATGAACATAACAAAGAACTAAAACAGGTAAGTTATGTAAGACACTTACGAAAGATATGAATATCGAGTTCATAATTGAACATGACAATTAAATGCGATGAAACAAGATAGATCAACATTAGCATAATAAAGAATCAACTATTCATATGAGACAATTAAATAATATAAAAGACAAGAATACGGTCATTTATACAAAAGCACGCATTTTAAGGAGATACAACATAGATATGAGATTAGAATCCGAATCATGTGAAGCAGTTAAGTAAGGGATCAAATAGAAACTGTAACCGTTACTTTTAAAACCTCTTAACAAACAAGCACATAAAACGGGATTATTAATGTCGCACTCATACTTATGGCTTGCATCTCACCATAAGTACGGATGGGAACATCAATCCCGACGTTCATACCGCAACTAGAGGGCCTCTGGCTCACCCCTAGTATCCGGTAGAACCAAGACTAACAACACAAGGCATAAAAGATAGATACCAATATCTATAACCAAGTAAGATATTTACTACTCATATAAGACATCCAACTCTCGGCAGGACGGCCAACGAGAAAGGTGTCGAAAGGGTATAGTAACCTACTCTCGGCAGTGCGGCCAACGAGAGTGGCGTCAATAAAATAAGATATCCAACTCTCGGCAGTGCGGCCAACGAGAGAGGTATCAAAAGAGTATCGTAACCAACTCTCGGCAGTGCGGCCAATGAGAGCGGCATAAATAAAATAAGATATCCAACTCTCGGCAGTACGACGGCCAACGAGAGAGGTATCGGAAGAGTATGATAACCAACTATTGGCAGTACGGCCAACGAGAGAGGTAACCTAAGTCCAATGAATAGAACAAACTTAGCCCAACAAGCAAGCTAGACAAGTCCAATTAAAATAACAAGACAAACCCACTTAAATTAACAAGACAAACCCACTCAAATTAACAAAACAAATCCACTTGAATTAACAAGACAAACCCACTCAAATTAACATGCCGGTTAAATAAAATATGATAAGCGATAATGAATAATTTACGTTATATGAAATATACGGGATAAAATGTGACCAAGTCCAAGTGACTCATTTATGAGTCCAATAAACAAACTATAAGGAGCTCAATAATTAAATCACATTAAGCCCAACAACAAGATCAAATGAACCCAACAAATAACACATGTGAGAGAGCGATATTTAACGAATTACGTTATATAAAATACGAGACGGATATATATTTAATTATATTTTAAATAAACCGAACTAGCGCCAAAAAAATTTATAAACACGGCTCAAAGAACCATTTGGGCAGCCCAATACTTGCAGAAACGTTGAACACCCAACTGTCTTGTGTGAGACAAAGTTGAAACTTCAATCTAGCAGCTAGTGCCCTATAATTCACGCATTTAAAATTCAATGACAGACCCACCATTATCTCCTAATATAAATCTATAATTTGTTTGTTTTTGTACCATAAAATACTACAAACAAATCTCCCAAAATGGAGAGCTTTGAAGTAGAAAACTCTTAGAATGATAAGGAAGACAAGCATGCCTTAAAATGGGGTGAACAGCCCATAAATTCTACCACCAAACATGACAAAAACAGTCTCGGAGCTACATAAAACATCCCACAATGGCAGCTCTTGTCCCTGGCCAAAACGTACCAATCGTCCCATATGACTCTATTTTCCCGCATAAAAACAGTCCCATGTCGAGTGATATTAAGACAATACTTGAGACAAAATTAAGACGGAAATACTCACGTATGCAGTAAGCTCAAACAGACTCGAGGGACCACAAAAACCGTTCCAACTTCAGCCCAATTAATCCTCATTACTGCTGTTCCAAAGCAGTTCTAAGGCTATAGTCAAACCGTTCCAAGGCAGAGAAGTAAACAGTCCAGTTCGACTCAAACTTAAGATGGAAATTCACAAATACAAGGTGACCCAAAAACGATCCCGAAAACTTAACCTACCCATCTCAAAACCGAACCCAAAACCAGCCACAAACACGGGTTCTCGTGCGCTATAATCCGAGCTCAATAAGACAGAATTCGAGACCGAGTTTCGAACTCAAGACAATCCATTTCAAACACCAATTTAAGATAAAAATTACCATACAAGAAGGAAAAGAGTAAAGAACCAAACTTTAGCGAATAAGAGCATGTAAAACGATACAACAAGACGGAAATTCGACATTTGTCGAGTAACCTATCACCGTTACCTGTCTATGATCTCGTAAACGTCCAAGGGACCATCCAAGGGTGATTTTAAACCCAAAAATGGAAGGGATTAGTTCAGAAACCGCATCCTTGAAAGACGGTCGAAAAGGAATCGGACGAAAGCTGGGTTCTTTCTTGCATATAAAGGAGGAGGACGAGATGGGGAAACTATTGGTGCAAAAATAACGAAATTTGGTTGAGAAATGAAGTAGGGATCTGAGGTTTGTAGCTCGACTAAAATGGCGTACGATCTAAAGGCTTTGGTTGCTGTTGTCTTGTTTTTGTTGTTACAGGTAGAAATGCGAAAAAGGAGGGAGAAGAATGAAAGAGGGGGTGGGGACGGCCCTAACAACAACCATAATATAATATAATTAATAATAATAATAATATTTAATAATAGTATATAATAATAATAATAATAATAATAATAATAATATATAATGATATAAAATGATAATATAAAAATAGAGTGAAAAAGGGTAGGTGAATGAATGTGTTGTTGGTTTTTGGTTGGTCCGGATTAAAGTAGGTATAAAATAAAATGTGACGGTCTAATGTTAGACGGAAATTAAGACGAAGATTATTATTATTACTGCCACTATTATTATCACTATTATTGTCCGACCAAAAATACGTATACATTTATTCTTATATAAAAATACGCCTCAAAAATTTAATTTAATATTACGTTTCTAAAAATCGTGTTTGACACAAAATTAATTAAATTGAATAATTCAAAATATATATAAATAAATAATTAAACGGTTTAATAAATTTTAAATGTCAAAATAGAAAATTCGCGGGTATTACAATCACCTCATCTTTTAAAAAGTTTCGTCCTTGAAACTTGGAGGTAGAAAAGAAAGGTTATAAAATAAAACTGAACTTTTAAAGTTGGTAACCAAAACATTAAAAGGTTACTTATCGTAAGAATTAAAATTGTTTCAAAAGTTTCAAATAAAATTTTCCGACAGAACCCGATCGAAAATTAAATTATTTGCATAAATCAAAACCAAAATACTTTCAAAAACATTAATGAAGAGTTCTCAAAAGTGTAAGTCTCATTCATGGAACGAAATTGCCCTTGTCGTGCACACAAGAACGCTAACTTTCTAGGTCAAAGACAGTTTAAAACAAAAATTAATTCGCCAACAAGCGTAGAACAAGTTATCAAACGTCTCCAATAACGAGTTCTATCGTCCGTTCAACGTTAAAATCAAAACAAAAGGCAATCCACTCAAATTTTCTTTTGCGAAAGCCAAAATAGAAATGAAAGTTTCACTTTTAAACTCAAAAAGGAGTCAAGTTTGTGAAAAGATAACATCAAACTTTGACAAAGAAATCGTAAATGGATCAAAGTTAATAGAAATTGGATAAAATTTAAAGAAATCTCGGGTTTAGCAATAAAAATCATGATAAAGAAGTCTATACTCAAGGAACAAATATGGAATTAAATCAATTTTCTTCATTTTCAAACCTTTAAAATAGGTAAGGTTTTGTAAAAGTAACATAAACTTTTAACAACGAAACAAAATGGTAGCTTGAAATATTTAGAAATTGTATGAAATGAAAAGCAATTTAGACAACATAAATACAAAGTACGCTAAGAGGGTCCAGACTTAACCAACAAAAAGAGCTATGATGAATTTCATAGGGTAAGAATTGAAGTAAGGTCAACAAGGATGTCAAAGATAGAGTTCTTATAGGTCACTAGCATCAAACTTAAGGGAGAACCAAGATGAAACGAGGAAAGGAGGTATGAACGGTAACGCTTATGGTCAAAGAAGAAGGGAGATTAGACAACAAGAAAACGTCAGGTACTCAATCCTGAAACAACAACATCATCCTAAACGGTTCTGAAAACTTTTTAACAACAAAACCTATAATCCCAACTCTCCCAAAGATTTCCTCAAAACACTCATGTTACTTCATCCTAATCTGTTTCCTGAAACAAGGTACTCCACTATAAGTGTGATCTCACCACTCCAAATCCTCAAACATCTACAAACAACCTCCACAAGATCAAGGTCAAGGTTTCCAACAAAGATATACTCATACCTCAAGCAGTAAACAAGATCACTCACTTAGACCAACTAATAATCCCACAATAAGCATTTATCACGTGGTAACATATACATTAAACCCTCATATCCAAAGCAACTACGATAGTCAATCACAAATTCGACTTACTTAGTCAATCCTACATCCTCAAATCCACCATTCAATTTCATCCATTCTAAGTCAAGTAGTAAGTACTAGTATCTCAAGACACGTCTCACTACGTTTCCCAAGCCTTTCCAATCCAAAACATAAACAACAAAGCCAAGTCCTATAACCTTAGTAACAAATGCAACTCACACTTAACACATAGAATCCACCAATCAAATATACTCACTTAATCAAGGATCTAGGTATAAGAACCATCAAGTATGTCTCATCACACTACCTAAGTCTTTATCAAACACAACAATCTCCTCCAAAGTCAAATTTTCCAACCAAGGTCAACATTCCTCAAAAGAAAGGGTGCCACCAAAATTCATTAAGGGAAGATAAGCAAGGAACAAATGACAAGTTAGGAAATACAAGAGTAACTTTCAAAGTAGAACAGAGGAGAGTTTAGAGAAAGGATAAGCACCAAGAGGTAGAGAATAAGGCAAGATACACAAAGAATGAGAAACATCTTCAAGGAAGTAGAAGCATTCTTCAAAGGTTGAACAAATCTTCAATCCTCAGCAATAGGCACCAAATCTTGATCACCACATTGGTAAGTTTACAGTCATTGATCCAAGGGCACAACAATTATAAAATGGCAATCGACAAACATGTTAGAACCTAACAAAGAGCATACAGACTACAGACTACCACCTTAGGTCCATAAGTCTACCCATCTCTCATTCATTATTCAAGGTCAAGTTCAATTTAAATTCGGGGTACACGTGTGTGCGTCGGGAGCAACATAGGCTCTGATACCAACTGTGACACCCCGCGATAAAGCGGAAAATATAACTAATAAATTAAGGCGGAAATTTATGATATTTTAAAGACTTTTTATTACTAGTTAAAGATTAACACGCGGGTGCCAAAATGAAATGAAACAAAGACAACAATAGACAAACTTAGGTTATTACAACCCGAGTCAAGAAAGCGGGGAAAAGATATCCCACGAATAAACAAATAAAGGGGTTTCTAAATTAGCAAACTAATGTCCAAGGGGTTAGTTCTCGCTAGCCCACACGTCTTCCCCCACGTAAGCATCTTCACAACCTGTCATTCATGTAAACATGAACGCCACAGTCAGTGGGGAGTAACTCAAGGTTCTCCCAGCCACAATATGTCGAAACGAACATAACAAAGAACTAAAACAGGTAAGTCATGTAAGACACTTACGAAAGATATGAATATCGAGTTCATAATTGAACATGACAATTAAATGCGATGAAACAAGATAGATCAACATTAGCAAATAAAGAATCAACTATTCATGTGAGACAATTAAATAATATAAAAGACAAGAATACGGTCATTTATACAAAAGCACGCATTTTAAGGAGATACAACATAGATATGAGATTAGAATCTGAATCATGTGAAGCAGTTAAGTAAGGGATCAAATAGAAACTGTAGCCGTTACTTTTAAAACCTCTTAACAAACAAGCACATAAAACGGGATTATTAATGTCACACTCATACTTATGGCTTGCATCTCACCATAAGTACGGATGGGAACATCAATCCCGACGTTCATACCGCAACTAGAGGGCCTCTGGCTCACCCCTAGTATCCGGTTGAACCAAGACTAACAACACAAGGCATAAAAGATAGATACCAATATCTATAACCAAGTAAGACATTTACTACTCATATAAGACATCCAACTCTCGGCAGGACGGCCAACGAGAGAGGTGTCGAAAGGGTATAGTAACCTACTCTCGGCAGTGCGGCCAACGAGAGTGGCGTCAATAAAATAAGATATCCAACTCTCGGCAGTGCGGCCAACGAGAGAGGTATCAAAAGAGTATCGTAACCAACTCTCGGCAGTGCGGCCAACGAGAGCGGCGTAAATAAAATAAGATATCCAACTCTCGGCAGTACGGCCAACGAGAGAGGTATCGGAAGAGTATGGTAACCAACTCTTGGCAGTACAGCCAACGAGAGAGGTAACCTAAGTCCAATGAATAGAACAAACTTAGCCCAACAAGCAAGCTAGACAAGTCCAATTAAAATAACAAGACAAACCCACTTAAATTAACAAGACAAACCCACTCAAATTAACAAAACAAATCCACTTGAATTAATAAGACAAACCCACCTAAAGTAACATGCCGGTTAAATAAAATATGATAAGCGATAATGAATAATTTACGTTATATGAAATATACGGGATAAAATGTGACAAAGTCTAAGTGACTCATTTATGAGTCCAATAAACAAACTATAAGGAGCCCAATAATTAAATCACATTAAGCCCAACAACAAGACCAAATGAGCCTAAGAAATAACACATGTGAGAGAGCGATATTTAACGAATTACGTTATATAAAATACGAGACGGATATATATTTAATTATATTTTAAATAAACCGAACTAGCGCCAAAACAATTTATAAACACGGCTCAAAGAACCATTTGGGCAGCCCAATACTTGCAGAAACGTTGAACACCCAACTGTCTTGTGTGAGACAAAGTTGAAACTTCAATCTAGCAGCTAGTGCCCTATAATTCACGGATTTAAAATTCAATGACAGACCCACCATTATCTCCTAATATAAATCTATAATTTGTTTGTTTTTGTACCATAAAATACTACAAACAAATCTCCCAAAATGGAGAGCTTTGAAGTAGAAAACTCTTAGAATGATAAGGAAGTCAAGCATGCCTTAAAATGGGGTGAACAGCCCATAAATTCTACCACCAAACATGACGAAAACAATCCCGAAGCTACATAAAATATCCCACAATGGCAGCTCTTGTCCCTGGCCAAAACAGAGTACCAATCGTCCCATACGACTCTATTTTCCCGCATAAAAACAGTCCCATGTCGAGTGATATTAAGACAATACTTGAGACAAAATTAAGACGGAAATACTCACGTATGCAGTAAGCTCAAACAGACTCGAGGGACCACAAAAACCGTTCCAACTTCAGCCCAATTAATCCTCATTACTTCTATTCCAAAGCAGTTCTAAGGCTATAGTCAAACTGTTCCAAGGCAGAGAAGTAAACAGTCCAGTTCGACTCAAACTTAAGAAGGAAATTCACAAATACAAGGTGTCCCAAAAACGATCCCGAAAACTTAACCTACCCATCCCAAAACCGAACCCAAAACCAGCCACAAACACGGGTTCTCGTGCGCCATGATCCGAGCTCAATAAGACAGAATTCGAGACCGAGTTTCGAACTCAAAACAATCTATTTCAAACACCAATTTAAGACAAAAATTACCATACAAGAAGGAAAAGAGTAAAGAACCAAACTTTAGCGAATAAGAGCATGTAAAACGATACAACAAGACGGAAATTCGACATTTGTCGAGTAACCTATCACCGTTACCTCTCTATGATCTCGTAAACGTCCAAGGGTCCATCCAAGGGTGATTCTAAACCCAAAAATGGAAGGGATTAGTTCAGAAACCGCATCCTTGAAAGACGGTCGAAAAGAAATCGGACGAAAGCTGGGTTCTTTCTTGCATATAAAGGAGGAGGACGAGATGGGGAAGCTATTGGTGCAAAAATAACGAAATTTGGTTGAGAAATGAAGTAGGGATCTGAGGTTTGTAGCTCGACTAAAATGGCGTACGGTCTAAAGGCTTTGGTTGCTGTTGTCTTGTTTTTGTTGTTACAGGTAGAAATGCGAAAAAGGAGGGAGAAGACTGAAAGAGGGGGTGGGGACGGCCCTAACAACAACCATAATATAATATAATTAATAATAATAATATTTAATAATTGTATATAATAATAATAATATATAATGATATAAAATGATAATATAAAAATAGAGTGAAAAAGGGTAGGTGAATGTGTTGTTGGTTTTTGGTTGGTCCGGATTAATGTAGGTATAAAATGAAATGTGACGGTCTAATGTTAGACGAAAATTAAGACGAAGATTATTATTATTACTGCCACTATTATTATCACTATTATTGTCCGACCAAAAATACGTATACATTTATTCTTATATAAAAATACGCCTCAAAAATTTAATTTAATATTACGTTTCTAAAAATCGTGTTTGACATAAAATTAATTAAATTGAATAATTCAAAATATATATAAATAAATAATTAAACGGTTTAATAAATTTTAAATGTCAAAATAGAAAATTCGCGGGTGTTACAATCACCCCATCTTTTAAAAAGTTTCGTCCTCGAAACTTGGAGGTAGAAACGAAAGGTTATAAAATAAAACTGAACTTTTAAAGTTGGTAACCAAAACATTAAAAGGTTACTTATCGTAAGAATTAAAATTGTTTCAAAAGTTTCAAATAAAATTTTCCGACAGAACCGATCGAAAATTAAATTATTTGCATAAATCAAAACCAAAATACTTTCAAAAACATTAATGAAGAGTTCTCAAAAGTGTAAGTCTCATTCATGGAACGAAATTGCCCTTGTCGTGCACACAAGAACGCTAACTTTCCAGGTCAAAGACAGTTTAAAACAAAAATTAATTCGCCAACAAGCGTAGAACAAGTTATCAAACGTCTCCAATAACGAGTTCTATCGTCCGTTCAACGTTAAAATCAAAAGAAAAGGCAATCCACTCAAATTTTCTTTTGCGAAAGCCAAAATAGAAATAAAAGTTTCACTTTTAAACTCAAAAAGGAGTCAAGTTTGTGAAAAGATAACATCAAACTTTGACAAAGAAATCGTAAATAGATCAAAGTTAATAGAAATTGGATAAAATTTAAAGAAATATCGGGTTTAGCAATAAAAATCATGATAAAGAAGTCTATACTCAAGGAACAAATATGGAATTAAATCAATTTTCTTCATTTTCAAACCTTTAAAATAGGTAAGGTTTTGTAAAAGTAACATAAACTTTTAACAACGAAACAAAATGGTAGCTTGAAATATTTAGAAATTGTATGAAATGAAAAGCAATTTAGACAACATAAATACAAAGTACGCTAAGAGGGTCCAGACTTAACCAACAAAAAGAGCTATGGTGAATTTCATAGGGTAAGAATTGAAGTAAGGTCAACAAGGATGTCAAAGATAGAGTTTTTATAGGTCACTAGCATCAAACTTAAGGGAGAACCAAGATGAAGCGAGGAAAGGAGGTATGAACGGTAACGCTTATGGTCAAAGAAGAAGGGAGATTAGACAACAAGAAAACATCAGGTACTCAATCCTGAAACAACAACATCATCCTAAACGGTTCTGAAAACTTCTTAACAACAAAACCTATAATCCCAACACTCCCAAAGATTTCCTCAAAACACTCATGTTACTTCATCCTAATCTGTTCCCTGAAATAGGGTACTCCACTATAAGTGTGATCTCACCACTCCAATTCCTCAAACATCTACAAACAACCTCCACAAGATCAAGGTCAAGGTTTCCAACAAAGCTATACTCATACCTCAAGCAGTAAACAAGATCACTCACTTAGACCAACTAATAATCCCACAATTAGCATTTATCACGTGGTAACATATACATTAAACCCTCATATCCAAAGCAACTACGAAAGCCAATCACAAATTCGACTTACTTAGTCAATCCTACATCCTCAAATCCACCATTCAATTTCATCCATTCTATGTCAAGTAGTAAGTACTAGTATCTCAAGACACGTCTCACTACGTTTCCCAAGCCTTTCCAATCCAAAACATAAACAACAAAGCCAAGTCCTATAACCTTAGTAACAAATGCAACTCACACTTAACACATAGAATCCACCAATCAAATATACTCACTTAATCAAGGATCTAGGTATAAGAACCATCAAGTATGTCTCATCACACTACCTAAGTCTTTATAACATCACAACCTCTCAAAACCAGGGTTAAGGGTCAAACACAACAATATCCTCCAAAGTCAAATTTTCCAACCAAGGTCAACATTTCTCAAAAGAAAGGGTGCCATCAAAATGCGTTAAGGGAAGATAAGCAAGGAACAAATGACAAGTTAGGAAATACAAGAGTAACTTTCAAAGTAGAACAGAGGAGAGTTTAGAGAAAGGATAAGCACCAAGAGGTAGAGAATAAGGCAAGATACACAAAGAATGAGAAACATCTTCAAGGAAGTAGAAGCATTATTCAAAGGTTGAACAAATCTTCAATCCTCAGCAATAGGCACCAAATCTTGATCACCACATTGGTAAGTTTACAGCCATTGATCCAAGGGCACAACAATTATAAAATGGCAATCGACAAACATGTTAGAACCTAACAAAGAGCAAACACACTACAGACTACCACCTTAGGTCCTTAAGTCTACCCATCTCTCATTCATTATACAAGGTCAAGTTCAATTTAAATTCGGGGTACACGTGTGTGCGTCGGGAGCAACATAGGCTCTGATACCAACTGTGACACCCCGCGATAAAGCGGAAAATATAACTAATAAATTAAGGCGGAAATTTATGATATTTTAAAAACTTTTTATTACTAGTTAAAGATTAACACGCGGGTGCCAAAATGAAATGAAACAAAGACAACAATAGACAAACTTAGGTTATTACAACCCGAGTCAAGAAAGCGAGGAAAAGATATCCCACGAATAAACAAATAAAGGGGTTTCTATATTAGCAAACTATTGTCCAAGGGGTTAGTTCTCGCCAGCCCACACGTCTTCTCCCACGTAAGCATCTTCACAACCTGTCATTCATGTAAACATGAACGCCACAGTCAGTGGGGAGTAACTCAAGGTTCTCCTAGCCACAATATGTCGAAACGAACATAACAAAGAACTAAAATAGGTAACTCATGTAAGACACTTACGAAAGATATGAATATCGAGTTCATAATTGAACATGACAATTAAATGCGATGAAACAAGATAGATCAACATTAGCATAATAAAGAATCAACTATTCATGTGAGAAAATTAAATAATATAAAAGACAAGAATACGGTCATTTATACAAAAGCACGCATTTTAAGGAGATACAACATAGATATGAGATTAGAATCCGAATCATGTGAAGCAGTTAAGTAAGGGATCAAATAGAAATCGTAGTCAATTACTTTTAAAACCTCTTAACAAACAAGCACATAAAACGGGATTATTAATGTCACACTCATACTTATGGCTTGCATCTCACCATAAGTACGGATGGGAACATCAATCCCGACGTTCATACCGCAACTAGAGGGCCTCTGGCTCACCCCTAGTATCCGGTAGAACCAAGACTAACAACACAAAGCATAAAAGATAGATACCAATATCTATAACCAAGCAAGACATTTACTACTGATATAAGACATCCAACTCTCGGCAGGACGGCCAATGAGAGAGGTGTCGAAAGGGTATAGTAACCTACGCTCGGCAGTGCGGCCAACGAGAGTGGCGTCAATAAAATAAGATAACCAACTCTCGGCAGTGCGGCCAACGAGAGAGGTATCAAAAGAGTATCGTAACCAACTCTCGGCAGTACGGCCAACGAGAGAGGTATCGGAAGAGTATGGTAACCAACTCTTGGCAGTACGGCCAACGAGAGAGGGAACCTAAGTCCAATGAATAGAACAAACTTAGCCCAACAAGCAAGCTAGACAAGTCCAATTAAAATAACAAAACAAACCCACTTAAATTAACAAGACAAACCCACTCAAGTTAACAAAACAAATCCACTTGAATTAACAAGACAAACCCACTCAAATTAACATGCCGGTTAAATAAAATATGATAAGCGATAATGAATAATTTACGTTATATGAAATATACGGGATAAAATGTGACCAAGTCCAAGTGACTCATTTATGAGTCCAATAAACAAACTATAAGGAGCCCAATAATTAAATCACATTAAGCCCAACAACAAGATCAAATGAGCCCAACAAATAACACATGTGAGAGAGCGATATTTAACGAATTACGTTATATAAAATACGAGACCGATATATATTTAATTATATTTTAAATAAACCGAACTAGCGCCAAAACAATTTATAAACACGGCTCAAAGAACCATTTGGGCAGCCCAATACTTGCAGAAACGTTGAACACCCAACTGTCTTGTGTGAGACAAAGTTGAAACTTCAATCTAGCAGCTAGTGCCCTATAATTCACGCATTTAAAATTCAATGACAGGCCCACCATTATCTCCTAATATAAATCTATAATTTGTTTGTTTTTGTACCATAAAATACTACAAACAAATCTTCCAAAATGGAGAGCTTTGAAGTAGAAAACTCTTAGAATGATAAGGAAGACAAGCATGCCTTAAAATGGGGTAAACAGCCCATAAATTCTACCACCAAACATGACGAAAACAGTCCCGAAGCTACATAAAACATCCCACAATGGCAGCTCTTGTCCCTAGCCAAAACAAAGTACCAATCGTCCCATACAACTCTATTTTCCCGCATAAAAATAGTCCCATGTCGAGTGATATTAAGACAATACTTGAGACAAAATTAAGACGGAAATACTCACGTATGCAGTAAGCTCAAACAGACTCGAGGGACCACAAAAACCGTTCCAACTTCAGCCCAATTAATCCCCATTACTGCTGTTCCAAAGCAGTTTTAAGGCTATAGTCAAACGGTTCCAAGACAGAGAAGTAAACAGTCCAGTTCGACTCAAACTTAAGATGGAAATTCACAAATACAAGGTGACCCAAAAACGATCCCGAAAACTTAACCTACCCATCCCAAAACCGAACCCAAAACCAGCCACTAACACGGGTTCTCGTGCGCCATAATCCGAGCTCAAGAAGACAGAATTCGAGACCGAGTTTCGAACTCAAGACAATCTATTTCAAACACCAATTTAAGACAAAAATTACCATACAAGAAGGAAAAGAGTAAAGAACCAAACTTTAGCGAATAAGAGCATGTAAAACGATACAACAAGACGGAAATTCGACATTTGTCGAGTAACCTATCACCGTTACCTCTCTATGATCTCGTAAACGTCCAAGGGACCATCCAAGGGTGATTCTAAACCCAAAAATGGAAGGGATTAGTTCAGAAACCGCATCCTTGAAAGACAGTCGAAAAGAAATCGGACGAAAGATGGGTTCTTTCTCGCATATAAAGGAGGAGGACGAGATGGGGAAGCTATTGGTGCAAAAATAACGAAATTTGGTTGAGAAATGAAGTAGGGATCTGAGGTTTGTAGCTCGACTAAAATGGCGTACGGTCTAAAGGCTTTGGTTGCTGTTGTCTTGTTTTTGTTGTTACAGGTAGAAATGCGAAAAATGAGGGAGAAGAATGAAAGAGGGGGTGGGGACGACCCTAACAACAACCATAATATAATATAATTAATAATAATAATATTTAATAATAGTATATAATAATAATAATATATAATGATATAAAATGATAATATAAAAATAGAGTGAAAAAGGGTAGGTGAATGTGTTGTTGGTTTTTGGTTGGTCCGGATTAAAGTAGGTATAAAATGAAATGTGACGGTTTAATGTTAGACAGAAATTAAGACGAAGATTATTATTATTACTGCCACTATTATTATCACTATTATTGTCCGACCAAAAATACGTATACATTTATTCTTATATAAAAATACGCCTCAAAAATTTAATTTAATATTACGTTTCTAAAAATCGTGTTTGACATAAAATTAATTAAATTGAATAATTCAAAATATATATAAATAAATAATTAAACGGTTTAATAAATTTTAAATGTCAAAATAGAAAATTCGCGGGTGTTACAACTAGCATCAAACTCAAGGGAGGAAAAAGATGAAGCGAGGAAAGGAGGTATGAACGGTAACGCTTATGATCAAAGAAGAAGGGAAATTAGACAACAAGGAAATGCCAGGTACTCAAACCTCAATCAACAACATCATCCTAAACGGTTCCGAAAACTTCCTAACAACAAAACCTATAATCACAACACTCCCAAGGATTTCCTCAAAACACTCATGTTACTTCATCCTAATCTATTCCCTGAAACAAAGTACTCAACTATAAGTGTGATCTCATAACTCCAAATCCTCAAAATCCACAAACAACTTCCACAAGATCAAGGCCAAGGTTTCCAACAAAGCTATACTCATATCCAACTAATGTCATCTATAAGTTTCCCAAAATGGTAAAATCCTCAATCAAGGGTCCTCATTCTAACTCTAAATTCCCAGAAAAGGTTCCTCAAATATTCCACTAGGTTCTCATTTCAAAACAAGGTAGTAACATGCCAACCCAAAGTCTGAAAAATCAATGGGGTCTCTAGTCCTTCTATCCTTTTACTTATTAAGGATTCCCAAAAGCAGAACTACACTCATCTGCAACATCATCCCATCATCTCAAGTACTCAATACAACCTCAAAGTTTCTAAAACCATAGGGTTAACAAAGACTCCTCAGTACTAAGTCTCTCTCAAATGAAGAACTCTCGGGGGCCAACTAAAATCAAATCACGTCACCAATCCATTATGGTCATCAACATCCCAAGGAGTATTCCTTCAAATCTGACATCCTAGAACTTTACTTACCATTGAGTCGTCAAGAAACAAGATTTTAGTAGTAACAACACTTTACCACCTCATATATTCTCATTCTAACGCCATAAATTGAAGTTATGTCCTTTAACTTAACAATTGGCGTCAACCATACAATTATCTCTTCTAGCTACTAAAACAGGCGCTAAAACTTTCCAACAATGTAGTTTAGTCTCACTCTCATAACATACCTCAAATCCACCATTTAATTTCATCCATTTTAAGTCAAGTACAAATACTAGTATCCCAAGACACGACTCACTACACTTCCCAAGCCTTTCAAATCCCAAACATAAACAACAAAGCCAAGTTCTATAACCTTAGCAACAAATGCGACTCACACTTGACAACACTAAGAATTCCACTAATCAAATATACTCACTTTATCAAGGATCTAGGTATAAGAACTATCAAGTATGTCTCATCACACTACCTAAGTCTTTCCAACATCAAATCCTCTCAAAACCAGGTTTAAGGGTCAAACACAACAATCTCCTCAAAAGTCAAATTTTCAACCAAGGTCAACATTCCTCAAAAGAAAGAGTACCATCAAAAGGCGTTAAGGGAGGATAAGCAAGGAACAAAGGACAAGTTAGGAGTACAAGAGTAGCTTTCAAAGTAAAATAGAAGAGAGTTTAGAAGAAGGATAAACACAAGAGATAACGAATAAGACAAGGTACACCAAGAATGAGGAACATCTTCAAGGAAGTAGAAGCATTCTTAAAAGTTGAGCAAATCCTCAATTTCCGGCGGCACCAAATCTTGATCTTCATGTAGGTAAGCTCACGGTCATTGATCCAAGGGCACAACAAATATTAAATGACAATCAACAAACATGTTAGAACCTAACAAAGAGCAAACACACTACAGACTACTACCTTAGGTTCTTAAGTCTACCCATCTCTCATTCATTATTCAAGGTCAAGTTCAAAATTAAATTTGGGGTACACGTGAGTGCGTCGGGAGCAACAAAGGCTCTGATACCAACTGTGAACCCCCGCTATAATGCGGAAAATATAACTAATAAATTCAAGCGGAAATTTGGAAATTTTTGAAACTTTTAAAGTTTAAAGCGCGGGTTCATTAAAATCCAAAACACAAACAAAGAATGCGGAAATAAAGATTAAATTATACAAACGTGAAAGTCAAGGTGAGGGAAAATATATCCCTCGAATGACAAAATGATAAAAGGTGAGTCTAAGCAATCCTACTAAACCGACTACTAGTCCAAGGTGTTCTCTAGCTCACACATGTCTTCACCCCATAGATGCACCAACTAATACCTGTCATTCATGTAAACATGAACGCCACAGTTAGTGGGGAGTAACGCAAGGTTCTCCCAGCCACAAAATGTCAAAACGAACATAACAAAGAACATAAACACATAATCATATTAGATAAGATATGAGTGAATCGAATTATAACTAAACATGGGATCATACGTGTTTAAACAAACAAGGATAAAAGAAATGGTGGAATAAACAAGTAAGTAATGCATAAGCAACAATAAATAATTAGAACAGAAAGACAAGAAAGCAGACACGACCACTTAGCCACGAGCACGTATTTCAAGGAGATATGACCAAAGTAATCATCCAAATAATGCAAGACATTTACCACTCTTAGACTATAATTTCCCCGGGTAGGACTACGATAATGATACGGTCCTAGTCTAAATCTGCAGATTCTCGGGTGTACATCCCGATTCGACGTGCGCCAGCACAGCACGCACCCAAGACTCGACTACTAATGAGACCGAGTACCCCAATCGCGAAACTGACACGAAAGTGGCGGAAAGACTAAGATAAGACTCACTTGCCAAAAAAGACAAGTGGCCAAAAGCCGTACTTGCGAACAAAGACAAGTAGGCCAAACCCAGTACTTGCCGAACAAAGACAAGTAGGTCAAACCCGTACTTGCCAGAACAGCACAAGCAGATCGGAAATTTATGTCAAGCATATACGATGGTATTATGGCATTTCTACAAGAATACGACTCTTTTCAATTAATCATGTGGAATAAATTACTCGTATTTGAAATACGATAAATAAATGAGAATAAATGAATTAAAGCTCATATAATAGATAAATGAAGATATTTCATATAGTTATGACATGAATAAACATTAAATTCCACATTTATGATTCATGTGAGAAATATATAAATAAAAGGCAAATAATGAATTTAAGATACATAAAACATGTGACGGAATTCAATTTAATTAAACCCGAACAAAAAAAATTCACGGATAAAAATTAACCCAATTTAATTAACATGTAGAATAAATCATACGTACTTGAGTCGTGATAAATAAATGAAAAAGAGCAAGTAAAAACTCGTAAATGGATTATTCCACATCATTTCATACTTTTATAATGAGGACTACCATTTTATTTCATATAACTAAGCCATTTGAGCAAAAAGAAAACAAGCGGGAATGAACAATTGCATTATGTAAAACATGAGATGAGACGTAAATAATCACATGTGAGCCATTCATAAGCATATGCCGCAATATACGAGTGACCCAACAACCACAAGGCATGTCCAAAACTTAACATAGGATATGAGAAGGCATAAAACAAAGGAGGAAAGATGGTCACGGACTACACAAAAGACGAGCTGGACACACACGGATTAAAGCCGTGCTGCCCAGCCGGCCTGCTCTCCCCTGACCACTGTCCAGGCCTGGCCAGAAACACGCACAAGCAGCCTGTAGTATGCAAACAGTCCAGCAGTACAGAGCACCTCAGAAAAAAACGCAGCTCCCCTTCATTGCCCAGCCATCTTAGAGCGGTTTTCTAAGCCAAAATTGAACGGATTCCACCCGAACCAAAGACTCAATCCAAACACGTACATGTACTTGAGACAATAGCAAGAAAGTTTGTTCAATTTAACATAAAGAAACCCGTCAAAACAGCCCGCAAAAACTGCTCAACAAAGTCAATTTTTACGATTTATGAAGATCATTTGTGACCGTCTTAAGACGAAATTTTAAGCATGAAAAGAGTGGAATTTCTCACATTCAACCAACCTATTACATACATGGATATACACATGAGATGAAAATTAACTAATTGGCTCAAATCGTCCGCGAAATCGACTCAAAACAGTCCAAGAAAAACACCCATTCACAACCTATATACATTGTTTCTAGACAATTTGTGAACCCGTCTTAAGACAAAATTTTAAGCATGAAATGGACGGAGTTTCTTACATACAATTGACCCAACTCATACCTGTATATGTACACATGATACGAGCTATCAAATTGACTCGTACCAACAACAATTTCAGTCTAGAAATCGCGTCCAAAACTGACCTAATGCAACCCATTTCCACGGTTCTAGCCCAATACATTAAGTAACAAAAATTATTTTGGCTTCATCTAGGAAAAGAGAGGATAAATAAAGGAAAAGGGGTGGGGAAGCTTTTACGCAAAACACAACAAACTACTGAGCAATTGATCAGACAAAAGAACGCAATTGTCAGTGATGAAGGTTTATTTGGTCTCAAACGAAGATGGGAGAAAATTAATTGACTCATTTCAACGCCAACAGCACGCCCAAAGCAGTCTCATTTCACGCCCCAAAACAGTCTAATTTAAGAGCATATTGAGACGGAAATTTACCAAACAAATAAGAAAAATGTAAAGAACCAAACTTTATCAAACAAGACACATAAGACGGAATCTCGACGTTTTGTCGAGTAACCTATCACCGTTATCTTTTTGCCCTTCAAAACTCCGAGGAAAACGCCTAAAGAGTACGAGCCTCCCACCGGGTCTTCAGTTTCTTCAACTAGAGGGAAAAAAACGAGATAAAGGAGCTAAAAATCAGAACTTTCATGAGACGGGTCAATCTGAAATCACCACAAAAACAAGACTTTATTACCTTGAAAGATGAAGAACGGAAAGGGGAAGCTAATGGCGTAAAGATTAGCGAAAATGGTTGAGAAATGAAGTCGGGATCTGTGTTTGAAGGTTAAATGAAAATGGAGTTCATAGCTCCATGTGTGTATGATTGTTGCTGCGTGTTTTGTTGTTTGCGGGTCAATTCAAAAAAAGGAAGGGAGAAGGGTGAGGGACGGGTTTAAGGGAGTAGTAGTAGTAGTAGTAGTAGTAGTAGTAGTAGTAGTAATAATAATAATAATAATAATAATAATAATAATAATAATAAAAAAAAAATAATAATAATAATAATAATAATAATAATAATAATAATAATAATAATAATAATAATAATAATAATAATAATAATAATAATAATAATAATAATAATAATAATAATAATAATAATAATAATAATAATAATAATAATAATAATAATAATAATAATAATAATAATTGATGGGGCATATTCTGCACCCGCTGACCGAGTCAACACATTGAGAAAGGTCAAAGATATCCGCAGCAAGTCAACGACTTAGACAGCCTAACCGACGCAGCCTGTCGGCCTGTCTCTTGTGCCTCGGCTAGGACAACTAGCCGGTAAAGCCGGGGCACATATCCGCGAACTCATATCCAAGACCCCTCGGCGGCGAATCATCAGGGCCCGCCGGCCTGCCATGGGTCCCTCGGCCGAGGGTACATCAGTCTTTCCACCTGCTAGCCACTTGGCCACTACGTGACAAAAGGTGAAAGTCTATAAATACTCCTCAACCCTCATTGAGGAGAGGATCCACATTTTAACCTAAGAATCACTATTCATCTGGTAATATCTTCCTTATCTCTCTACAATATATACTTCGCCAAGTAACAACAACTTATCCCTTTAAGTTTACTGACTTGAGCGTCGAAGTGAGTTCGCTCGGTCCAAAGCCGAGCCCTCAGTTTGTTCATCGTTTCAGGAGACCGCAAGGAGGATTCAACCAAAGACGTCATTCTACAAGCACGGGTGGTAACAAATAACTGCTCTGGAATTACACCCGGAACAATTGGCGCCGTTTGTGGGAAGTGATACTAGAAGCTAGTCACATTCATTCCCAAACAAAAAAACAAAACAAAAACCCACCCAAAAAGCTAAGAAGATGTCGAAACAACAAGAGGTATTCGTGACTGACGAAACCGAATTCTACCAAGATGATACCGTCCACAATTCTGGAGTTGCGCAACCCTCCACCGGCCGAGTAATTCAACCGGAGTACGGGATGCCAATAATACCAGATACGCCGCTGCCCGCCAACCAGGTCACCATCATGGGACACATGGTTGATGCAGCAAAACTGAAGCTAATCCTGGACCTAATTGATAGTACGCCGGCTCACACTGTCACACCGACAAGAGCGGCGGAACCCGTCCAGGAGACCAGGGCCCAGAATGTGACTCCAAGAGACTTGAACGGAGCACTGGAAGAAGCGGGCCCTGTCAAGACGCCGGGGGAGCCCAAAGTGCTAGTGGTAGACCTGAGTCATTCCCGCACTCGCGGGGAGGACGGTGTCGCCGCAGCACCGACGAGGCCTGCCCCAGAGAAGTGAAAGAAGTCCGACTCACCAGAGTCGGAGAAGAAGTCCGACTCACCAGAGTCGGAGAAGAAGTCTGACTCACCAGAGTCGGAGAAGAAGTCCGACTCGCCAGAGTCGGAGAAGAAGCCCGACTCACCAGAGTCGGAGAAGAAGCCCTTCCCGCCACGGGGAGAGGAGCCGGACTAGGGATGCGAGGAGCCGATCGCCACGTGTCGTTCAACACGTGGTCAGACAGCCCCTCAGCGCCTACGTCCTAGAGGTCCCGGTGCCGCCCAAGCTAAGGTTGCCATCCATATCTTACAAAGGAGAAGGCGACCCAACCGACCACGCCGAGGCTTTCGAGTCTCACATGTCGGTGTGGGAGCAGCCTGATGAGGTTTGGTGCCGAGTTTTCCCTACGACTCTGCAGGGGATGGCACAAAGTTGGTACAAGGGGCTACCCAATGGGTCGATATACTGTTACGCCGACCTAAAGGACATATTTTTAGCCCAATATTCTTGCAACAAGAGGAGGGCCGTCGAGACATCGGACCTCCTGACTATCAGGCAGGAGGGAGGCGAGTCTCTCCGAAGCTATGTGAAAAGGTTCGACGCCAAGGTTCAGCAGATTGACCCCAGGGGTGAAGGGGAATAAAGACTTCAGCTGGGGGGAGGAGCAGAGCACAGCTTTCAAGCAACTAAAAGCTCATCTTCAGACTCTCCCGACCCTGTCCAGGCCGATGCTGGGGGAGACGCTATATCTGTACATAGCAGTCACCTCGGCCACGGTCAGTGCCGTGATCATCAGAGAAGAAGACAAACAGCAACACCTAATCTACTTTGTCAGCCATACATTGTTGCCCGCCGAAAGAAATTACCCACTGATTGAAAAAGCAGCCTTTGCTGTCGTCATTGCCGCAAGAAAACTGAAACCCTACTTCGACGCACATCCCGTGACGGTCTTAACCGACCAGCCATTGGAGAAAGCATTGGAAAAATTTGAGCAATCCTAAGCAGCTCATCAAATGGGCGAGAGAGCTATCCTTGGCATTCGATTCAGTACAAGCCGAGGCCCTCGATAAAGGGACAGGCACTTGCAGATTTTTTGGCCGAGTGCACATATCAAGAAGAGCAAAACTCCGGAGTATGGGAAGTATACACCGACGGGTCCTCCACGGCGAACAACTCAGGAGCCGGCATACTTATCATCAGCCCAAACGGGGACGAGTTTGAGTACGCCTTGAAATTTACCTTCTCGGCCTCAAACAACGAATCCGAATACGAGGCGGTGATAACCGAGTCGAGCTAGCTAGACTGCCAAGCGAACACATCATTTTGAAAACAGATTCACTTTTAGTGGCTAATCAAATCAGAGGAGAGTACGAGACTCGAGACGACGGGATGGTAAGATACCCGGAAAGGGTAAAAGCCGACACTTCAAAATTGAAATCTTTTCAGATACAATGCATTCCCAGGTCCGAGAACAACCGAGCCGACGCTCTCTCGAAGCTTGCCGTTCAACCATCAAGAATGTCACCAACCGTCTTGGTGGACATCGGGAATGCCAAGAGCATTACCGAGACCGTCGGCATGGTGGGCGACATAGAGGCCGAGACAACGTGGATGACTCCGATAATGAAGTACAAACCGATGAATGAGTTACTGGAGGACCGCAGCTCTCACGAGAAGATAAAGAGGATCGCAAAGAAGGTACTTGGTGTTTGAAGGGGAATTGTACGGGAGGTCCGTGACGAGGCCACTCTTGAAATGTGCGGCCTAGCCGACGAGCTATCTTGACGAAATTCACGAAGGCATCTGTGGTCATCACATGGGGGCAAGAACACTAGCCCACAAAGCTCTCCGAGCCGGCTACTTCTGGCCCACCATGCTTGAGGATTCCGAGCCAAAACCAAAAACCGCAACAATCAAATACATGCTCCGGTGATACATGCACCTTCCCGAGACTCGCAGGTACTTAGTCCCCTTCCTTTTGCACAGTGGGGGATGGATCTACTAGGGCCATTTCCAACGGCGTCCGGAGGAAGAAAGTACTTGATTGTCGCCGTTGACTACTTCACCAAATGGGTTGAAGTCAGAGCGGGTACCTGCCAAGACCACGGCGGCCGTAAGAAAGGTAATCTGGGAAAATGTCATAACTCGTTTTGGGTTACCCCAAGTCATGGTATTTGACCACGGCCGGGTGTTTTGGAGTGACACAATAATGAACTGGTTGGAAGAACTTGGTATCAAATTTGCATACTCCTCCGTCCGCCACCCACAGAGCAACATGAGACGGAGGCAGCCCAATAAAATAATCCTCAACGGTTTGAAGAAGAAAGTTGAAGACCTAAAGGGAAGATGGGCCGATGAACTACCCGGCATCCCGTGGTCCCTCCGGACCACGGAGAAAGAAGCAACGGGTACAGTCCATTCCACTTAGTCTACGGGTTCGAAGCGATCCCGCCAATCGGCGGCGGTGCCGACATTCAAAACGGCCACCTTTAACCCGGTTGAAAATGAGGAAGGTCCGAGAACCTCCCTAGACCTGGTCGAAGAAAGCCGAGATACAAGACGCCTCAACTTGCGATACCAAAACCGAATGAGAAGAGCCTACAACCGAAGAGTCCACAAAAGGGACTTAAAAGTAGGGGATCTAGTCCTAAGAAAGTCGGCCGCCACCAACAAAGGGAACATTCATGGTAAATTGACGGCCAACTGGGAGGGTCCTTACAAAGTGGTTGAAGAAATGAGGCCGGGTACATACCGGTGCGACGATATGGAGGGTGTGCCTTTGATGAGCCATTGGAACACCGACAATCTCAGGAAATACTTTGTATAGCGGCGGAGGTGTCCAAAACAGTTGTTGGCACCCCAACGCGTGTTTATATCTATTGAAAAATCATCCAAGTTTTCCATCAAAGTGTTTATCCCCTCCGTAGTCATATCGAGGTAGACGCCACGGCCCAAGCCGGGCAGTCACCCCAAGAAGTAGACGCCACGGCAGTCACTACCAGCGCAGTTGATACTCGCAAAAGCGACCAACATGCCTTAGGAACGTATAAGTACAGTTGAGACGCAATTCTAGCCGCCTCGGCAAACCGTAGGCCTGGCAGAGGAAGCGATCAATATGTCTACAGATACGAATGCTGTCGAGCCGTAACCTCTAGCCGCCTCGGCCAACCGAAGGCCTGGCAGGGGACACAACGGTCGATAAGCTAACATGTTCACAGCGACGGTTGGAAAACGCAAATCGGACGCCTCGGCCAGACCGAGAGTGAAAGAGGAAGCGACCAACATGCCAACATGTTTAAAAAACGTTAAACACAGTTGAGATACGCATTCTAACTGCCTCGGCCAGGCCGAAGGTAAAAACGAAAAAGCGCTCAATTAATAACGAAAGAAGACAAGTGAAGGATTGTGATCAAAGCCCTGGCCAAGCCGAGGGCCAATAAACAAACTTTATTGAAAATGATTACAAGGAGAATACAAACGAAGGCCGTCCCCATAGGGATAAGCCAAAACACAACCTACCAAAGTTTTACAAAAAACAAGGAAAAGAAGAACAAAAGGTTACAGACATATCATTTGAAGCGCCAAAAGATGGCAGGGAGGAAAGGCTTAATAGTTGGCCCTCGAGCAGTGAAGCTATCCGAGATGCCGGTGAACTCCGGTGACGACCGCCCGTCTCCCTATGCCTCGTTCTTTGCTTGCCATCGGCGACGTTAGCGGATCATCTTTGGTAGGCGACCCAGAAACTGTCTTGGCAGCTTCAGCCTCAGCAGCCTCAGCTGCCCTCATTCTCTCAGCTTCCTCCTTGGCCGCCTTAGCCTTCTCAGCAAGGGTTGCCTTCTCCGCGGCCTCCTCTTCCTCCTTCTTCACCCTTGCCTCCTCAGCGGCCTTCGCCTCCGCGGCCTTCTCCTTAGCTTCAAGCTTGTCATCAAGCAGCTCGTCAAATTTTTGCCACGGAAAGGAGCCATCAAGAAAGAGCTCCCATATCACTTCCCTGGCAGCTTCTTCGGCCAGGTCCCGGTATTGGGCGCACATGTTAGGAAGAATCTCGCTTTGGAGCGTCTCAATGTCCAACTCCCTCTGGATGATGATAGCTATCTTATTTTGAAGCGCCTTACCCTGAGCCCTAAACATGTCCCTCCATTCCTCCCTCTTCTTAGCATTGAAGTCGGCAACGGCCTGAAGCTTGTTACGCTCCTCCGGCGACTTAGCGGCTTGCCCTGCGACCTCGGCCTTGGCTCTCTCGGAAGGATCGCCTTTTCGGCGTCCTCCCTAAGTTTTCTCTCAAGACGGACCGCCTCTTGACCTCGGCCTTGGCCCTCTCGCTTCCTTCTCCGCGCAGCGAGTTCAAGCTGGCCGCTCAAGCCGTGGGGCGCTTCACCATGGCCTTTTCTTGCTCCACAATAAGAGCACCGGCCACCTCGGCCCACTTCGACAAAGCATCCCGGACAAACTCGGGCCCTCCGACCTAATCTAGGCGGGGGTAGGCTTCGGGAAGGAGGAGACGACGGTGGCATCTGCACCACCCGCATGCGCGAGCGCTTCTCGGACGCCGTTCAACGGTGTGTCCGGTGGCGGCGGCGGTTGATCTACAAAAAATTCAATCAAAGCATCCATGTCAACATTCATGGACATACCGAGAGCCCGTCATCGAGAACGCCTAATGAACCGCTAAGTCCGAGCCACGGGATAGATCTGTACCAGGCTTGGCCTTCTTGGCGGAGGACGCATTTCTTTGCGGCCTCGGCGTGCAGATACTGAGTGAGAAGCGAAGCATCAGTGGCAGTAGTAGTCTCTTTCCTCTTGCGGAAGAGAGGAGATCCCACTGCCAAGGTGACCACCTCCTCGGTAATATCGACGATCTCCACCGTCTCCTTTTGAACTGAGGGAATTGGAGGTGGAACTGATGTTGACGCCGTCGCCGCCGAAGACTTTGTTTTCCGCGTTCGGCGCGGTATGTTACCAACAACCTTCGCTTGGGCCGCCGTCGTATCTAAGCCCTTCAGCTGCTGATCCATGAGATCATTTGGCGTCGGTCTGCGATCACGGGTCTGGGCCTTAGGATGCAAATCAACAACTTGCTTGTCCTTATCAAGTCCCATTCTCCTAAGGATATCTTCAGACAGATCCGGGCCAAAACGGTCTGCAAAGGAAACGAAGCAAGGGTTAAGTAGAAGAAATAAATCTCAGTTCAAAAAAAAAAAAAAAAAAAAAACAGAAACATTAAAAGCAGAGATGGGCCTCACACCGACCCCACTCACCCCATTCGAGGGCCGGTATGAGGTCGACGTGGCAGAGCAGCTCATCCTGAAGAATGATCTGCGTCGGGGGCATCCATCCCTTCGGCATCCCATTCTTCTCAGCCTCAAACAGCCTCATCGCCCGCTTCTCATCCGCATTAAGAGGGACCTGGCCAAGCGTCCATCTTAAGCTTACTCCGGAGACCCATTTGTCATGCCCCCTTACTCTCGCACCGCAAATTGACGCGGTCTTTGGAAGGACCGGGCGATGGATAATCCTCCGGAACCTCAACGTACACCCACCGCGGCTTCCAGTCCTTGCAGGAAGAAAGCTTATCAACGGAGACATAACCCGGCTCCGTCTGCATGCTGTACCACCCAACGTGACCAGGGGCTAACGGCCGAAGGTGATGAAGCCGGCGGAATAAGTTAACCGTTGGGACCTCCCCCTTAAAAAGGCAGAGCCACACAAAGCCGACTATAGTCCTAATGGCCAACGGGTGCAGTTGGGCCACGGCGACGTTCATGGCTTTAATTATGGCCATAACGTATTCATTCAGAGGAAACCGGAGCCCATACTCCAGGTGTCTAATGTATACGCCGATACAGCCCGGAGGAGGGCAACAGACGGCCTGACCCTCTCTAGGAATAACAATCTTATACTCCCTGCCGAAGGAGAAATGATGTTCGAAGAAGTCAGGACCAGAACAAGGAAGGACATCCATTCACCAAGCTTGCGTGGTAAACAACACTGCTCTGGAATTACACCCGGAACAATTGGCAAGAGTCAAGGCAAGGAAGGACTCTTCCTCTCGGTCTCTCCTGAAACGATGAACAAACTGAGGGCTCGGCTTTGCACCGAGCGTACTCACTCCGACGCTCAAGTCAGTGAACTTAAAGGGATTAAGTTGTATGTTACTTGACAAAGTATATTGTAGAGAGATAAGGGAGATTATACCAGATGAATCGTGAGTTTTAGGTTATATTCTGGATCCTTTCCTCAATGAGGGTTGAGGAGTATTTATAGACTTTCACCTTTTGTCACGTAGTGGCCAAGTGGCCAAGTGGCTAGCAGGTGGAAAGACTGATCTACCCTCGGCCGAGGGACCCATGGCAGGCCGGCGGGCCCTGTTGACTCCATGCCGAGGGGTCTTGGATATGAGTACGCGGATATGTGCCCCTACCCGCTAGTTGTTCCGTAGAGGCACAAGAGACAAGAGACAGCGTCGGTTAAAAGTCTAAGTCGTTGACTTTTTGTGGATATCTTTGACCTTGCTCAATATGTTGACTCGGTCGTGGTGCAAAATATGCCCCATCAATAATAATAATAATAATAATAATAATAATAATAATAATAATAATAATAATAATAATAATAATAATAATAATAATAATAATAATAATAATAATAATAATAATAATAATAATAATAATAATAATAATAATAATAATAATAATAATAATAATAATAATAATAATAATAATAATAATAATAATAATAATAATAATAATAATAATAATAATAATAATAATAATAATAATAATAATAATAATAATAATAATAATAATAATAATAATAAAAGGATTATATAAATGTAGAGTGTAGGAGGGTAGCTGAAGGTGTTGTCGATTTTTGGTTGGTCCGGATTAAACTAGGTTCAAAAGTGAAATGTGACGGTCTATAGCTAGATGGAAAAATGTCTCGAGTTTATTTTAACTTGAGACGGAGACTAATATTATTACTGTCACTATTATTATCCGACCAAAAATACGTATACATTTATTCTTATATAAATTATGCCTCAAAAATATAATTTTAATAATACGTATTTTTATAAAAATGAGCTTTTATATAATACGTTCATAAAAATCGTGTTTGACATCAAATTAATTAAATTGAATAATTCAAAAATATATAATAAAATGAATAAACAATATAATAAGTTTTAAATGTCAAAAAGGGAAATTCGCGGGTGTTACAATGACGATGATACTAATGTCTAATCATCACAAGAATCTATATCTCACTGAAACACCCCTGGTAATTATACGTCTTTATTGCCAACATTTGTTTCTTAAGTTATCTACATGTGACCTACTAAGTCAACTACACAAATCCTATCACTAACATATCCTAAATCTACAAATATTTACACAAAAATATAAAAAACCCTAGAGAGAGAAAGCAATGGAAAACTAGAGAGAGAAAGCCGCCATTGATTTTCGAGCCTATGGCTAGGAAATCGAACCTTCAAAGACAGAGGGAGATGACACTTAGAGGACGGAGTGTGCCAGGCACAAAGTCTTCTGCAGAGGATGAATCAAACACGGAAAATGTGGAAATATCAAACCCTAATGCCCCAAAGACAGGACCGAATGTTGAAGAGGAGGGTAAGACTAGGAACATTAATGAGATTACTGGAATTCCTGAATTAGTGATCGAATCTGAAGATGACGAAGAGGAGTATGATGAGGATGAAATTGAGAATGAGGAGGATGAGGAAATAGTGGTGGAGACTGTAGAACAGGGGAACCCTAATGCTAAAGATGCTCAAAAAACAGAGACTGACAGTGAGAATGAGGAGGAAGAGGAAATAGTGCAGGAGACGGCAGAACAGAGGAACCCTAATGTTGAGGATGATCCAATAACAGAGAACGATGACATGTTACAAATACAGATGGAGGATGTTGAAGAGGAAATTGAATTCTGGAGCCAGGCAATAGTGTGCTTTATTCTAGGGGCAAATCCGCCATGGAAAGTGGCGCTGGCCGAGACCGAGGTTGTGAGTGCCGTGTGCTTTTGATTGTCCCCAGCCGGTGCTGTCAAGCTTGGTTGAATCAGCGGGCCGTTTGGCAAGTAGATACCAAGGGGCGTGTTGAAGAAGATACGTCGATTGGCATTTGACACGGCTGTCGCGTACCTGTCAAAAATAACCAACTGGCCAACTAACTAATATAGCTAGGGAAGTCGGGTCGAATCCACAGAGAGGTAGGAATTTGTCGGCTAAACTCAAGTTCGTCTAAGTAACCAAAATGGGGTTTATAATTTGTGATTTCTACACTAAAGAGAGTAAAGAAAAGAGAAATAAAGGAAGAGGATTTGACAGATAAAGGGGAATAGCTAAGACAAGCGGTTCACCACAATCGTCCTCGAGTAATCTAGGTCCCAGTCAATGCAAGATCTGATCTAAGGGGTAGCGAACGTCACCTTTCGGTCCTTAATTCACCCTAAAGTGTAAACAGTTTAACTTTCGTCCTCGCTGCAATACTCTATTGCTCGCTACTAGTCTCCCCCTTCCAACCTTTCGGTCCAGGTCAAGGTCCACTAAGAATAAGGGTCTAATTGCGTCGACTCAATTAGGCAATTACAATTATATGTAGCATTTTAACAACATGGACGATACTAGCATTAACCCAGTAATTCCATTACTCTCCCTTCAAATCATGGATCCCCTATAGTCTTAGCATGGGAAATTAGCTACTCATAATTATGGGGGTAACAATCATAACAACTGAACAATTAAAACTAAACATGATGAAAAATCTAAAGAGATGATTGAACAAATATAAATCAAGAGGGGAAAGGAAATAAGAACAATAAGAACAGTAAAAACGATTAAGAAATAAATTGATAATACCGAATTGAATAACAAGTAGAGTGAAGAATCCAAAGGATAGTGATAAAAGTGGCAGTAGAAAATGTTCGTAGTGAATGAGATGGGAGTAACGTAATGTTCTCCTCAGTCTTATACTGTAAAAACATCTTAAACCTAACCCATGGACTGATTATGAAAGGCCCACAAAAGATTAGGCGGAATTAAACTAAAAACACACGAGAAACCCCTCGATCGAGTAGAGAGACTACTCGATCGAACACCAAGTCACTCGATCGAGCTAGTGCATCCACTCGATCGAGCACTGCTGTATGAACTTCCTCGATCGACTCCTCCAACCAGTCGATCGACCAGCATGGGTGCATGAAGCATTCGATCGAGCAGAGAGGCCACTCGATCGAGCTATATAAGTGCGTCAGGAATTGTGTTTCTCCCTTGCTCCGCTCATGCGCACTCTAGGTGTGAAATTCCTAGGCTCCGGCTCCATATTTCCCATGAATGCATACAAATGGGACAATTAAGGCTCGTTTTAGCTCCTCTTCGGTCAATTCCTGCAAAATACAATAAACGGACCAAAGTAGAATATTCGGGGGTATTTGTAGCCAGATGCTACATAAAAAGCACAGAAATGCGTGTAAAAATGAGGTAAAAACCTTATATAGAAGACACGCATCAAATCTCCCCAACCCAAACCTTTGCTTGTCCCCAAGCAAATATGAATGCGACTAAGGGTGAACAATAGAACGGGACCAACGCATCAGCTACAAATCATCCATCAGAACCAATTTAATGCAACAAAATGACAAAGTGGCAGCCGAAAAGTGCAACCGAGTTAAATTAATATTTCAAGCTTACTGAACCGTCGACCTTGCAAGATTCAAAGATGTCGGACTCTCACGGGTCGCTCGTCACTAAAAATCAGGTATAGGGTGAGTATAAATGTGAAAGATAGGAAGAAGCAAGACACTCACCTAACTCGACCTATAAGAACATGCATGCAATTAACGTGAATAAAGTCTCTACAACCGTACATAAGCATTCCAACCATACTAATGACCAAGACACGTGCCGAGGACTTACATTTGGGTTAGTGAGGTAATGGGTAAGAAGGGGCTAAAATGAATTTGGATATGTGGGGTTAATAGCTAGGCTAGCAACAACGGATCCAAATATAGACTGCATCCCAACTTCGTACTCATTACAACAAGATTAAACGGTGCAAAACTATGCACTAAACCTCACAAAATACCAAAACTCGTCAACTCCCCATAGGATATAAATAAGTCATGGGAGTGTGAAACAATGCACAATTCTCAATTTTTTTTTCATTCTCTCCTTTTTTCTCATTTTGAAATTTTTCTTCTCTGTCTCTTTTTCGTTTTTTTTTCTTTTCACTTCTTTCATTTTTTTCATTTTCACAACTCAACACATTTTTCTTCTTTCTTTCCCTTCAATTCTTCCACCATCTTCTGAAATCAGATGAAATAACCATATTGCAATAACACATTCCAAGAACTACTCGTTACTAGCTCAGCTAGGGTAGGAAAAATTATAGAAAGTAGTTGATGGGCAAAAAGGCAATTTGGCTATGTGAGGCTCATGGATAGAATGAAATAAGGGGGATTGCCTCTCCTAACACGTGTCACCATCCACAGACCGAATGCATACAGGTATTAAGAAGACTAGACTCATGCTTATGCAAATTGATGTTACATGTCTTAAAGAGAGTACTACTCACATTCTAAATGAAACCGGTCATGAATGTCACCAGTTTAATAAGCTCTAACCTCAGAATGTTATTGTAGCTTGCCGGCATAAAGAATCAAGTCTATTCGTTCAGATAAGAGAGAAATAAAAACTCGTGGATTATGCATACAAACATGCCAGCTAAATGTCACGAATATGCCAGGCTCCAATAAGGATTCAAAGTAGCGTCAGTGTTCAAACGTTCCGACTCAATTTAAAACATGAAAATATGGAAAATTTTTTGAATTTTATGATTTTTTGGAATTAATTAAAAAAACAATGCATGCGGAAATAAATAAACGTGCAAGCAGAAGTGCAAGAAACATGCAGACACAGAGATGGATGCATACCTCCCCAAACCAAACCGTACAATGCCCTCATTGTACCAAAAATAGGGAAAGAAATGCAAACTGAAAGGAAAACGAGAAGTGGAGTCGGGAACTTACAAAACGTCATTAGCGGGACCTCCCCAAACCGACCATGAAAATGGGAGGTCCAAGAAAGTCAAACAATGGTTGTGTGGACGTAAAACAAGCACTGGGGTCACAATTTCTCGATCGAGCCCCTGAACATTCGATCGAGTGAGCCTATGCATTAGAAGAGCTCGATCGACTACCAACCCACTCGATCGAGCGGGCACGAGTAAGGATCTGGTCGATCGAGGACATCATCCCTCGATCGAGTAGCAGCCGCGTCAGAAAGTGCTCGATCGAGCACAAAGTCCTTCGATCGAGTACTTTTAATCTGCCAAAAACGCATAAAAGCAAGGAAAAACACAAAAATTGTTCCGTCTAAAGTTTAACGTAAAGCTTAAGGAAAAACAAATAGTTCAACAAAGTTCAAAATAAAATCGTCCGGCCGCCTCCCCGAGAGCGCTGGTTTAAGAGGTCCCGCACGACCTTTCGGTATCAAATCGGCGCGCGTCGAGCTCGTCGAAGTGCAAAACTTCAACAGGCTTGTCCGCTTCACTCGCCTCATAGTAATGCTTCACATATTGGCCATTCACCTTGAATCTATGGCCCTCGGAATCTTCAAGCTCTACGGATCCAAATTTGGTAACACCCACACCGTGTATGGACCAGTCCACGGACTTGACTTGCCAGAAATAGTCTCAACCGGCATTGAACAATGAACACCTTTTGCCCCACATGGAACTCCCGAGGTAAGATTCTCTTGTCGTGCCATCTCTTCGTCTTTTCCTTGTAGATGCGCGAATCGTCATAGGCATTGAGCCTAAATTCTTCTAATTCATCTAGCTGCAAAAGACGATTCGACCACACGCTTTAGGATCATAATTAAGCTCACGAATTGCCCACCAGGCCTTACATTCCACTCAACGTAAGTGACACGATTTTCCATAAACTAACCTATAAGGTGATGCACCAATTGGTGTCTTAAAGGCGGTTCTATAAGCCCATAATGTGTCATCTAGCTTAAGACTCCGGTCTTTCCGTGATTTAGAAACTACTTTAGACAAGATCTCTTTCATTCGCGATTAGAGACCTCTGCGACCACTAGTTTGGGGATGATACCCCAAACCACGCCGGTGTTGGACACCAACTCTGACAAAGATGGAAGTGAGTTTCTTTTCTTTAAAATGCATTCCTCCGTCACTAATGACGACCCTAGGGACACCAAAACGGGGAAATATGATCTTTTTGAACATTTTAATCATGGTCTTACCGTCACAATGAGGTGAAGCAATCGCTTCAACCCACTTTAGACCCTTAGTCTACAGCTACTAAGATGTACCTGTTACCTTTACTGGATGGGAACGGTCCTTGGAAATCAATGCCCCAGACATCGAAAACCTCAACCTCTAGGATGCCGTTTTGTGGCATCTCATGTCTCTTCGAAATGTTCCCAGATCGTTGGCAAGCATCACAAGCTGAAACAAAAGACTTGGCGTCGGCAAACAAGGAAGGCCAAGAAAAACCGGACTGAAGTACCTTAGCCACGGTGCGCGATGGACCGTGGTGACCACCATATGAAGAGGAGTGACAACCTTCCAGGACTATTTTGGTCTCCCACTGCGGAATACACCGTCTGTAGAGACCGTCTGCACATTCCTTAAACAAGTAAGGGTCGTCCCAGTATATCGCTTAGCGTTATAAAGAAAACGCTTCTTTTCTTGATGAGAAAGGTCAAAGCGCGCTTGCCACCGACAACGAAGTTAGCTATATCTGCATACCAAGGTTCCTGGTCAACAATAGACGACACAAAAGCAATTAGACTATCGTCAGAAAAGAATCATCAATGGGTAGAGAATCTTCCCTTCTTGTCGCATCGCCGCGACAAGTGATCGCCTACAACGTTCTCGGCTCCTTTCTTATCTTTGATCTGCAAATCAAACTCCTGGAGGAGGAGTATCCACCTCAGCAGCCGTGGTTTTGCCTCCTTCTTAGCAAGGAGATGCCTCGAGCTGCATGGTCAAAAAAACAGAACTTCCGACCCAACTAAATAAGTACGAAACTTTTCTAAGGCATAAACTACGACTAACAACTCCTTCTCAATGGTAGTGTACTTCACTTGAGCCTCATCCAGAGTTCGGCTCGCATAGTAAATAGCACTCAAGGCCTTGTCTTTCCTCTGGCCAAGCACCGCTCCTAGTGCGTAGTCACTCGCGTCACACATGATTTCAAACGGCAAGTCCCGGTTGGGAGGTCGATGATCGGCGCAGAGAGACTAAGGCCCGCTTTAACTCCGTTAAAAGCGGAAAGACAAGCATCAGTGAACACAAAAGGGGCATCTTTAAGCAACAGCTGTGTAAGTGGTTTAGCAATTTTGGAGAAATCCTTGATGAACCGGCGATAAAAACCGGCGTGACCAAGGAAGCTCCTCACCCCCTTAACATTAACAGGAGGCGGTAATTGCTGAATCACTTCCACCTTTGCTTTGTCAACTTCTATTCCCCTATCAGAAACCAAGTGCCCTAAGACAACTCCCTCGTTGACCATGAAGTGGCACTTCTCCCAGTTCAGCACAAGGTTAACCTCAATACAGCGCTGCAACACTTTCTCAAGGTTAGACAGACAATCAGAAAAATCACTTCCGTATACACTGAAGTCATCCATAAAAACTTCCATGATAGACTCAATATACTCTGAAAATATCCCCATCATACACCTTTGGAAGGTGGCAGGGGCATTGCACAAACCAAAAGGCATTCTGCGGTACGCAAAAACGCCCTTAGGACAGTAAATGTAGTCTTGGCCGATCATCCGGGTGGATAGGGATCCGAAAGAACCCCGAATACCCGTCTAAATAGCGAAAAAATTTGTGGGAAGCTAACCTTTCTACCATTTGATCAATAAAAGGAAGGGGAAAGTGATCTTTCTTGGTGGCGGCATTTAGTCATGTCTGTAATCTATGCACATCCGCCAACCGATTACTATTCGAGTAGGTATTAATTCATTCTTTTCATTCTTAACTACAGTTGTCCCTCCTTTTTCGGGACCACCTTGCATGACTTACCCATTTAGAATTACCGACAGAATAAATAATACCGCATCCAACAACTTCATTACCTCACCGTCACAACATCCTCCATCTTCTCGTTCACCGGGCGACCCTGTCTGCAAGGTTTGTGATCCTCCTCCAGCTCTATCCTGTGCATACAAATATCGGGACTAATACCCGTGATATCATCCAGTGAATAGCCCATTGCTTTCCTGTTTTTCCTAAGTACAGCTAACAAAGAAGTCAGCTGTTCATCACTAAGCTTAGCACTAACAATGACAGGATACTGCTCTGTATCGTCAAGAAAAGCATATTTAAGATGAGATGGGAGAGGCTTACGTTCCGGTACCTTTACCTCAATGGAGCAAAGAGTGATGATCATTTGTTCCACCTGCTCTCCCTCACGCTCATCTAAATCGTCAACAAGCAAATCCAATGCAGCGTCATCGTCCTCTGGGCTATCTGCACACTCATCAAAAAGCATGAGAGCTTCCAGTGGGTCCTTCATAAAAGAACCCGACCAGAAGTCATAAATAGACTCATCAATGATATCGACCGAATAACAAGTGTCCTCTATCATTGGGTGGGCTAAAGTATTAGGCAAACTAAAGGTGATAGCGTCATCCCCTACTCGCAAGAGTCGACGCCTTGTCTAACATCAATAACGGCCCCAAATTGCACAAAGGAACGGTCTTCCTAAAATAACTGGGTCCGGGTGTCCTCGGTATATCCAAAACAATGAAATCTATCGGGATGTAAAGCTTGCCTATTTTCACAGCACATCCTCCAAGACACCTAAGGGTCTCCTAACGATCTATCGACCATCCAGGGTAATGTTAGTCACTTTGAAGTGACTCGCTTTCAATTTCTTGCATGTGAAGGGGCATGACACTAACACTGGCACCTAAATCGCAAAGGGCCTTATCAATAATCAAATCACCTATGACACAGTAATAGAAAAGCCGCCGGGTCTTTCATTTTTGGAGGGGCCTTATTTAACAACAGGTTACTAGACTCTTCCATAAATGAAATCGTCTCAAATTCGCTCAAGTTCCTCTTACGCGTCACAATATCCTTCATAAACTTAGCGTAAGTAGGAACCCGAGTGACAAGGTCGAGAAAGGGACAATTACAAGGTTCTTCACGATGTCCACGAACTTACCGTCTTGTTGCTCGATCCTTGCGTCCTTCAGACGACTCGGAAAAGGTACCCTGGTAGCGATGAGTGGTCCTGCGACCTTTCCTTTACCCTTATTAATTCGTGACGTCTCCACAAAGCAGGGGAGATGACACGGTGGCGGTATTAATTAACAAATTGGGATTCCCGCCATTTACAAAGATCGATCGAACGTCTTCACCGGTCGATCGACCGCTTTCTTCCTCAAATTCATTCGATCGACCTATCCCGTCACTCGATCGAGTGCCTTCTTCACCTCTCTTCACTCGATCGACCAACCTGGGCTCGTGATTCTCGATCGATCGTCATGTCACTCGATCGAGTGATCGGGTGATTAGAACCACTCGATCGAGTGGATGTGTTGCTCGATCGAGTGGTTACTTGCACACGCAGCAAGCATTTCTGCAGGAACTCATCTAAATCGTCTTCTTCATCACCGTATCGACACCTCATTTTCTTCATGATTAAAGTCACTTTGGAAGTTCATTGACCGACGGAATCGCGAATTGGAGGAGTCTTGGCTTGGTCTGCCGCGAGTGTTAGGCTGCGCGACTTGCTCTCTCAATTCGATATAACGAATCCGATTGCAACATGATGGATTTCGGTTCGGCAATTGCTTCTCTTGAAGAAGGAGAGCCCTACCGTGATGTTGGCGTAGAAGGGGTAGAAACGCTCTTTATCTCCTCATATAACTGGGAGAAAGGAACTCCCTGCTTGAACTTCTTGTATGCAATGGCACGCTCTACACCTGCCGTGCACTCATAAAGGTCATGCCCTTCCTCGCCGCATCTACCACATGGCTCTGTATGCTCTGTAATCGTAGGCATCTTGACAAATAAACTGCTATCCCGCAAAACTAATCAAAGCTTCGCGAAAATGAGATCGATCTCAAGGAATGAATCCCTTGAGACGAAAGACAAACTTAATTAAAGCAACAAATATGCACCACCTCCCTAAGAACGGCGCCAAAATTTGACACGGTTGTCGCGTGCACTGTCAAAAATAACCAACTGGCCAACTAACTAATATAGCTAGGGAAGTCGGGTCGAATCCACAGAGAGGTAGGAATTTGTCGGCTAAACTCAAGTTCGTCTAAGTAACCAAAATGGGGTTTATAATTTGTGATTTCTAAACTAAAGAGAGTAAAGAAAAGAGAAATAAAGGAAGAGGATTTGACAGATAAAAGGGAATAGCTAAGACAAGCGGTTCACCACAATCGTCCTGGTCGAGTAATCTAGGTCCCAGTCAATCAATGCAAGAGAGTCTAAGGGGTAGCGAACGTCACCTTTCGGTCCTTAATTCACCCTAAAGTGTAAACAGTTTAACTTTCGTCCTCGCTGCAATACTCTATTGCTCGCTACTAGTCTCCCCCTTCCAACCTTTCGGTCCAGGTCAAGGTCCACTAAGAATAAGGGTCTAATTGCGTCGACTCAATTAGGCAATTACAATTATATGTAGCATTTTAACAACATGGACGATACTAGCATTAACCCAGTAATTCGATTACTCTCCCTTCAAATCATGGATCCCCTATAGTCTTAGCATGGGAAATTAGCTACTCATAATTATGGGGGTAACAATCATAACAACTGAACAATTAAAACTAAACATGATGAAAAATCTAAAGAGATGATTGAACAAATATAAATCAAGAGGGGAAAGGAAATAAGAACAATAAGAACAGTAAAAACGATTAAGAAATAAATTGATAATACCGAATTGAATAACAAGTAGAGTGAAGAATCCAAAGGATAGTGATAAAAGTGGCAGTAGAAAATGTTCGTAGTGAATGAGATGGGAGTAACGTAATGTTCTCCTCGCCTTATACTTTGTAAAAACATCTTAAACCTAACCCATGGACTGATTATGAAAGGCCCACAAAAGATTAGGCGGAATTAAACTAAAAACACACGAGAAACCCCTCGATCGAGTAGAGAGACTACTCGATCGAACACCAAGTCACTCGATCGAGCTAGTGCATCCACTCGATCGAGCACTGCTGTATGAACTTCCTCGATCGACTCCTCCAACCGATCGATCGACCAAGATGGGTGCATGAAGCATTCGATCGAAAGCGAGAGGCCACTCGATCGAGCTATATAAGTGCGTCAGGAATTGTGTTTCTCCCTTGCTCCGCTCATGCGCACTCTAGGTGTGAAATTCCTAGGCTCCGGCTCCATATTTCCCATGAATGCATACAAATGGGACAATTAAGGCTCGTTTTAGCTCCTCTTCGGTCAATTCCTGCAAAATACAATAAACGGACCAAAGTAGAATATTCGGGGGTATTTGTAGCCAGATGCTACATAAAAAGCACAGAAATGCGTGTAAAAATGAGGTAAAAACCTTATATAGAAGACACGCATCAGCATTCTGTCAAGGAGCGTGTTGAAGAAGTTTTGTCACTGTTTGTCGATTGACATTCCATGGCTGCATGCTTGACATGTGTCTCGTTGTTGATTGGTTGACGTTTCATGGGCTTTGCCCTGATTGGTCAGATTGAGTGGGCTTTGCCCTATAAATAGGAGAGTTAGCCCCTGAATTTGGCCTTCCAAATTCATTTTCTCAAAAAATTTTCTTCTTCTTGCTTAACTTTCTTTGACGAAACTTCTCTCTAGTCTTCGAAGCGTTACTCGGCGTAACACTCATCCCAAGGTAAACAAACAAATTTTCCAACTTTTTAATTGTTTAAGTTTCTTTGTTGTGAACATGTCTTCTGCTGATGCCGGACCTAGTAATCCTGCGCCGGGGGGTTCCCCGTCGCGTCTTGATAAAGAGGAGGCACTAGCCGCCGTTCCGATAAGGTCTGGGGGCCCTAGGTCTCCTTCTTTTGAAGTTGATCCAAAAGTTCTGGAGGATTGGGAGGATGATGATGATGTTGATGATGACGGTGATGATGAGGAAAGGGCTCATCCTAATGACGAGAGGCCGTACGTCCTGGATCACGGCGACGCCTGTAAGGTCGGCCCTGACCGTGCTTGGACCCACAAATTTGCCCGTTGTTCTGGTCCTGACTTCTTCGAACATCATTTCTCCTTCGGCAGGGAATATAAGATTGTTATTCCTAGAGAGGGTCAGCCGTCTGTTGCCCTCCTCCGGTCAGATCGGCGTATACATCGGACACCGGAGTATGGGCTCCGGTTTCCTCTTAATGAATACGTTATGGCCATAATTAAAGCCATGAACGTCGCCGTGGCCCAACTGCACCCGTTGGCCATTAGGACTATAGTCGGCTTTGTGTGGCTCTGCCTTTTCAAGGGGGAGGTCCCAACGGTTAACTTATTCCGCCGGCTTCATCACCTTCGCCGTCGGCCCCCAGGTCGCGTTGGGTGGTACAAAGCATGCGACGGAGCCGGGTTATGTCTCCGTTGATAAGCTTTCTTCCCGCAAGGACCGGAAGCCGCGGTGGGTGTACGTTGAGGTTCCGAGGATTATCCATCGCCCGGTCCTTCCAAAGACCGCGTCAATTTGCGGTGCGAGAGTAAGGGGAGCATGACAAATGGGTCTCCCGGAGTAAGCTTAAGATGGACGCCAGCACGGTCCCTCTTAATGCGGATGAGAAGCGGGCGATGAGGCTGTTTGAGGCTGAGAAGAATGGGATGCCGAAGGGATGGATGCCCCCAAATCAGATCATTCTTCAGGATGAGTTGCTCTGCCATGTCGGCCTCATACCGGCCCTCGAATGGGGTGAGTGGGGTCGGTGTGAGGCCCATCTCTGCTTTTAATGTTTCTGTTTTTTTTTTTTTTTTTTGAACTGAGATTTATTTCTTCTACTTAACCCTTGCTTCGTTTCCTTTGCAGACCATTTTGGCCCGGATCTGTCTGAAGATATCCTTAGGAGAATGGGACTTGATAAGGACAAGCAAGTTGTTGATTTGCATCCTAAGGCCCAGACCCGTGATCGCAGACCGGCGCCAAATGATCTCATGGATCAGCAGCTGAAGGGCTTAGATACGACGGCGGCCCAGGCGAAGGTTGTTGGTAACATACCGCGCCGAACGCGGAAAACAAAGTCTTCGGCGGCGACGGCGTCAACATCAGTTCCACCTCCAATTCCCTCAGTTCAAAAGGAGACGGTGGAGATCGTCGATATTACCGAGGAGGTGGTCACCTTGGCAGTGGAATCTCCTCTCTTCCGCAAGAGGAAAGAGACTACTACTGCCGCTGATGCTTCTGCTTCTACTGCTGCTACTGCTGCCGAGGCCGACAAAGAAATGCGTCCTCCGGCCAAGAAGGCCAAGCCTGGTACAGATCTATCCTGTGGCTCAGACTTAGCCGGTTCATTAGGCGTTCCTGATGACAGGCTCTCTGGTATGTCCATGAATGTTGACATGGATGCTTTGATTGAATTTTTTGTAGATCAACCGCCGCCGCCTACCGGACACACTGTTGAACGGCGTGCTGAGAAGCGAACTGCGCAGGCAGGTGGTACAGATGCCACCGTCGTCTCTTCCTTCCCGAAGCCTACCCCCGCCCAGATTAGGTCGGAGGGCCTGAGTTTGTCCAGGATGCTGTCGAAGTAGGCTGAGGTGGCCGGTGCTCTTATTGTGGAGCAAGAAAAGGCCATGGCTGAAGCTGCCCCACAGCTCGAGCGGCTCAGGCTTGAACTCGCTGCTGCGGAGAAGGAAGCTGAGAGGGCCAAGGCTGAGGCTAAAGAGGCGGTCCGTGCTGAGAGAAAATTTAGGAGGATGTCGAAAAGGCGATCCTTCCGAGAGAGCCAAGGCTGAGGCTGCAGGGGCTGAAGCCGCTAAGCTGCTGGAGGAGCGTAACAAGCTTCAGGCCGTTGCCGACTTCAATGCTAAGAAGAGGGAGGAATGGAGGGACATGTTTAGGGCTCAGGGGAAGGCGCTTCAAAATAAGATTGCTATCATCGCCCAGAGGGAGTTGGTCATTGAGACGCTCCAAAGCGAGATTCTTCCTAACATGTGCGCCCAATCACGGACTGGCCGAAGAAGCCGCCAGGGAAGTGATAGGGAGCTCTTTCTTGATGGCTCCTTTCCGTGGCAAAATTTGACGAGCCGCTTGATGACAAGCTTGAAGCTAAGGAGAAGGCCGCGAGGCGAAGGCCGCCGAGGAGGCAAGGGTGAAGAAGGAGGAAGAGGAGGCCGCGGAGAAGGCGGCCCTTGTTGAGAAGGCTAAGGCGGCCAAGGAGGAAGCCGAGAGAATGAGGGCAGTTTGAGGCCGCCGAGGCAAGCCGCCAAGACAGCTTTCGGGTCGCCTACCAAAGATGATGCTTTGCTAACGTCGCCGATGGCAAGCAAGAACAGCATAGGGAGACGGGCGGTCGTCACCACAGTTCACCCGACATCTCGGATAGCTTCACCATGTCGGGGCCAACTATTGAGCCTTTCCTCCCCGCCATCTTTTGGCGCTTCAAATGATATGTCTCAGAACCTTTTGTTCTTCTTTTCCTTGTTTTTTGTAAAACTTTGGTAGGTTGTATTTTGGCTTATCCCTATGGGACTACGTCGTCTATATTCTCCTTGTAATCATTTTCAATAAAGTTTGTTTATTGGCCCTCGGCTTGGCCGGGGCTTTGATCACAATCCTTCACTTGTCTTCTTTCGTTATTAATTGAGCGCTTTTTCGTTTTTACCTTCGGCCTGGCCGAGGCAGTTAGAATGCGTATCTCAACTGTGTTTAACGTTTTTTAAACATGTTGGCATGTTGGTCGCTTCCTCTTTCACTCTCGGTCTGGCCGAGGCGTCCGATTTGCGTTTTCCAACCGTCGTTGTGAACATGTTAGCGTATCGACCGTTGTGTCCCCTGCCAGGCCTTCGGTTGGCCGAGGCGGCTAGAGGTTATGGCTCGACAGCGTTTGTATCTGTAGACATATTGATCGCTTCCTCTACCAGGCCTTCGGTTGGCCGAGGCGGCTAGAATTGCGTCTCAACTGTACTTATACGTTCCTAAGGCATGTTGGTCGCTTTCGCGAGTATCAATCGTCTTTGGTAGTGATCGCCGTGGCGTCTACTTCTTGGGGTGACTGCCCGGCTTGGGCCGTGGCGTCTATCTCGATATGACTACGGAGGGGATAAATACTTTGATGGAAAACTTGGATGATTTTTCAATAGATATAAACACGCGTTGGGGTGCCAACAACAGTTTTTGGACACCTCCGCCGCTATACAAAGTATTTCCTGAGGTTGTCAGTGTTCCAATGGCTCATCAAAGGCACACCCTCCATATCTCATCGGGTATGTACCCGGCCTCATTTCTTCAACCACTTTGTAAGGACCCTCCCAGTTGGCCGTCAATTTACCATGAATGTTCCCTTTGTTGGTGGCGGCCGACTTTCTTAGGACTAGATCCCCTACTTTTAAGTCCCTTTTGTGGACTCTTCGATTTATAGGCTCTTCTCATTCGGTTTTGGTATCGCCAAGTTGAGGCGTGTTGTATCTCGGCTTTCTTCGACCAGGTCTAGGAGGTTCTCGACCTTCCTCATTTTCAACCGGGTTAAAGGTGGCCGTTTCAATGCTCGGCACCGCCGCTTCAATTAGGCAGGATCGCCGGACCCGTAGACTAAGTGGAATGGATCATGCACCCGTTGCTTCTTTCTCCGTGGTCCGGAGGGACCACAGGACGGCGGGTAGTTCATCGGCCCATCTTCCCTTTAGGTCTTCAACTTTCTTCTTCAAACCGTTGAGGATTGTTTTATTGGTCCGCCTCACTTTGCCCGTTTGCTCGTGGGTGGCGGGAGAGGAGTATGCAAATTTGATACCAAGTTCTTCCAACCAGTTCATTATTGTGTCACTCCAAAACTCCCGGCCGTGGTCAAATACCATGACTTGGGGTAACCCAAAACGAGTTATAACATTTTCCCAGATTACCTTTCTTACGGCCGCCGTGGTCTTGGCAGGTACCGCTACAGCTTCAACCCATTTGGTGAAGTAGTCAACGGCGACAATCAAGTACTTTCTTCCTCCGGACGCCGTTGGAAATGGCCCTAGTAGATCCATCCCCCACTGTGCAAAAGGAAGGGGACTAAGTACCTACCAGTCTCGGGAAGGTGCATGTATCACCGGAGCATGTATTTGACAGTTGTTGCACTTTTTGGTTTTGGCTCGGAATCCTCAAGCATGGTGGGCTGTAAGTAGCCGGCTCGGAGAGCTTTGTGGGCTAGTGTTCTTGCCCCCATGTGATGACCACAGATGCCTTCGTGAATTTCTGTCAGTATTAGCTCCGCGTCGGCTAGGCCGACACATTTCAAGAGTGGCCTCGTCACGGACCTCAGACCTGGGAATGCATTGTATCTGGAAAGATTTCAATTTTGAAGTGTCAGCTTTTACCCTTTCCAGGTATCTTACCATCCCGTCGTCTCGAGTCTCGTACTCTCCTCTGATTTGATTAGCCACTAAAAGTGAATCTGTTTTCAAAATGATGTGTTTCGCCCCGGCAGCTCTAGCTAGCTCGACTCCGGTTATCACTGCCTCGTATTCGGATTCGTTGTTTGAGGCCGAGAAGGTAACTTTCAAGGCGTACTCAAACTCGTCCCCGTTTGGGCTGATGATAAGTATGCCGGCTCCTGAGCTGTTCGCCGTGGAGGACCCGTCGGTGTATACTTCCCATACTCCGGGGTTTTGCTCTTCTTGATATGTGCACTCGGCCAGGAAATCTGCAAGTGCCTGTCCCTTTATCGAGGGCCTCGGCTTGTATTGAATGCCGAAGCCGGATAGCTCTACTGCCTATTTGATGAGCCTGCCGAATTGCTCAAATTTTTCCAATGCTTTCTCCAATGGTTGGTCGGTTAAGACCGTCATGGGATGTGCGTCGAAGTAAGGCTTCAGTTTTCTTGCGGCAACGACGACAGCAAAGGCTACTTTTTCAATCAGTGGGTAATTTCTTTCGGCAACAATGTATGGTCGACAAAGTAGATTGGGTGTTCTTTGTTTGTCTTCTTCTCTCGATGATCACGGATCGACCGTGGCGAGGTAATCGCTATGTATAGATATAGCGTCTCCCCAAAGATCGGCCTGGACAGGGGTTGGGAGAGTTTGAAGATGAGCTTTCGATTGCCTGAAAGCGTGCTGTTCCTCCCCCCACCAAGTCCTTATTTCCCTTCAACACTTTGAAGAATGGGGTGCTCTTGTCGGCTGACCGAGAGATAAAACGGGCTAAAGCCGCCATCCTCCCGTCAACATCATAACCTCTTTTCGATTCCTCGGCTCCGGCAGTCCAGGATTGCTTGGACTTTCTCGGATTGGCATCAATTCCCGGCGCCGACAAGTACGCCGAGGAACTTACCTGACCGGACACCGAAGTTGCATTTCATTGGGTTAAGTTTCATCTTGTATTTCCTTAGTGAACAAAATGTCTCGTGTAAATCCGCTAAGTGCTCGCCGTCAGACTTGCTTTTTACAATAGCATCGTCGACGTAAGCCTCAATGTTTCGCCCTTTTTTATTTTGGAACACTTTGTCCACCAGTCTTGTGTAAGTTGCGCCGGCGTTCTTCAAACCGAACGGCATCATTTTATACATGTATGTGCCGTTACCGGTGATGAATGCGCATTTAGGCATGTCTTCTTCGGCCATGAATACCGATGATACCCGAGAAGGCATCCAGCGAGGCTCAAGATAGTGTAGCCTGCCGTGGCGTCGATTAAACTATCTATTCGAGGCAAGGGATAGCAATCTTTGGGGCACGCTTTATTAAGATTGGTAAAATCTACACACATCCTCCACGCCCCCGATGATTTCTTCACCATTACAACATTAGCTAACCACTCAGGATAAGTACAAGGCATGATAAAGCCCGCCGCTAGTAATTTATCTACCTCGGCTTTGATGGCCTCATCTTTCTCGGCTAAGGAGTTCCTCATCTTCTTCGCTTGACAGGCGAGCGGTGGAGAGTACGTTCACTTGTGAACAATTACCTCCCGCTCACGCCCGGCATCTCGGCCGCCGAGTAAGCGAAGACGTCTTTGTTCTTCCTCCGCAGGTCTAGGAGAGCGGCCCTGAATTTTGGCTCCAGGTTGACACCGACGATTCACGGTGCGCCCGGGTCAATTTCCACTTCTTCGGTCTCCGCTCCTTCGACCATGCCGATAGTGGCATCCATGAGGTCGCCCTCCTGTTGTAAGGATGGGCTTTTCCCCTTCTCTGACTTCTTCGCCACTTTGAGGGATTGCATGTTGCACCCTCCTCCGCGGATATCCGGACGTTGACTACTTCGTCTTTTTCGTCCTTTGAGACGAGCTTATGCGCTTCCCCCCGGTCCGAGACATACATCAGTGTTAGAGCCCAGATGGACATTACTGCATCGGCCTCGCTCAGAGTGACTCGGCCTATGAGAACGTTGTAGGCGGACGAGCCGTCAATGACCACGAGCTCAGATAGGACATTCTTAGCCGCATTCCCTCGCCGAACATCACCTAGATCGATTGACCCCGGGGTACCAGGCCCCGGAAAAATCAGACAATGGATTGGTGCAGGGGCTCAAGTCCTCAATCTTCAGACCGAGATTGAGAAAGCACTCCCTGAACATAATGTTCGTGTAGGCGCCTGTGTCAATCAGGCACCTCTTGACCAGGTGGTTGGCTATGTCCAAGTGGACTACAAGTGGGTCGCTGTGCGGGGCGATGACTCCCTCGTAGTCCTTCTTCCCAATAGTCATATCGGGGATGTTGGAAGCGGGGATCGCTGTTTTGGGCACAAAGTTGATGGCCTGATATAGCTCGTTCAGGTGCCGTTTGTGCCCATGAGCGGACCCACCGTTCTCGTTGCCCCCGATGACAACATGGATTACTCCTATCCGTTCAAAGACGGACTTTTTATTTGAGCCGCCGGTATTAGTCTTTTGGCCTCCGGCAACATATTTGCTGAGGCTCCCCTTCCGGATCAGCTCTTCAATGGCATTCTTCGGATGCCATAGCGGTTGTCGATTAAGTGACCGGTGTGGCCGTGGTACTCACAGTACTGGCTCGTGTCACCGTCCCCCCTCGCCTTGGGAGGCCTTTCCCACTTCTGACCCTCGTTCTTGCTCAGGGAGAAGACCTCGGCGGCAGATACGACCAGGGGGTGTGACCATTGTACCGCTTTTGGTAGTACGGTCCCGAACTCCCCCCGGCGCCCGCCGAGTTCTGTTTCCTGGCGGACTTGTCAGACCGTGACCTATTATTGTCACGGCGTCCTTCATCCGGGTTGTCCTCCCGGCGACTCTTACTCTCTGAGTGCCCGGCCTCGCTGGGGCCTACCCAGGTTTTGTGATAGTCCTCCACCTTTATGGCTTGGTCGGCCATCTTCCTGGCGGAGTCTAGGTTCAGGCCTCCGCACTTGATGAGCTCGTTTTTTAAGTCTCCTCTCGGGAGGCCTTTCATCGCGCGAAGGCGCGCTTCATTGCTCACTCACGAATTTGTCGAACCTTGGCGTCGAACCTCTTCACATAACTTTGGAGAGACTCGCCTCCCTCCCGTTTGATAGTCGAGATCCGATGTCTCGACGGCCCTTCTCTTATTGCAAGAATACTTTGGGCCAAAATATGTCCCTTAGGTCGCCATAACAGTATATCGACCCATTGGGTAGCCCCTTGTACCAACTTTGTGCCATCCCATGCAGGGTCATTGGGAAGACTCGGCACCAAACCTCATCAGGTTGCTCCCATACCGACATGTAAGACTCGAAAGCCTCGGCGTGGTCGGTTGGGTCGCTTTCTCCTTTGTATGATATGGGCGGCAACTTTAGCTTAGTCGGCACCGGGACCTCTAGGACATAGGGGTTGAGGGGCTGTCTAACCACGTGTCGAATGACACGCGGCGATCGGCTCCTCGCATCCTTAGTCCGGCTCCTCTCCCCGTGATGGGAAGGGCTTCTTCTCCGACTCTGGTGAGTCGGGCTTCTTCTCCGACTCTGGTGAGTCGGACTTCTTCTCCGACTCTGGTGAGTCGAACTTCTTTCACTCCTCCTGCGGGGCAGGCCTCGTCGGTGCTGCGGCGACACCGTCCTCCCGCGAGTGCGGGAAGGACTCGGGTCTACCACCTGCACTCTCGCTCCCCCTGCGTCTTGACATGGTCGCTTCCTCCAATGCTTCGTTCAAGTTTCTCGGAGTCACTTTTTGGACCCTGATCTCCTGTGGGGGCGCCACCGCTCTTGTCGTTGTGACAGTGTGAGTCGGCGTGCTACCCATTAGGTCCAGGAGCAGCTTTAGTTTAGCTGCATCAACCACATGTCCCATGATAGTGACTTGGTCGGCGGGCAGCGGTGTATCTTGTTCCTTTGGCATCCCGTTCGTCGTATCAGTGATACGGCCGGTGGGGGACTGCCCGATTTCAGAGTTGTGGAATGTGTCATCTTGGTAGAATTCATTTTCCACGAGCACCATCTCTGGTTGTTTCGACATCTTCTTAGCTTGTTGGATGGGTTTTGTTTTGTTTGGGAATGAATGTGACTAGCTTCTAGTATCTTCCCCACAGACGGCGCCAATTGTTCCGGGTGTAATTCCAGAGCAGTGTTGTTTACCACGCAAGCTTGGTGAATGGATGTCCTTCCTTGCCTTGACTCTTCCTCTCGGTCTCTCCTGAAACGATGAACAAACTGAGGGCTCGGCTTTGCACCGAGCGTACTCACTCCGACGCTCAAGTCAGTGAACTTAAAGGGATTAAGTTGTATGTTACTTGACAAAGTATATTTTAGAGAGATAAGGGAGATTATACCAGATGAATCGTGAGTTTTAGGTTAGATTCTGGATCCTTTCCTCAATGAGGGTTGAGGAGTATTTATAGACTTTCACCTTTTGTCACGTAGTGGCCAAGTGGCCAAGTGGCTAGCAGGTGGAAAGACTGATCTACCCTCGGCCGAGGGACCCATGGCAGCCGGCGGGCCCCGTGACTCCATGCCGAGGGGTCTTGGATATGAGTACGCGGATATGTGCCCCTACCGCTAGTTGTCCCAAATAGAGGCACAAGAGACAGCCGACAGTCGCGTCGGCTTGGGTCAGTTTCTAAGTCGTTGACTTGTCAGGATATCTTTGACCTTGCTCAATATGTTGACTCGGTCGGCGGGTGCAAAATATGCCCCATCAATAATAATAATAATAATAATAATAATAATAATAATAATAATAATAATAATAATAATAATAATAATAATAATAATAATAATAATAATAATAATAATAATAATAATAATAATAATAATAATAATAATAATAATAATAATAATAATAATAATAATAATAATAATAATAATAATAATAATAATAATAATAATAATAATAATAATAATAATAATAATAATAATAATAATAATAATAATAATAATAATAATAATAATAATAATAATAATAATAATAATAATAATAAAAGGATTATATAAATGTAGAGTGTAGGAGTAGCTGAGGGTGTTGTCGATTTTTGGTTGGTCCGGATTAAACTAGGTTCAAAAGTGAAATGTGACGGTCTATAGCTAGATGGAAAAATGTCTCGAGTTTATTTTAACTTGAGACGGAGACTAATATTATTACTGTCACTATTATTATCCGACCAAAAATACGTATACATTTATTCTTATATAAATTATGCCTCAAAAATATAATTTTAATAATTTGTATTTTTATAAAAATGAGCTTTTATATAATACGTTCATAAAAATCGTGTTTGACATCAAATTAATTAAATTGAATAATTCAAAAATATATAATAAAATGAATAAACAGTATAATAAGTTTTAAATGTCAAAAAGGGAAATTCGCGGGTGTTACAATGACGATGATACTAATGTCTAATCATCACAAGAATCTATATCTCACTGAAACACCCCTGGTAATTATACGTCTTTATTGCCAACATTTGTTTCCTAAGTTATCTACATGTGACCTACTAAGTCAACTACACAAATCCTATCACTAACATATCCTAAATCTACAAATATTTACACAAAAATATAAAAAACCCTAGAGAGAGAAAGCAATGGAAAACTAGAGAGAGAAAGCCGCCATTGATTTTCGAGCCTATGGCTAGGAAATCGAACCTTCAAAGACAGAGGGAGATGACACTTAGAGGACGGAGTGTGCCAGGCACAAAGTCTTCTGCAGAGGATGAATCAAACACGGAAAATGTGGAAATATCAAACCCTAATGCCCCAAAGACAGGACCGAATGTTGAAGAGGAGGGTAAGACTAGGAACATTAATGAGATTACTGGAATTCCTGAATTAGTGATCGAATCTGAAGATGACGAAGAGGAGTATGATGAGGATGAAATTGAGAATGAGGAGGATGAGGAAATAGTGGTGGAGACTGTAGAACAGGGGAAACCTAATGCTAAAGATGCTCAAAAAACAGAGACTGACAGTGAGAATGAGGAGGAAGAGGAAATAGTGCAGGAGACGGCAGAACAGGGGAACCCTAATGTTGAGGATGATCCAATAACAGAGAACGATGACATGTTACAAATACAGATGGAGGATGTTGAAGAGGAAATTGAATTCTGGAGCCAGCAGTAGTGTGCTTTATTCTAGGGGCAAATCCGCCATGGGAGGTGGTTGAAGGTTTCATTAGACGTATTTGGACGAAGTATAATATTGACAAAATCTCATTTATGCCAAATGGGATCTTTCTGGTGCATTTTAAAACCATGGGAATGAAAGAAAAGGTTTTGAGTTCAGGGCATTATTTATTTGACAATAAACCTATGATAGTGAAGTCGTGGACAAGAGATTTAGAAATGACGAAGGAGGATGTAAAATCGGTTCCTGCTTGGGTTCAATTGCATAAATTACCCCTGAAATTTTGGGGTAAAGGACTACCTAAAATAGCAGGTTTGATAGGGAAGTTTATAAAGAATGATGCTGCCACTGAGGAGAGGACTAGATTGGGGTATGCTCGTGTTATGGTTGAACTTGTTGTTGATCAGGAGCTTCCTCCACAGGTTGCATTCAAAGATGAGAAGGGTTCAATCATAAGAGTTGATGTAGAGTATGAATGGCGCCCAATTAAATGCAAGAAATGTATGGGTATGGGGCACTATATGGAGCACTGTAGGAAAGGGACACAGGAGAAATTTGTTCAAAAGCCAGTTAAGAAAGTATGGAGGCCAGTGGTGAAGCAGAATGCTATTGTTAAACCTCAGGAGAACAATGGGATTGTGACCACGGTTCAGAAAGTTCCGGTTGTAGCTGGGACTGTCACTCCACGCAAAAGACTGGTTAGGATGCATAGACAGGAGGGGGATAAGAGTGGATATAGCACTGAGTCTTTTGGAGCTCACTCTTACAAGGATGTCTTGGCCTCCCCCTCTAAATTGAATGGTGGTGATACTAGTAATGGTAAATCTTCTCCAACTTCTTATGGATAAAATAGGATTTTGGAATGTGAGAGGCATGAATAGAGTACATAAGCAGAAATTTATAAAAATTTTCTTGCAAAATAAAGAAGTAGGTTTATTTGGTTTGTTGGAAACAAAAATAAAGAGTAGGGCATATGCTCGCACTGTAAATAATTTCAATAATTGGTGTATATCCACTAATAATGGGTATCACAATAGTGGGAGAATTTGGGTTTTGTGGGATCCTAAGTTATTTAGGATACAATTTCTTGAGTATAATTCTCAATTTATTCACATGAAGGTTGAGACAGTGGTGAGTAGAAGCGTCTTTTATCTAACAATGATCTATGCTTTCAATAATATTCATGAAAGGGCTCCTCTATGGGATCATCTTAGGAGAATTGCAGGACTGGTTGATGGTCCTTGGGCCATAGCAGGAGATTTTAATTGTGTGCTTTCAGCAGCGGAGAGAGTGGGAGGCAATACCCCTACTGCTGAAATTGATCCCTTTAGGACCTGTGTTCTTGATTGTGGAATAGTGGATATACCTGCAATTGGTTCACTTTTTACATGGAACAACATGCAAAGGCCTGAAGATAGGATTTATAGCAAGATTGATAGGTTTATGACAAATAAAGCATGGAGTGATCATTTCCCTGATCTATATGCTAACTTCCTGCCTGAGGGCATGCTTGATCACACCCCTTGTCTGATCAGTAGCTCAACTCAGGTCCAGAAAGTCAGAAGTTTCAAATATTACAACATGTGGGGAGCATCTAAGGAGTTCTTGCCTACCATCACACGATATTGGAGTAACAGTATTCTGGGCACTCCTCTATTCAGGCTAACAAAGAATCTGAAACTACTGAAACCTGCATTGAAGGCTTTGAACAGGAAGAACTATAGTGATATTGAGAATAATACTGCCATTATGCAAAGACGGGTAGCTGATTTGCAGGAACTGATTGGGAAAGATCCTACTAACCTGCAACTAATCTCTGAAGAGTTTGAGGCATCTAAAACTCTTAGGGAGTTGAGTGCTGCCAGGGACAGCTTCCTAGCTCAGAAGGCTAAAACTCAGTGGCTGCAGAAAAGAGACTCTAACAGTGCCTACTTTCACTGTCTGCTCAAAAAAAGAAGGAGTGGGAATAGAGTCATCAGGATTGAAAGATAGGCATGGTAAAATGTATGATACCCCAGAGCAGGTGCACAATGCTTTTCTAGATTACTACCAACACCTGCTTGGGGATAATCAGGAAACCAAAAAGGTTTATAGAAAATTATTGATCAAGGTCCTAGATGTAATGCAGATCACTATGTGCAGCTGGCCAGACCTGTCACTGGCAAGGAGATCAGGGACGTCTTGTTCAGCATTCCTGGCATAAAGTCCCCAGGACTGATGGATATACGAGTAAGTTCTTCAAAGATGCATGGGATATGGTAGGTGGGGATGTTATCAGTGCTGTCAAAAATTTCTTTACCCGGAAAAGACTTCTTAGGCAAATCAATGCAATAACTCTTACACTCATACCCAAATGTGAGAGACCACAAAGTGTAATGCAATTTCAACCAATAGCCTGCTGTAATGTCATCTACAAAATTATCTCAAAGCTCTTATGTGCTAGACTAGCAAATGTGTTGACTGTTATTATTGATCAGAATCAGGGAGCTTTTATTCAGAATAGGAGCATCCAGGAGAACATTTTGATTTGTCAAGACTTAATCAGATTATATGAAAGGCCAAATGCTACTCCTAGGTGTATGTTCAAGATTGATTTGCAAAAAGCGTATGACACAGTAGAATGGTCCTTTGTTGAACAACTGTTGGATGAGTTCCATTTCCCTGATGACTTCAAAACTATGGTCCTGCAGTGTATCAGCACTGCCAGCTTCTCACTCTCTTTAAATGGGGATATGTTTGGGTATTTTCAAGGTAAGAGGGGCCGTAGGCAGGGAGATCCACTCTCCCCCCTACTCTTTACCTTATGCATGGAATACTTGACAAGGACTCTGAAGTATGCAGCTAACAAGTTTGACTTCAAATATCACCCTTTGTGCAAAGAATTAAAATTGGCAAACCTGATGTTTGCAGATGATGTGCTACTGTTCAGCAGGGGTGATGCTCATTCTATGATGCTTCTGTTAAAGTCCTTCTCTACATTTTCCAATGCGTCTGGGCTGAAAGTAAGTGCCACCAAGTCAAATGCCTATTTCCAGGGTGTGCCTGAGCATATAAAGCAGGATATTTTGAGAGTCTCAGGATTTGTTGAGGGGCAGCTGTAATACCCCGTATTTTATATTACTATTTAAGTTGGGTAAATTGTTGAGTCGATAATTATGGCAAGTTATTTTATTTAACTCGCGTTGTATCGATCCTAGTTAATTGACACGGGTTTATACGGAAATTTAAATGTGAGCTAACCCATTTAGCATCGACCCATTTGAGCTGGCCCAATAAAATGTCCAGCCCAAATTAACCTTAATTAATAATAGTACCCTAACCTTAATTAAATAATAGCACCCTAAGCCTACAAATACTACCCACTACCCGTAATAATGAAAGCACAAGCACACAACCAGCCTTCCTCTTTTCTTTAGATCCAATCTTACCTTTCACACATTTCGAGAGAGAGAGAGAGAGAGTGGGGCCTTGACAGTGCAGCAAGGAATAAATTAGGGCGGTTGTCGACGTGGTAAGGCGGCTCTACTGGTGGTTTTCGTGGCGGTTCAGGTAAGCTGTCACCACTCCTTTCCTCTTTTGTTGGTTGTCAGGGTGTGGTTGTGGTCACGGTGTGTCGTAGTGAGGCTATAAGGGTGGTTGTTGGCAGGGTGAGGGAGTAGTGCGGTAAGGGTCGAGTATGGTGGTGGTGTTTAGGTGGTCGTTAGGTGGTGGTGGTGGCTGTAATAGGCGGCAGCGATGGGAAGGGTAGCAACAGGTTAGTTACGTTTTTCAGACGGGTTTAGGTGTTTAGTTTTGGGGTGGAGCCACCGTGGACTCGGGGGAGGTCGAAACGGTGGCTCCATGTTGTCTGGGTTCGTGGGCTGGTGGCGACCAGGTCTGTGGTGGTTGGCAGGGGGATGGTTGTTGGCTGCGGTGGTGGTATGGCAAGAAACAGAGGCGTTTGGTGAGTCGTGGTGGTGAACCAGACCATTTGGTGGTGCTGGTTTGACTCGCCGGCGGGAGTCGACCCCAGTGGGGGCGGTTGTTGGTGGCTGGGTTGAAGTGGGGGACATGGTTGGTGGTTGTCGTGGTGGTGTGAGTGGCGCGTGGTGAGGGTGAGTGAGTGTAAAGGGGACGGGGTTGATGACGGGGTATTTAGGTTTCGAAACGGGTTTTGTCATAAGTTTAATAATTAGAATTCGTTGATATATCGTATTAATTAATTAATCAATTTAACTTCCGAGTTATTTAAATAATTGGAGACGGGTGTTTGAGTTGTTTAAATTCGATTCGGGTTTCTTAATCGTTAATTCATTTAAATCTTTTAATTAACATATTAGTTATTTAATTCAATTCCCGAGTCACTTAAATAATTATTTAATTCAATTCCCGAGTCACTTAAATAATTATTTAATTCAATTCCCGAGTCACTTAAATAATTATTTAATTCAATGTCGAGTCATTTAAATAATTAGAGACGGATTTTGAGTCGGGACTAGTAAACTGGAAAACTGCTATATCGGGGAAGTTTCCATTTAAGGAAACTTCCAATTTAGGAAGTTCTATTTTTAGTAACTTCTATTTTGGGAACGGGAATAGTTAAGTAATCATTTATCACTATTTATCTTTCAGAGGGCGAATTTGTTGTGGAATATTACTGAGCATCTGTCCATTTGACTGCAGTACTGAGGTAGGGAAATACACTTGTCCTATCATCGTTGTTGAATTGTGTTGACCTGATTCCTGGTTGTTGATTTACGTTATGATTTATATACGGAAAGGTGATTGACTGAATTGATCATATTGAGTATGATATCACAACATCGGGTAACTGGCATGATTTTATGATTTATCAGTTCATTGACTTATATATATATTGTGTTGCATCAATTTCTTTTGAGCATTCATATGCATTGGAGATGGAGGATGTTGTGGTGATGCGGTGTGATGATGACGATGTTGTGATAAGGCCCAGGCGGGTTCTGCAGACACATACTGGATAACCTCACCGTTGAGTGGTATATCGACGACGGTCGATTGATATAGTCTCTTAGGGATCGGTATGGCTGGGCGTTCCGGGGATGTGTGTGATGGAGTTGTGACCGAGATGGAGGTGACGGAGGAACATGCATATCATATTTTATTGTTTCATTGTTTTCCCTACTCAACCTCGTGGTTGACCCTGTGTATTCGTGAACACCTGTGATGAACCGTTTTATGGGGAGCAGATTGACAGGTACCTCAGAGACTGATAGGAGCTGGATGGGAAGAGAACTTGGATTGCATGACCTAGAACTAGCCCACTTTTATTTTTGTTTAGTTATCAGACTTTAATTTCAGTTATGAGACGTATTCCATCTGAGTTGTAAACATTCATAACTTTCTATTTAAAGTACTGTCTATTTTTCCTTTGTTATCTACTACCTCGGATTTCCGAGATGGTACCACCCTTCTTTATCTGAGGAGTCCTAGGCCAGGCCCTTAAATAAATGGGGGTGTTACAAAGTGGTATCAGAGCGAACGATCCTCAGGCCTAAACCAATGAATCCAATGAACATAGGAAGAGTCTAAATAAAATGAACCCCGGGATAGAACTGTTAGGAGCCCACTAAGGTAAGGGATGAGTTAGGGGCCCCCTCACACCGAACCAGTGGCCCTCTCAGTTTGACCCGGAAAACCCGAGTGTATATGAGAGAAAGGGTAGAAAAGTTACATGATATTGGGCATGAAATTCATATATCGTGCCTAAGGGTTAACCGATCGGTATAGTAATTGTTGCGTAAAAGAGTTAATGGGAAGTGATAGCATAATACTTTGCATGTTTTAAAGTTGATTCATACTTATATCTTTATGCGGTTATATGATCCCTAAACCATGTTAGGTAGACAAGTAGAGTAAGAAGTGATAGAATTGGCTAGAGCTGCCAATATGATTTTGTGTTGTAGCTAAATCCTAAAATTTTCTTATAGTCATGCCTCCAAGAAGGGACACAGCTGTAAATAACACCCAGGCAGAGTTAGACCAGCTACGGGCTGAGAATGAGGCCCTAAAGGCCAAAAGAATTGATCCTGCTAGAACAAGTAACATAGTGGCGAGGCATAATCCCACCTTCTTCACTGGGGAAGGGGAACCTCACTTGCTGGGTGAGTGGTGTCGGGAATTCACCAACCTTTTTGAGCTGATTGCTTGTCCGGAGGAGCTGCAAGTGGACCAGGCTGCCCACTATCTTAGGGCCTCCGCTGGAGAATGGTGGATCAGGAACAAGGCGGAGATCCGACATGTTGCTCGGGACACCGAGGAGGGCTATGTGTCTTGGTTAGAGTTCCAAGAGATACTGACGGACCAGTTCATGCCAGAGTTCAGGAAAGCTAAGCTCAGGGAGGACTTTGATACATTTCGGATGACAGAGGATATGACGGTGGACACTTATCACAGGAAATTCCGACTGTTGGCGTCGTACATCGACGAATTTGCTAGGAATGAGACCATGCTGGCTATGAGGTTTGAAAGGGGACTGACGGTGGACACCAAGAAGAGGCTTACGGCAGCTCCGCCTACCACCGTTCAGGACATCTACCTGAGGGCTGGTGCTGCTGAGAGGCTCTCTGAGCAGATCAAGGAGGAGAAGAAAGGAAAAGCTGAGAAGAGAAAGCTGGAAACTGCCAGCGATAATGCTGGGGCCAAGAAGCCAAATTCAGGCAAGTTCGGTGGATACTCCACCAATAGTGCTCCTGGGGGTATGAGAAATCAAAGCGGAGGCAGTTACAGGAGTGCTAGTATGGGAGATAGTGCGCCCAAGGTCACTTGTTTTGGCTGTGGGAAGTTCGGGCACAAGGTGCGGGAATGCAGGAGTTCTGGAAGAAACCAAGCTGGGGGTTTCCGGACACCTACATCTGGGTACAGCGGATCTCGTACAGCGGGGTCAGGGTACAACAACTACCGTGCCCCTAACCCTGGCTATGGAGGAGGTGCCCGATCTGGGGCAAGTAACAGTTATCAAGGAAGCTACAACAACTATCACAACCGTAGCCAGCTGAACCAGCCCAGTGGGAGTGGCAATTTTCAGAGGAACCAGAATGAAGGGAACAAGCAACCTGGTACGGCTCCATCCAAATCGATCTGGAGCTAAGTCTAGTGGCAAGATCTTTGCCATGGGAAAGGAAGCAGCTAAGGAGGATGCTCACGTAGTGACTGGTACATTTCTTGTCAATTCTATACCCACTTTCGTGTTATTCGTTTCTGGTGCCACACATTCGTTCATATCTAAGGAACATGTTAGAACCTTGAACCTTACTGTTTATGATAGAGTCGTTGATTCTGTTACAGTACCTTCGGGAGAGTCTGTGTCTTGCGATAGAATCTATACTAGTATACCTATTCAGATTGGGGAGGTTGTCTTTCACTGTGACCTTATGGAGTTTCCATTAGGTGGTTTCGAGGTGATTCTAGGGATGGATTGGTTGGGAAAATACAAAGCCTTCATTGACTGTTACCAAAAGAAAATATCATTGAAAGGACCTAAGGGAGTCAGAGTAACCTACAGGGGATACAGGGTTAAACCCAAAGTCAAATTTATTTCTGTAAACACCCTTAAATTGAGTCTGAGAAAGGGAGACCAGTTGATCTTGTGTCAGATGTGGGATAGAGAGTCTGAAGCCCCTAGGATTTCTGACATACCTGTAGTGAGAGACTTTGAGGGGGTATTTCTGGAAGAGATTCCCGGGCTACCACCTAAGCGCGACGTTGACTTTTCCATTGATCTAAAACCGGGAGCTGGACCTATTTCTAAACCACCATACCGTATGGGACCGAAAGAGATGGAAGAATTGAAGAAGCAATTGGATGAATTGGCTGAGGAGGGTTATATTCGACCCAGTGTTTCACCTTGGGGAGCACCTGTCCTATTTGTCAAGAAAAAGGATGGAAGTTTGAGGCTGTGTGTGGATTACCGAGAGTTGAATAACGTGACTATCAAGAATCGTTATCCTTTGCCAAGGATCGATGATTTGTTTGACCAACTGAGTGGAGCTGGAGTGTTCTCCAAGATTGATCTGAGGTCGGGTTATCATCAACTGAGGATAAAGAACGAGGATATTCCTAAGACGGCATTCAGAACTAGATATGGACACTACGAGTTCGTGATCATGCCCTTCGGATTGACCAATGCGCCAGCTGTGTTTATGGACTTAATGAATCGGGTGTTTAGTCCTTATCTGGACAAGTTCGTGGTTGTATTTATTGATGATATATTGGTTTACTCCAAGAATGAGGAAGAGCACGAGGAGCATCTGAGGATAGTGCTGAGAACTTTGGCAGAGAATCAGTTGTATGCCAAATTGAGTAAGTGCGAGTTCTGGTTGGAGAAAGTTGCCTTTCTGGGGCATGTGATTTCCAAAGAGGGGGTGTCAGTGGACCCTAGTAAGATCGAGGCGGTGACTAGATGGCAGAGTCCAAAGAATGTGGGCGAAATTCGAAGCTTCTTGGGACTAGCTGGATACTACAGGAGGTTTGTCAAAGACTTTTCGAAGATAGCAAAACCATTGACATCTCTAATGAGGAAGGAGAATAGGTTCGTTTGGGAGGAGAGTTGTGAGAAGGCTTTCCTAACACTTAAGGAGCGCCTAACCACAGCTCCTATCCTTGCTTTGCCAGATGGGAATGATAACTTCGAAGTGTATACCGATGCTTCCAAGAAAGGGTTCGGATGTGTGTTGATGCAGAACGGGAAGGTAATCGCGTACGCTTCTCGACAGTTGAAGACCTATGAGGAAAATTACCCTACTCATGACCTAGAATTGGGAGCGGTGGTGTTTGCTCTTAAGTTGTGGCGACATTATCTCTATGGAGCGACCTTCAAGGTATTTTCTGATCACAAGAGTCTGAAGTATATCTATACTCAGAAGGAGCTGAACATGAGACAAAAGGAGATGGATCGAGTTGATTGGCGACTATGACATGGACTTACTCTACCATGAAGGGAAAGCGAATGTCGTAGCTGATGCTTTGAGTCGGAAGTCTATCCATGCCCTGATCAGTGCCAGATCCAGGGTGAGGATGCTAGGTGAGCTAAGGAACATGGGGATTTACATGATACGACGAGGTGAGACTATGGGAGATATGACAATTGAGCCGGAGTTGTACGAGGAGATTCGAGAACTACAGCAAGAGGATGCTAGAATTCAGAAATGGCGCAATGCGGTAGAGCGGCAGTGCGAACCTTACTCTAAATTCGGTATTCATTCGGATGGGAGTTTGAGGTTTGGACAAAGGTGGTGTGTGCCGGCTATCGAGGAATCAAGAAGAAAATTCTTACAGAGGCACATGCTACTCCTTACTCTGTACATCCTGGAGGGGATAAGTTATACAAAGATCTCAAAAAGACGTTCTGGTGGCCTAACATGAAGAAGGAGGTCGCTGAGTTCGTGTCTCGATGTTTGACATGCCAGAGGGTGAAGGGTGAACACAAGAGACCGCAAGGGAAGGTGCAGCCACTAGAAGTGCCAGAGTGGAAATGGGAGAGTATATCCATGGACTTCATCGTTGGGTTGCCTCGGACTCAAAGAGGTAACAACATGATTTGGGTAATCGTCGACAGGTTGACCAAGTCAGCTCACTTTATTTCCATGAAAGACACTTGGAGTAAGGCTGAGTTGGCTAAGGCTTATGTTCAGTACGTGGTAAAGCTGTATGGTGTGCCTAAGGATATCGTCTCCGACAGAGATTCCAGATTTCTATCCAAGTTCTTGCAGGAATTGCAGTCATTAATGGGCACTCAACTGAAGATGAGCACCGCTTTTCATCCTGCGACTGACGGACAGACAGAGAGGACTATTCAGACCCTCGAGGATATGTTGAGAGCTTGTGTTCTGGAGTTTGGCGGATCTTGGGAGGACAGACTAGGGTTGATCGAGTTTTCTTGGAGAGGTGGCATACCGTTTAGCTTTGCCACCAGCGTTAGCCAGAGTTCACAACGTCTTTCATGTTTCCCAGTTGCGGAGATACTTGAGCGATCCATCACATGTGTTGAGTCCTGAGGTGATCGAGGTGGATGAGCAGTTGTCCTATCTAGAGACACCTAAGGAGATTCTGGACAGGAAAGTGAGAAAGACCAGGAATGGAGAGATAGCTTTGGTGAAAGTCTTGTGGTCTAACCACAACGTTGAGGAAGCTACATGGGAGACTGAGGCTTCCATGAGGGAAAGCTATCCACATCTGTTTGCATGAGGTAAGTTCCGAGACGTAACTTTCTTTTTAGGAGGGTAGAATGTAACATTTCGGTTTTATAGGCCTAAACCACGAGTCCTTTTACTGGAACATCTGTTTTGGTACCCACATCGATGCGTGGCGGTTTGTTAGATGAGCGAACTTCGGGACGAAGTTCATTTTAAGGGGGGAAGACTGTAATACCCCGTATTTTATATTACTATTTAAGTTGGGTAAATTGTTGAGTCGATAATTATGGCAAGTTATTTTATTTAACTCGCGTTGTATCGATCCTAGTTAATTGACACGGGTTTATACGGAAATTTAAATGTGAGCTAACCCATTTAGCATCGACCCATTTGAGCTGGCCCAATAAAATGTACAGCCCAAATTAACCTTAATTAATAATAGTACCCTAACCTTAATTAAATAATAGCACCCTAAGCCTACAAATACTACCCACTACCCGTAATAATGAAAGCACAAGCACACAACCAGCCTTCCTCTTTTCTTTAGATCCAATCTTACCTTTCACACATTTCGAGAGAGAGAGAGAGAGAGTGGGGCCTTGACAGTGCAGCAAGGAATAAATTAGGGCGGTTGTCGACGTGGTAAGGCGGCTCTACTGGTGGTTTTCGTGGCGGTTCAGGTAAGCTGTCACCACTCCTTTCCTCTTTTGTTGGTTGTCAGGGTGTGGTTGTGGTCACGGTGTGTCGTAGTGAGGCTATAAGGGTGGTTGTTGGCAGGGTGAGGGAGTAGTGCGGTAAGGGTCGAGTATGGTGGTGGTGTTTAGGTGGTCGTTAGGTGGTGGTGGTGGCTGTAATAGGCGGCAGCGATGGGAAGGGTAGCAACAGGTTAGTTACGTTTTTCAGACGGGTTTAGGTGTTTAGTTTTGGGGTGGAGCCACCGTGGACTCGGGGGAGGTCGAAACGGTGGCTCCATGTTGTCTGGGTTCGTGGGCTGGTGGCGACCAGGTCTGTGGTGGTTGGCAGGGGGATGGTTGTTGGCTGCGGTGGTGGTATGGCAAGAAACAGAGGCGTTTGGTGAGTCGTGGTGGTGAACCAGACCATTTGGTGGTGCTGGTTTGACTACTTGGCGGAGTCGACCCAGTGGGGGCGGTTGTTGGTGGCTGGGTTGAAGTGGGGGACATGGTTGGTGGTTGTCGTGGTGGTGTGAGTGGCGCGTGGTGAGGGTGAGTGAGTGTAAAGGGGACGGGGTTGATGACGGGGTATTTAGGTTTCGAAACGGGTTTTGTCATAAGTTTAATAATTAGAATTCGTTGATATATCGTATTAATTAATTAATCAATTTAACTTCCGAGTTATTTAAATAATTGGAGACGGGTGTTTGAGTTGTTTAAATTCGATTCGGGTTTCTTAATCGTTAATTCATTTAAATCTTTTAATTAACATATTAGTTATTTAATTCAATTCCCGAGTCACTTAAATAATTATTTAATTCAATTCCCGAGTCACTTAAATAATTATTTAATTCAATTCCCGAGTCACTTAAATAATTATTTAATTCAATGTCGAGTCATTTAAATAATTAGAGACGGATTTTGAGTCGGGACTAGTAAACTGGAAAACTGCTATATCGGGGAAGTTTCCATTTAAGGAAACTTCCAATTTAGGAAGTTCTATTTTTAGTAACTTCTATTTTGGGAACGGAATAGTTAAGTAATCATTTATCACTATTTATCTTTCGGAGGGCGAATTTGTTGTGGAATATTACTGAGCATCAGTCCATTTGACTGCAGTACTGATCGAGGTAGGGAAATACACTTGTCCTATCATCGTTGTTGAATTGTGTTGACCTGATTCCTGGTTGTTAATTTACGTTATGATTTATATACGGAAAGGTGATTGACTGAATTGATCATATTGAGTATGATATCACAACATCGGGTAACTGGCATGATTTTATGATTTATCAGTTCATTGACTTATATATATATTGTGTTGCATCAATTTCTTTTGAGCATTCATATGCATTGGAGATGGAGGATGTTGTGGTGATGCGGTGTGATGATGATGATGTTGTGATAAGGCCCAGGCGGGTTCTCGGGACTCCGCCGGATAACCTCACCGTTTGTTGAGTGGTATATCGACGACGGTCGATTGATAGTCTGCCGGGGATCGGTATGGCTGGGCGTTCCGGGGATGTGTGTGATGGAGTTGTGACCGAGATGGAGGTGACGGAGGAACATGCATATCATATTTTATTGTTTCATTGTTTTCCCTACTCAACCTCGTGGTTGACCCTGTGTATTCGTGAACACCTGTGATGAACCGTTTTATGGGGAGCAGATTGACAGGTACCTCAGAGACTGATAGGAGCTGGATGGGAAGAGAACTTGGATTGCCTGACCTAGAACTAGCCCACTTTTATTTCTGTTTAGTTATCAGACTTTAATTTCAGTTATGAGACGTATTCCATCTGAGTTGTAAACATTCATAACTTTCTATTTAAAGTACTGTCTATTTTTCCTTTGTTATCTACTATCTCGGATTTCCGAGATGGTACCACCCTTCTTTATCTGAGGAGTCCTAGGCCTGGCCCTTAAATAAATGGGGGTGTTACAGCAGCTGCCTTTCAAATACCTGGGGATGCCAATACAGACTACCAGGATGAAGAAGAGTGACTGTGAGTGCCTAGTTGAGAAGATTTGCAGCAGGATTCACAACTATGGGGCAAAGAAATTCTCTTACACGGGGAGATTGGTATTAGTCAAGGTTGTCCTCTCTTCTTTACACTCGTATTAGGCCTCATTGTTCATTATCCCCAAAGGGATCATAAGCAGGATTGAAGGCACATGTCGGAATTTTCTGTGGGATAGTAGTACAGATTACAGGAGGGTGCCAAACTGCCAATGGTAGCATGGGAAAAAATATGCAGACCAAAAGAAGAAGGAGGTTTAAGATTGAAAGATCAGGGAGTAATGAACAAAGCAATGATTGGCAGGCTAGTACATTGGATAACTGTTAAGAAAGACTCTATATGGGTGAAGTGGGTGCAAAAGAATTATCTTAAAAGACGGGAATGGCTGGACTATACACCATCTGCTAGCTCTAGTTGGGTTTGGAGACGGATTTGCAAGGTAAAGGAGGAAATGCTCCCTGGTTATGCTGCTGGTGAATGGAATGCTCAGTCAGAGTACTCTCCTAGTGAATGTTATGAATTGCTAAAAGGCATAAATCTAAAGGTCCCCTGGTATAAGTGTCTCTGGAATGATCATGTGATACCAAAGCATCAGTTCATAGGCTGGTTAGTTGCTCATGGAGCTTTGAGAACAAGAGACAAGCTGATTGGGTATGGTTTGGATATTGATAACAGGTGCTTGCTTTGTGAGCAGGTGACTGAAAGTATTGATCATATACTGTGTAAATGCATCTACAGTAGAAGGGTCATACAGACTATCAGTCAGAAAATGCAGATCAACTTCCCAGTGAATGATATGATTGTATGGTGTACTCAGAGGACAGGTACGAGTGTGCAAAAAGGGATACATGCAGCTCTGATGTGGGGTGTGATCTACCATGTATGGTAGCAGAGGAATAAAAGTAATATGGAAGGGGTCCTTCTCAGGCCTGAGAGGATAGCAGATCAAGTTATTGAAGAAGTAAAAGTCAGAGTGCGAGGAAGGGATTACAAAGTTTTAACAAAAACGGATTTAGACTGGCTAAGGCAGAAAGATTTGTATATGTTAGATGATTAATTGATGCTTGCTCACTTTTTGTAACCTTATTTAATATCATTATTATATATATATCTCACATTTTACCAAAAAAATACAAATATTTACAACAAACCTAGAACCTAAAACACAATTGACAACTACAACCCTTAAAACTGAAAAAAGGCGAATCTAGAAACTGAACTTTTGGCCGATTTTCGTTGCCCTCAACAACTACAGCAACAACACTTGCAATCACAACCACAGTCCACAAACCCCCAAAATATAATCAATATAATAAGTGAAAGAATCATATTATTATCGCCTAGTTAACACTCACATAATCACATTGGCTACCTCCGAGTTCCCCCCCTAAAAATCGCAGTAGTTCCATTTTACTGCACTTACAAACCACAATCATCAACCTAATTACTTTACCCAGCTTCCAAACAAACACAAATTGAAAGTTTATCAGATGAATTGCGAAGTTTGCCAACTCAAAGAACTGGTTTGTGCTTCTTAATTACTCTTAATCGTCTTCAATTTCCCCTCTTTCAATTTAATTTTTACTCAATTCACTAATTATTTGTTCTAATTTTTGTGATTTTATGTTAAAGCAAGTGGATGACTTCGAGATCAAAGAAGTTCTTCGATGTAAGTTGCTGTTGCTTTTCGTTCTTCCGAATTTTATGAATATTACCTGGAATTCAATAGAAATGATATTGATACGCTGATATTTATATGATTCATGTACCTAATTGCGGCAATTTTTTTTATTAGGGTTTTATTTGAACTTTCTTTTGTGTCCATGGTATTTTTTGGTTTATCGTCGATATAGTCTTTGCATTTGTATGTTTGCTAACTTATCATCCAGTAGCATGGAAGGAGGCCATTTTAAGCTTAATACAGTGTCAAATGAGATTCTGTCCATATCAAATTGGTTGATTATTACTTGCTTTATTATCGTGATCAAATGTTCTGCATTGCTTAGATACGGAAGTTTTGCTTTGAAGCTCAAATGAGCTGATTTTTCATATGTTTGCAGGTATTTTACATACAATTATGTTTCACAGGGCTTTAGGACTTGTCCGGCCGAAAGATATTGATTTGGAGCTCTTTGACATTACATATGTGAGTTTTGTCATTGTGAAGTGAGTGGAAAGTATAAGAATTCAATTTTTGTTAGCTGCATTTGTGGGTTTGCTTGTTATTGAGGCATTTGTTCTTGACTAGTACCACGACACAACCTGTAAATAAAATCTTCAAATTTGTAACCATATTTAGAACTTTGGATGGGTTGAATTGCCACATGGCCCTCACCATGGTCAGAGGAGCGATAAAAATTAAGGGATGAAAGAGATTAAGAGTGCGATTGGAGGGAAGGATGAAAATGGTGGGAGGCTATTTCGTTTGTTTGGTTAGCAAAATGGGTAGGAGGGCTATGGAGATGATGAATCCCTGCATTTTCCTCTTATTAGGCAAATTAAAATGTTTCCAGCAAAGGAAAAATTTGAAGTGAAAATTTATAGACGAATGAGCTTTTAGTCAATGCAATTCTTAATGCCATTTTCATCATGGGTTATCCGTAGCATTAATTCTGTGTTGATGCAAGGATCAGGTTGCGTACATCGGACCGTATTTCCTATTTACCATGTGAATGGGAACCTTTAAGGCACTAGTGTATGTGAAAGAAACTACCGATGAAACTATTCAACTTTCAAATGGTATACAAAAGTATTACTCCAATACATGAATAGTTTATTAGGGTTACCTAATTCGCTCGTCCTCCCTCCGAATTGCGAATTAATTCGAACGAATTAATTCGCAATTCATTTTCATCTTAATTCGTCCCAATTCGCGAATTATTCGCTGAGATGAGCGAATTATATGATTATGCTAAAAACCAAAAAAAATCAGGAAAAATTGAAGTATAGACAAGATACCTGGTTATTTTGAAGTTTGAACTTTGAAGCCAAGCACAATGATTTGATTCACTATTGTAGATTTGTAGATTTAGCTTTAATTTGATTTTGATTTTTGACAGGAAGTTGATTTTTTTTTAGCTTTGTTGATATAAAAGGATAATCCTTTTGCGAATTGCATTCGACGAATTACCGAATTTTAAAATAATGTAATTCGCCAGCGAATTGAATTCGCTAAATTGAGCGAATCGCGAATTAGAATTAAGAAAGCGAATTGAACGAATTGCGAATCCGGTAACCCACTTTAACTTTAACTAGTGTCCTATTTAGCAAAATTAAACTCCATGGAACTATGGAAGGCTTCCACATAAGAGGCTATTAAAGTATCTTGTGCTTATAATATAAATATTTGAAGATATTTAACGAACCTGTAAAATTTACAGGTGCAGTGTGGAGATGTGGAACTTGAAAAGAAGATAGATGAGAAGATTGAACACTTCATTTCTTCGGTAGAGAAGCACCCAAATAAGAAAAGTCAGGTTTGTAACTTTTGTCTCTTTGTTGTTTATCTATTCTTTTTTGTCAGCCACATTGAAATCTTTGAGTATATCTTGTGTATAAATGGAAAAGAAATACGGAGTATGGTTTATATGAGTATTTTTATTTTTGTATTTGATGGTCTAACAAACAGACGCGAGTAGGATAACCAAGTGCTCGCAGTTTATGACTGTATATTCCATGCAGTATATGTGACACTAAAATATGGAATTTTCAGGGAAATACACACTCAAAATAAATTTTTGTTTTTATTTAATAGTTAGTTACTTAAATAAGACGTCAACCATCCTAAGGAATCTATTCGATGCTGGGTTTTCGAAACATTGTTTCCACACTGCGAGCTAAACTGTGTAACCATCCTCATTCACCATCCTTGTTAAGATGCAAAAATGTGAATGGGAAATAACACAAGGATGTATAGAAGCTTGCCTTGCTGAGGACTTCTTGCTTAAAAAATCATGCATTGTCATTGTCACGAATGTCCATTTGACTCTCTGTAGATTTAGAGCACAGTCTGATTCTTTTCACTGTCTCAGATATGTCTTTCATTCTACGAAATAAAGAACAACAAAGCAATATGGTTCTCAAACAAAGTTGAACGTTTGATTTGGGAACAGTGGTATATTAATTTGAATGTTGCCCACCAGAGAGCAACCTCTAACAAGTCTTATCATTCCAAGGTCATGGACTCAGGAGGTAAAGTGATAGGAAACTTGTACAGTTATCTTATAATGTAGTCATTTCTCGTAGACTCCGACTTACCTATAACCTTTTATAACTGCTCTCTTCAGAGGGTTTGTCAGAGGACAGTAATTCTCAGAGGAGGATTGCAAAAGAAATTTCACTGCGAGAGGTTCTTTTTCAAATTATAAAGTTTGTAAATGAGAAAAAGGATCACATTCCTCCCATCCCAAGCCGTGAAGGAATCTCATTTCCCTATGAGATCACTATTCCAAGGTGTGTTATCCATTCCGCTTCCACTGTGCTCTATGGATTTGTATTGAGACTGTGATTGGAAGCCTGGCAACTCATTCATTGGTTGTTTTATTTGTTTGGGCGTCCTCTGCATAAAACTCCATCTATCATGGTCAATAATCCCTCCAATTCTTAGGAATTGCTCCTCTTGCTTAAAATAGTCTTCAAAGATCTTAAAAAGTGGGGCAATTCCAAAGAATTAGAGGAAGTAACTGTCATTTTTTATTTTTGGTTGTTTCGGTCAATACTTATAAATTCCTTTTTTTGGGTAAGCTTTTATCTAGCATGACATATATGTCCTCACCTTTGTACATAAAATTAGGTTATAGATGATCACTATGAGTTATCTCCATATTGTTACTTAGAGACAACTAAAGTGTCATGGGTAAGTGTGTGACCGTCGGAATTGGCTATTTTTATGGAAAAAAATACTAGATTTCTGGCTTAAAATTACATAATGATGTCCTAGTGTGGATTGCCAAGTGTTACGCATGGGTACGGAAGGATGCGAGGTATTATGAAGTGACGGAGTAACATAGATTTGTGTATGCAAGGAATTTTTTCTTTAAATGGGGCTGAAAATCAAAGAAATTAACAAAATGGGATTGGTTTCAAACTTATTACTCAAAATGGGTCCACGTCATCACCGAAGCTAGGCTCGGACTTAAGTCGCTCTCCCCCTAAGCGACCACATCCTAGGTGACCAGTAAATAGAGCATATATAAAAAACTATGCGATTTTGAGTCAAGTCGCTGAGGCGGACGGCGACCAGACTTCAAAATTTTAAAAAAAAAAATTTATGTTACAAGTGGGAGTCGAACACGGGCGTCCGCAGAGTAATAACTTATTCTTTAACCATCTGACCAAATGTATTGTTATGTTTAGGATTAGCGCTTTTTAAATACATTATTATATATTTGTTGTGCGATTTATTATGCGCATTTAAGTCTTTTAATGTTAGTTAAGGTATTAAATTTTAATAGCAAGTATAATTGGCAAGAATTAAAATTGCTCGGTGGTTAGTTTATGGTAGATGAAGCCAACGGTTCTGTGTTCGAATCTCCGCAGCTGCTACATTATTAATTTTTCTTTTGTTCGCTTTAAAGTCGCCTTGGGGGGAAGCGACTTTGCCCCAAAGTCAATTTCTTTTTATATTTTTCTCCTTATATTTACAAGTCACTAAGGTCGTTGAGGGGGAGAGCGATTTTACCTCAAGTCGTCGTCCGACCGAGCGACTTTAATCTTTAACTCAGCTTCGTCAAAACCAATCCTACGTGGACCCATTTTACGTAATTAGTTTCAAAGAACACCCATTTTGTTAATTTATTTGTTATTAAACCCCATTTTGGAAAAAAATTCGTATGCAAGATGAAGATGGTTTACAAATCACAATTTTAATGATAGTCACTCCCATCTTTCCAGTTTCCACTCCTTGGTCCATCTTTTTTCTTCAATTCCTTGTAAATTACTTAAAACAAGCACTATGTAAAAGCCAAACACCCTCGCGATTTTGTTCTAAAATCATGATGAATGAGAATAGTATCAAGATCTCAAACTATGTCCTCTCTAAGGGACGGATAAAGACAATTTGAAATACTAACAAGAGTGGCAATGATTTTCACGAAGATGACAATGCAAGGATAGACTCGTAGAAGATACTTTTCAAAGAAATTTGCAAATATGATTTCTCTTATAAAAACGTTCACTGAAGAGTAATTTATAAGTGATAAAAGAGTTTTCTTAAAAAGACTAAGAAGCACTAAAGGCTTCCAACACCTAGTCTTTGAGTTTGGCAAGGCAAATAATACAAACTAAACTACTCATATTATCATGAGGAGACAAAAGTCATCATATGTTAGCATAGTATCCAAGTATCAAATATAGTTAAAACATGTGCAAATGAGAGGTGAAAAGAGGCTAGGACAAGTTAGGCTAAGACAGAGAGAGAAGTCAGGGAACTAACGACGTAATATAAAATAACCTAAGTTAAGATGTGGGAATACGAACTACTCCCTCCGATTCTTTAGAATTTCCCCATTTGATTAAAATACACCTCACAAAACTTAAAAAGTGGGGCAATTCTAAAGAATCGGAGGTAGTAAGAGAATAGAGTAGAGATGACGGAGTCAAGTTTGGTAGTGAGAGACTTCAGACTTTGACTCAAAGCTGCAAAATACTTTCTCGACACGCTCTCCTCATATATAATAATATCTTGCTTTTGACTTTCTAAGTACACTAGTAACCGCATCAAGCTTGGCAAGAGTAGTTGTATCATTAACGAACCTAGAGTTGAATTCACCATCAACTCTAGAACTCTCAACCCTCTTCTTTTTAACGAGTGTCTGAAACTGATAATCAAATCCCTTAAGGTAAAACTTGTTACTTAAAGGGTATTGTGTCTTTGAGCGGGGAAAAAATTAGTTTAATGTATCTAAAGACTAGTAAAGGAGGTGAACAAGTTATGATGCATCTAAGCTGTAAATAAAAATCATGTCACCAATCAAACAAGTATCCCTCTTGCTAATCCAAGGGAGAAGCGCTCGATGAACTATATGATAGACAAGTTTCTGTTCATGTGACAGATCCGAAGCCAAGACAAACGCTAAAACTGGACCACCTTGCTTAGTAACCGGGTGAATTTTTTCAAATTCTTTTGTTCGTAATTTTTAGGCCAAAGTTTTCCAACACAATGACTTACTCTGACCTCGACTTGTGGTACATCACATGTCTGAAGCAAAAGTCCTCGATAGTACGATGGAATGTCGTTCCATTAATTTGAGCATCAAGAGCACATCAATCATATCACTAACTACAATAGTCGCATAAAATTGGGCATGTCAGTCTAGTGCGGCCCTTCCATAATGGGTTGGCTGACTTGGCTCTAATACGAATTGAAAAGTTTTCTGGATCAGAACACTTAAAAAGGAGGGTTGAATTAAATACTTTCCAAGTTGTTACAATGTTACAATGTTGGCTTCTGGTCTGTCACCTAAGCTTGTATATAATCTACTAATTCATTTTGCGCTTCGCCCTTGGATTAGCAAGCGTGATACTTGTTTTTATTGGTGATATGGTTCTCTTTTACAACTTAATGCATCATAAACTCGTTCACTTCCCTTTGCTAATCTTTAACTACATAAAGCTAATTGTTTCCCCGCTCCAAGACACAACACCCTCTAAAGAACAAGTTTTACCTTGTGAGATTTGGTTATCAGTGATCTTTAAAGCTCTTTAAGGCTCGAGGGTTTTTATCTGTTGATAGCTATGGAGTTTTACCTAAAGATGTTATGAATGACAAAATTCTGGAAAAGATGTTCTTATGGTATCTGATGGGGATACATTGGTAAAAAAGATTTTCATGGTGAGGGTACCTCATTGATAATACGACTACTCTTGCCACTCACACGGGTACATATCCATGTGTTAGACTCAACGTGACTAGCATTTTTAGACTGAGGTCCTTTGTCTTAAAATGAGGATACAGGTGCAGGAACATGTTTGCAAAGCAAAACTACACTTCTAAACTTGAACTATTTCAAGTCTTTTAGAAGTATAATGGAAATAAGTTTGACAAATAACACTTAATATCATTAAATATAACAAAAAATGCTTTATAAACTCTTTTCCCCTACCTTTGTTGTGCAAGTCTTATTTGTTTAGTTCTCTTAAGAAGTGTTTGATTAATAAGTGTCGGTTATGGAATCCATACCCATATCCCCTATGATCCGCGAATCGTGAAGAGAATTTTTTTCATGTCTCTTACTAAAAAGACATATATAACACATTTTATAATTGTGAGTCGTGAATCCATAATAGCGTATTTATATCGAATCCGGTAACCATGGTGTCGAACGGGTGCGATCCTGATGCCTATCGCGAGCGGAAGTCTTAATTGTGCGACAAATAAACGAAGGACCCGAATGCACTAGGTGCAACCCGATCAATTCGTGTTACTTGAAGCTAAGTAAAACGTAAATAAAAGGGATGTTTGCTCGATCTAGACCTGTAGATCGACCAATGGTGATTGATTCAGAGAATAATCGGGTTTTACTCGAAAACGCGTCGAATAAAACAGAGGATTTTCGCAACAACGATTTTTATCACACAATGTAGTAATTCAGACTATATATAGGCCGAATATCCTTGGGCTCCAAGGTAAAAATAAATGCTAACCTTGATTTCCAAGGTGATTAATTAATACCCTTGACTATGAAGAAAAACATGTTTGGCTATGAAGAAAAACATGCACTACCATAAAGACTAAAATGATGAAAACTTGGTTGTTCCTTGGGCGGCACTTCCACGGCTCCTCACGGGTCCTAGGGAGTTTCTTCGCGTGTTTCGGATCCTTGAGTCGAGATCATGCAAACCTCTTGCCTCTTGTTAGTACCCATCCATGTTTGATGCGCCAATATTGACGTGTTTGGATTCGAACCATTCTTGATGCCCATAGGGTCTCCTAATTCGAGTACCACTTCGTCTAAGGTGTCGATATCCGTATCATCTCCTCCCCCTTGAAAAGGAATTGTCCTCAATTCCTTAATCCCATCATCATCGATATAAGGAGAGAGATCACCTATGTTGAAGGTGGCATGAACACCATACTCCAGGTAGTTCGATCTTGTAGGCATTATCACCGACCTTTGAAACTACCTTATAAGGACCTTCCGCGCGTGGCATTAACTTGTTCTTTCACTTGCTCGGAAATCGATCCTTTCTCAAGTGCACCCAAACTAAATCCCCTTCATTGAAGACCCTAGATTGACGATTCTTGTTTGTCTTTCGCTTGTATACTTCATTGATGGATTCAATTCTAGCTCGAACTTGCTCATGTAGCTTGATCATTGCTTTTAACTTTGCCTCCGCATCCTTATGCACTATTTCATCTTCCGGTAAATGAATAAGGTCGAGTGGTAGGTAGGGATTCACACCATACACAATTTCAAATGGGGAGTGCTTTGTTGCGTATGTTGGAGATCGATTGTAAGCGAACTCGGCATGAGCGAGCTTTAAATCCCAATCCTTTTGAGTCTTGTTCACGAGACCACGCAACAATGTACCAAGAGTTCGATTCGTCACCTCCGTTTGCCCATCGGTTTGGGGATGGTGAGACGTACTAAACAACAGCTTGGTGCCCACTTTCCTCCATAGGGTGTTCTAAAAGTAGCTTAAGAACTTGGAATCACGATCACAGACTATCGTTTTCGGAACTCCATGAAAACGGAGTCTCTCTCGGAAGTACAAATCAGCCACGTTGCTAGCGTCGTCCGTCTTGTGACATGCTACAAAATGAGCCATCTTGGAAAACCGATCCACAATAACCATGATTGCATCCTTACCTCTTTGAGTACGAGGCGAAGCAACAATAAAATTCATGGACACATCCTCCCACGCCCGGCTAGGAATAGGTAATGGTATGTATTCTCCGGGTTTGAAGGTACTTTTCGCAACATGACAAGTGACACATTTCCGGACCACATTTTGCACATCTCCTTGCATTCGAGGCCAATAGAAATGTTCCTTTAGGACCTCCAAAGTCTTATTGACACCGAAATGTCCACCAAGTCCACCTCCATGAGCTTCTCGTATTAATAACTCCCGAACTTGATGTTCAGGCACACCAAGCCTATTTCCTTTGAAAAGAAAGTCATCTTGAATGGTAAACTCGCCGTGTGCTCCTAAGTTGCATTTCTCAAACAATTCCCCAAAATCGGAATCATTCTCATAATAATTCTTCTAAGGTTTCAAATCCAAGTAGGCGAACATCGAGCACATTCAATAAAGAATAGCGTCGGGAAACAGCATCTGTGACACCCCCATACTTCAAGTGCCTTACTGGGACCACTTAAGGTATGAGAACGTCACCTTCTCGGTTCCCCTAGGCAATGATAATCAAAAAACAATGAAAAAACATACTTAAATAGTAAATACGGTTTAAAGTGATTACATGTCAACTCCAAAACTGTTAAACTGAAATACAGGGTTCTCAAAACTGTCTACTATCAATACTATAAAGTGTCTGACACAGCGGAAGACTTTTAAACTGCATCGTGGTGACTCATCCCAGCTATCCCATACGCATCGTCTCATACCTGCTCAATAACTGCTCACCACCCCCGAATGGATCACCACAGTTTTTAAAACATTTAAACGGGGTCAGTACTAATTACATAAAACAAATGCCACAAAGAAACAATGTCACAAACAGCTCAAACAAATCCCCGGTCTCCATCTCCAATCTCCACACAACTCCACACAACTGACTACACACTAAAAGTGTGTAGCCAGAGTACTCATCGCAACAAGTACTCCACGCCGCCAGTGGGGACCGCAGCCGTACCCACCAAATCCCTGCTCATCACCACTGAGCGATAAACCCAAGTTTCCTTAATGTGCACATCCCCTCCTATGGCGGGTTCCACAGAGGGCCAAGGGCGTGAAGCCACTCCCGCAAGTGACTCCACTCAGCCAGGGACGCGCCCCGAAGATCACAGACAGATACAAACCAATCAACAGTATGAAAACAACCGTCTAACAGCTCAACAATACAATCAATCTTTAATCACAACAACCGTCACCACACGTTATGTAACTAATACTGAGTAGGGAAACCCTACCTGGAAAAGCAATCACCACAAACGGTCTAGCAGCTAACCAAAATCGTTCTTCAATGAAATCACCTCCTATCAAACATACAGTCATACAATTACCATCTAATACTCCCAAAACCCCCAATTTACCCAATTAGGGTTTCAACCATAATCAATGAAACAGCATAAAAACTGTACTAGGACCTTACCCACAATACGACGGTCTCAACGGCGTAAAGAACACAACGATCCGATGACTCTAGCCCTTAGGATTTGATAGCAATGCAAAAGAGGAGAGTAACGTAACATGTTTTTACTCTTTAAGAAACTTAGAAAAGGGTAAAATGAAGAGAAACTGACGAAAGGTGATTTTATATCCTTCTCGCGTTACTATCAAAACCCGACAAAATAACCCGTAAGACTCACTTACTCGATCGAGTAAGTAACCTACTCGATCGAGTGCCCCTTACTCGATCGAGTGCCACACATACTCGATCGAGTACCCATCAGACAGACTAGTGTTTCGTATAAAAACATACTTACTCGACAGAGTAAGCCCACTCGATAGAGTACCCATAGACATAGAAAACCGTAGTATTACACCATCGGCCACCACATTCCTTTTGCCATCCTTATACTTTGAAGAAAAGTGAAAGGATTGTAGAAACTCTACCCATTTGGCATGTCTCGGGTTCAACTTCTGCTGCCCATTAATGATCTTTAATGACTCATGATCCGAATGTAAGATAAAGTGATTCGGGCGAAGATAGTGGCTCCAATGATTAAGAGCTCTTACGATTGCATAGAACTCTTTATCGTATGTAGAGTAATTGAGTCTAGCACCACCCAGCTTCTCGGAAAAATATGCAATGGGTCGTTTTCCTTGAACCAACACGACACCAATTCCAACACCGCTTGCATCGCACTCTACCTCAAATGGTTGGGTAAAATCCGGAAGTGCCAACAACGGTGCCTCGCAAAGCTTTTGAATAATCGTTTCGAAGGCCTTTTGAGCAGCCGCGGTCCAGACAAATGCTCCTTTCTTCAAACACTCGGTTATAGGACTAGTGATAGTACTAAAGTCCCGAATAAATCTTCGATAAAACGAAGCAAGTCCATGAAATGACCGGACTTCCGTGACGGATTTAGGAGTAGGCCACGACTTGATCGCCTCAATCTTGGTTTGATCAACCGAAACCCCATCTTTAGATACCATATAGCCGAGAAAGATGTCACTCTCGACCAAGAATGAACACTTCTCCTTCATTCCATAGAGTTTCTGCCCTCGAAGTGTGTCGAACACCTCTCGAAGGTGCTTGAAATGCTCCTCCTCATTTCGACTATACACCAAAATGTCATCTAAATAGACGACCACAAATCTGCCTAAGAATGGTTTGAGTACCTCGTTCATGAGTCGCATAAAAGTACTCGGAGCATTAGTTAATCCGAATGGCATGACGGTCCACTCGTATAACCCATGTTTAGTCTTGAACGCGGTCTTCCACTCATCCCCTTCCCTCATTCGTATTTGGTGATAACCACTCCTCAAGTCGATCTTAGAGAAGATCTCGGAACCATGTAACTCATCAAGCATGTCGTCAAGCCTTGGAATAGGAAAACGATACTTGATAGTTATGTTATTCACGGCTCGACTATCAATACACATTCGATAAGTCCCATCCTTCTTTGGAACAAGTAGAGTAGGAACGGCACATGGACTTAGGCTTTCACGAACATAGCCTTTGTCCATTAGCTCCTCAATTTGTCGTTGCAACTCTTTTGTCTCCACTGGGTTGCATCGATAGGCCGCTTTGTTAGGCAATGAAGCTCCGGGAATGAGATCGATTTGATGTTCGATCCCACGAATAAGGGGCAAACACGGTGGTAAATCATCGGGGAAAACATCCTCGAATTCCTCCTTTAAGAGTGCTGCTAATTGGTTATTTTCGACCCAACACTAACACTTGGTACCTCATTGACCACCATCAAATAAACACAACCACCCTCCTCAATGGCTTCATCAACCTCTCGCTCACTAGCAAACATGGACATGCTAGAAGCTTTTCCACGCTTGTACTCATAGAGCGAATAGCACTAGGCGCCATAGGTTTCAAAACAAGCTTCTTACCCTTGTCGACCAACTCATACTCATTACTTCGACCATGATGTACTACATTGCGATCGAATTGTCAAGGACGCCCCAAGAGTACATGGCACGCATCCATCGGCACAACATCACACAAAATCTGGTCGACATAAGATCCCATGGTTAAAGCCACTCTCACTTGCTTGGTAACCGTCACCTTATTCCCGTCATCAAGCCAATGTAATGCATGGGCTTGGGATGAGGTGTTGTAACCAAACCCAACTTGCTCAGCATTTCCTTTGAGGCAACATTAGTACAACTGCCTCCGTCGATGATTAGGCTACACCACTTTTCCTTTACTTGATACTTGGTGTGAAATATTTGGTCTCTTTGCTCCGATTCAATTGGTGTGGATTGAACTTGTAGGGTTCGAAGAACCAAAGCACAATCGTAACTAGGAGCAGCGTAAGACTCGACATTCTCGTCGTCTCCCTCCTCTTCCCCTTCTTCGAGATTGAACACATCACCCAATCGTTCCTCCTCATCAAACAACTCATCTCGACAAGCAATAGCTTCTCTCAAAGTAATTACTCGTTTATTTGGACACGCATTTTGATAATGTCCAAACCCTTGACATTTAAAGCATCGTACTTTGGAGAGACTAGTTTCCTTAGGAGCGGGTGTTTTTGTGGCGGAACTAGGGGTGGCAACCGATTTGGGATTCGGTTCGACAACACTACTACTCGGACTCCCCTTCAATCCTCCTTCATTCCTCTAACTCCGACTACTCTCACCATAGGTCGGCGCAAGTTTAGCCTTCACAGGTTACATAAGGCATCGAAATCAGCGTAGGATTGTAATTCAACCGAATTGGTTATATTACGATTTAATCCACGAAGAAATCGAGACATCTTTAACTCTTCGCTCTTCTCCAATCCTCCCATCAAAGCTAGATTCTCAAACTCATTGATGTAGTCTAAGACACTAAGCCTTCATTGGGTAAGATCGCCGATCTTACGATAAGTCGTAAGCCTATATGTCGCTGGGACATATCTCTTGCGTAATTTGCGTTTAAGAGATTCCCAAGACGATATTTTCTCCTTTCCAGCCCGAGCACGCTTAGCTTTCAAGCCTTCGTACCACAACGAAGCTCCCAGCGTACTTGCAACATTTCTCGTCCTAAAGGATTTTGAAATCAAACATTCGTTCGATTTTCCATTCCCATTCGAGGTAGTCCTCGGGATCCGTGCCTCCCACGAATTCAGGCAATTCGTTGATCTTGAACTCGTTGACGACTCGTTCCACACGACGTGGTTGTCATCGTGAGTCAAATTCCGGGATGTTACGCAACGTATCTCGAAGGCTTTGAAGAAAATTGGGATCTCCAAAGTTCATTTTCAAAATGTGGGTATGAGTGATAACTTTCAGTTTTTTTTTTTTTGATAAAGAAATCATCTCGATTAATGGAAATCAAGAGCCGAAACTCTGATACCACAATTGATGCGTATCGCGAGCGGAAGTCTTAATTGTGCTACAAATAAACGAAGGACCCGTATACACTAGGTGCAACTTGATCAATTCGTGTTAAAACATAAATAAAAGGGATATTTGCTCGATCTAGACCTATAGATCGACTAATGGTGATTGATTCTCAAGACCTATTGAGAATAATTGGGTTTTACTCGAAAACGTGTTGAATAAAACAGAGGTTTTTCGCAACAGCGATTTTTATCACACATTTTGAAATTTTCTTAAAACTTGGATGATTTACAATGAAGGAATTCGGACTATATATAGGCCGAATATCCTTGGGCTCCAAGGCTATGTTACTCGGACACGGGGGAGAAGTATCGTATCCGATACGTATCGGAGTATCCGACACGTGATTTTGAATTTTGATAGATACGGAGATACGGTCAAAGAAGTGTCTTGACTATTTTATAGACACGGATACGACACGTCTTCCATATATATATATATATATTTTTTTTTTTTTTTTATAAATTAGGAAATAACTAATAAAAAATATGTCATAGCTATCTTCTTTTATACGTAAAAGTGACATGGGGTAATGGAGTAATAGTGTAAAGATGTGATACAACTTGATTAAAGTAGTATTAAATATTACAATTTGATAGATATTTACTTTACAGCTGTCGTCCAACTACCCCTCTCTCTTCCTTTTCAAAAATTAAACCCTAACCAGCCGCCTCACTTTCCCCTCTATACTTTCTCTATCTTCATTCTTTTCTTTTCTCTCTCTTGCAATATATCGTCTTCAAACTCATGCTGCATCAACCAGATCTGGGTGAAGGGTAAGATCTTTATACTTGAAGAGCTTCATGAGAGCAAATAGGTAAGTTTTCTCATTCCTTTGCGCCGTACGCGTGTCGTGTCCTATTTTGGCGTATCAGATACGTATCCCGTGTCGTATTACGTATCATATCGTATCGACACGTGATACGCCGGTGCTCTGACGTGTCGGAGTATCTGTGCTCCAAGGTAAAAATAAATGCTAACCTTGATTTCCAAGGTGATTAATTAATACCCTTGATTATGAAGAAAAACATGCTTGACTATGAAGAAAAACATGCACTACCATAAAGAATAAAATGATAAAAACTAGGTTTTTCCTGGCGGCACTTCCACGGCTCCTCACGGGTCCTAGGGAGTTTCTTCGCGTGTTTCAGATCCTTGAGTCGAGATCATGCAAACCTCTTGCCTCTTGTTAGTACCCATCCATGTTTAATGCGCAAATATTGACGTGTTTGGATTCGAACCATTCTTGATGCCCATAGGATCTCCTAATTCGAGTACCACTTCGTCTAAGGTGTCGGTATCTGTATCAGATCCCAAAAGTGAAGAGTCGAAGTAACATAGGTTATTAGTGTAGTTCTAGGAAGCATGGACAATCCTCCAAACTAGCGTCCCCGTATTAGACACACTCACTGTGTCGGACATTCCTAAATGTTTTGGAGAAAGTGGGCTGAATACTTCAATTCGGGGTGAGTGGCTTTCTTTAGAAGGGGAATGTGAGGTCGAAGGATATAAATTAGAATTTAGAGGATGGGCTTGGGTGGAAGATGGGAATAGGTTAATCAGGTTATAGTCAAGTTCAACCTTGACTTTGACTTTAGTTTCCAATTTCCAATTATTTCATTTTCTTTGCCATTTGATCAGTCTTGACGACTTGACATTAATTTGACTTGCATGGTTTTGAATCGCCACCTCGGTTTCCTTCACTTATAATAGAACTATTATTGTAATAGAACATGGTTTTGTATCGCCACCTCGGTTTCCTTCACTTATTCTTGAACACGAAGGTGACAATATGCTGTTACCCAATACTTGAAAATAACATGATAACGGCAATTATTGTAATAGAATTACTATTTACTAATTATGTTATACTACTAGAAATTTGACACTATAAGAACACGAAATAGGACTATATAAGTAATTGCTAATTATAGTATAGTACTAGCTATTTGAGTTTGTACGACTTGATGTTTGAGTTTACGTTTAAAAGACTTTGATGCTTGTTTTGTATTTTTACTACTTGGTCTTCTAAGCGACCTGCATTTGTGTGTTGGATATAAAAGGATTCAGATTACCTTTATTTCAATATGTATATTGATTTTTTCTTTTTGCCTTGTCCGTGTCAGGTAAAATTTGGAATGCCATGTCCGTGTATGTTTTGATGCTAACGTGTATATTGATTTTTTCATTTTAGTGCCCTCCTAAAACTATTTATCAAAATGGTGTCCACCTCATCAACAAACTCCTAAAAATTACAATTTAGTCCTTCATTTCACATGTACACAATTTTGATTTATTTTTAATGTTTTTTGGGACAATTAATACTAAACTAACCAACAAATCAACATTAACTCAATTAATAATCATATCATAACCCCACCCAACTTATGACTACATACTACACAAACACCCAGTCACCCACCACCTCCCCGTGCTACTTACTTACCTCCCCTGATGTCCTCAGTACCTCTCGTCCACCACCATCAACAAACCCATCACTACACCACCCCTAAAACGCCACCAATGAACTCACCGCCAACACCATCAAAAAATCCAAATCAACAACCGGTATAACTACCACAACAAGGAGTGAATGGGGAAGTCGGGGATGGCTGCCTGGGAAGAGAGTGCAGTAAAATGATGAGTGAAAGCGGAGAGAGAAAAGCGGACGGTGGTGGTGTTTGATGTGTTTCGGGGATGAGGTGGTTGTAGTTGTGTGAACTACGGTGGTGGGAAGGAGAGGCAAGGCGCTGGCCGACAGGTCATGCGAAAGTGGTGGTCCGAGAGTATGGTGGTGGTGCAATGGTGTGGCAGCGCCACTATGGTAATGTGAAAGTGACGGCGGTGGTGGGTGGCAAGGTGGCGTGATCCGTGAGGGTGGATAGGTGGGTGGGTTAGGGTCGGTGAGGTGGTCTGGTGTTGTGGTGGGTGGTAGTGGTGAATATGACAACATTTGCCATTGACATAATTAAGTTAATTAATGTTTTTTAGTTGGGTAATATTATGGAGAGGTGGACATGATAAGGACTAAAGTGCAATTTTTGAAAATTTGTTGATGAGGTGGACCCTAGAATGAGAAATACTTTTACAAGAACACCAAAATGAAAAATATTTCTATGTTAAACACTACTTTAGAAGAACATATATGAGCAATAGTGTGTTGAAAGAGAATTTTGCAGCATTTGAGTCAAATTCTACAATCTCTCACTTTCAAACTTCAAGAATTAACAAGAAAATGTCTACCTGCTCCTCTCCCATTAGTAGAGTGACCCCTATCATCTGCACTCCATTCTTTTAGTTCATATTCCCACCTATCTTAGCTTAGCTTATTATATACTCCCTCTAGTATCTCATTTCTTCCCTTTTTTTGTGCACAAGAATTCAAAACACACAACCTCACATCCAAAAGAGGAAAGAGGTAAGAAAAGGTGACTTGAATGAAAAAGGAAAGAGGGAACAAATGAGAGACTTGGAGGAAGTATTATGTTGTTAATCCCTCTTTATTAACTTGTTATAGCCTTGTCTGGACTTCTCTTTTGTACATTTCTAACAATGTTTCATGTTTGGGTATTATGATGACATGTGATTGCCTTTTGGCTCTTATAATGATAATATATTTAGTTTGTATGTTCATTAGCATTGATTTCTTTTCAATGATAATAGCAAGAGGAGGGAAGTAGTCATACGATTGAGTAAATTTGCTTGCTACTAGTCCTTCTCGAGACTGTTATTCTCTTAGCGACCTTATGTAGGTGGTGGTAAAATGTTTTATCTGCTTTGGGAGTTGTTTAAGCTCGCTTCATGTGCTAATTTTGTAAGAACATTCTTAAACACATGATCTTTCTTCACTTCAAGCTCCAACTAAGACGTAACATGTTCTGAGAACTTGACACAAGATTAAATGCATAGGGTAAACATATACATACAAACGTGGACTTGTCATCATCAAAACACAGCTCAATAGTGTATCCTTGGAAGTGTACTAAGCTCCTCATGACTACTTAGTCCTTTCTTCCTAATATCTTCAACTCTTTTCTTTCTTCAAACAAATTCTGAAATAATCAAGATTGTTCGAGTGTGTATTTCTTGAACAAATAATTTTGTACAACGGGTTTATGTTAATATTATGAATTTTTTGTTAAAAACTACCTAATATTTACCTCATTTTCATAAATACTACCTAAAGTTTTTAATTTTGCGAGAAACTACCTAATATTTTTTTACTTTTGTCGAAAACTACCAAATTGAAATTAATGAGCAAATTCGACAATTTTTTTTCCAAATTAATTTAAATTTCGGCAAATAAGTAAAAATGGCAATCGAATTAATAATAATTTTGTCCAACTTAGCCACAATCTCTGCCAAACTAGTCAAAATTGTAGTAAAAAAAATTGAAATAACTGTGTTAGTAGCTAATCAAAACAGTTGGTGATGGTTAAGTATAGTAAATAATGTATGTTCAATGCCAAAAACAATGTTTTCGAGTTAGAATTTAGTCTAATTTGATCGGATTTTTCAATTTGGTAGTGTCCAACAAAAGTCAAGAAAATGTAGGTAGTTTCTCGCAAAATTAAAACTTTAGGTATTATTTATGAAAATGAGGTCAATATTAGGTAGTTTTTGACAAAAAACTCTAATATTATTGTAAAACCGACTCTTGTTTTACATAGTTGCTCTTGTGAAAGTAGTCATCAATTTCTTTTGTGTGCCTTATTTTGGTAATCAAAATTCAGTTTTTCAATAAGATATCTTAAAACCGCAGTACACAACATTTTGATAAAAATTCACGACTCGGAGTATTTTGTCAATTTAATGCGTGCTTTGTGCTTTGTTCAGCTCATCAGACACTACGTTCGGGATGGATATGATTAAAAGAATGCTTCAAACTGGCCATCCAACCATGCTTAGTTGACCGTTCAGTGGTCTCAAAAAAGCGTTCCGAGGTGACAGCAATGCGATTGACTAATCGTTTGGTTTGTTTTTGTATATATACTGTATTGCCTAGTTATCCTGCTTCCATTTCATACCATGTGTGCTCAGTTTCTTGTATATATGAATTGATTTTATGGTCGTGTAGTTGAATGTGTTCACATAGCTGATTTGATGATGAGCTTCCCATGTTTGATTTCTAGTTTCTTGTATATATGAATTGATTTTATGGTCGTGTAGTTGAATGTGTTCACATAGCTGATTTGATGATGAGCTTCCCATGTTTGATTTCTTAGTCTTGTATGAACAATAGCCTCTCAAGGTATGCAACAATCATTAAGCAAATACTTCTTAGTTATATGTGAAGTTGACAAGCTTCAGTTGGAATTATAGGTAGGGGTGTTCACCGGTCCAAAACCGGACCGGACCGGACCGGACCGGATGAACCCGCGGACCGGATAACCACATATTCCAAGACCGCGGACCGGACCGGTTAGAAGGAGACCCGGACCGCAACCCTTTAGGTCCGGTTTTTTCCGGGTTTGGACCGGACCGGTACTAATTTATAAGGCAAATTTAGTTTTATTTTTTAATGTGGACCGGACCGGAGACCGGTCACCATATTTTTTGGGACCCGGAGACCGGACCGGTATGTATCCGGTCTGGACCGGACCGGACCGGCCGGTCCGGGTCGGTCCGATTTGCCGGTCCGGACCACTTTTTGTTCACCCCTAATTATAGGTAATCAAATGCAGGCGTGAGTCATTTACTCACATATGACCAGGTCAGGTTGGACCGAAGTGGAATTTGTGGTCCTCAGACAAACAACTAATAGGTTCGGCATGGTTTAATAGGCTAGATTGTCTGAACGTATTGTCCTTGTTGTTAAAACATATTTGGTTGATGATGCCAAGTCCCTTTGTTATTTGATTGTTTGCTTTTAGTTGAAATTGCTTAGTAATTGAAGCAATCAAATGGACTTTCAAGATGATCAAGATGAAGCAATCAAGAAGTCAAGACAAAGATATTATCCTAGCCTTAGTCGAAAATTGTAAGAGTAAGTGTAACATTCTCATTCAAGTCTACTTGTGCCAAAACCATGCAACAGTACGTTGTACTGTGGTTTCTGATACTATCGTAAGGAGGAAGGTTTTATACGAAATGTTTTAAGTGTCAAAATCTTTACAAATTTCATATTCTCAAAGATTTTACATTTGAATGATCCCATTTGAAAACAAATCTGAAAAAATCAATTTAAAAGTCTCACATGTTGACTCCTCTAAAGTTGTGCATCTACTTTTGCATAAATGGAAAGTTGATTTAGGCAAGTACTAAAGCACTCTTCCATTTGTGGTAAGTTGTCACTTGTCAAATGTGTTGAAGTTTTAACTGAAATAAAAAGCAAAGCAACCTGGTTGTTGCACTCACACGCAACACCTAACACTTACAATCAAATAAGGCTAGTTATTTTATTGTGTGATTAATTAATCTTAAAGTATTCACCTTAAGACCACTATTTCCACTATAAATAGCAAGTCTTAGCATCATTTAATTCCCATGACTTTCAAAAGCATTTATTGTAAAACCTTGCAAATCATTTGTGCATTTAAAACTTTGTTCTTCAAGTGTTTGCAAAACGTTTTTCAGATTTTAAAGTTTTCATTTGTTTTCGAAAAGCTGTAAACCTCCAAGTATCAGTTCGCTGTACTGTGACATAATGAGTTTGTTCCATGATTCTCGTGTTAAGTCTTAATTGTAATCTACATGTTCATTAAGTGAACTCTTGAGATTCAAAGATTCAGTACACCTTGAGATAGAACCCATAAACTCTTGAAGCGGCGTAGCTTTAAGTTTGAGTGCAATCGGAGTAGGTTGGCGAATTATTTTCATTGTAAGGGGTTTAGTAAGTTTGAGTAAATTTCTAAACAAGCAATAAAATAACGGTTGGACGTAGGCCTCGGAGTAGAGGCTGAACCAATTTTTTAAATGTCGTTTGTTTGTTCAATTACTTTTACGTTCTTTCACTTTGCTATTTCTCGCTTATATCTAGTCAAGTTCTGTGTCACAGTCAGCTATACCGTGACATAAAACGGCTGTACCATCTTGTGAACTTACATTCTATTAAGTTTTTCAAGGTTTGTGCTTCAAGGTTCTTTACTTAAGTTATCAAGTAACTAAGTTAAGAACAAAATTTTAAAAAGGTACACCTAATTCACCCTCTCCCCCTCCCCCTCTTAGGTGTTTATCGTTCCTAACTCTTCAATTGGTATCAGAGCCTCGTGCTCTTGATATTGGTTAAAACCAAAGAGTTGATCCTATAGTTATGGACGATTCAAAACACACTAAGTATCCCATCTTCAAGGGAGAAAACTATGCTTGGTGGAAACACCTCATGGAGCACTATGTTAAAAGTGCGGACTATGAATGTTGGTTGATCATTCAAAAGGGTCCCTTCAAAATCGAAGTGACTAATGCTGATGGCACTAGTAACTTGAAAAGTGAGGAAAATTATGTTGAGGCTGATTATAGGAAAATCGATAAAAACTCTAAGGCCATGTTCATTCTTCAATATGGGATCGGTGACCAAGAGATTAATCGAATATCTGGATGTGCTTCGGCCAAAGAGATTTGGGACACCTTAAATCTTGCTTATGAAGGAACGTCACAAGTCAAAAAGTACCGTATTGATCTTCTCATGCAACAGTATGAGATGTTCAATATGGAAAGAGATGGGTCAATTAATAGTTTGTCCTCACGGTTTTTCTAGTATTGTCAATGACCTTAAGAGTTTAGGTAGAAGTTTTCAGTCCGAGGATTTAGTTCGTAAAATTCTTCATAGCCTAACTGAAAAGTGGCAACCGAAGGTTACGACTATTGAGGAAGTTAAAGACCTTTCATTGCTCACCCTTGATGAACTTATGGGCTCACTTCTGGCTCATGAGTTAACTCTCATGAAGCGTTCTAGTGAAAGCTCTAAAGGGAAAGGACTCGCTCTTAATGCCCTCTCAAGTGATGAGGAGAATGAAGACGATGAGTTTGCAATGTTCACTAAAAACATTATTGGCATGATAAATGGTCGAAACTCTCAAAGGTATAGCAACAATTCTAGCAAACGTCATTTTTCTAAGAGAAGATCAAACCTCACTGTTGGTTGCTTTAAATGGGGTGACAAGGGTCATCAAATCAAAGAATGCCCAAAGTGGAACGATATCAAATCTAAGGAAAAACGTTGATTTTGCTAAACGTGATTACAAAAACAAGGTAATGACTGCTATTTGGGGCATGTCTGATTCTGAAGAGGACGATGTCCTTGAGGATGAATTAGACGCCAAATTGTACATCTCGCCTAGTTCCTCAAAAGGTGATTCCAAATCCTCAAAGAAAGAAGACATCAAATGTCTTATGGCTCACTCCCCAGATTCCGACTCAGATTCAGACCATGAGGTAATTAAGCTCAAGAAAAAGATTCGAACCTTCTCTAAAGACAAAATTTGTCTCCGCCTAGATCAATTCATTGATAAATGTCGTGTCCAAACCAATAAATTGGAAGCTATGCAAATTGAAATTGAGGACATAGCCGAAGAAAATGTTAACTTAAAAGAATATCTTAATGAGAATGATCAACCTAGTTCCATGTTAAGTCTTGAAAAATAAATCAAAAAGCTTCGAAAAAAAATTTTGTTTCTAGCCAATAAGGTTGATGAAACGAATGCAACAGATTCCTGCACTGTTACATCTGGTTCTAACAAAGGAAATGTGTCGTCACTAGCTCAAGAACGTGACCAACTTTTGATTGACTTAACAACTCGTGAAAATAAAAAAGATGATCTTATTAAGATTGCTGAAATGTTAAATGATGAGTCAAGTCATGTCAAAAGTACTTTAGATCGAGTGCAAAAATTAAACGATAACCTTCTTGCTCAAATTGAGATTTTGAAAAAGGCTGAACAGACTCATGCAACAGATGCTGCTACTGTGGCATCTGAATCAAGAAAAGAAATAGATACTCTCACAAAATTAGTGTCTTGTTTAACTAAAGAATGTGACTCTCTTCTAAATTACCTCACCAAGTGTAAAATAGATAACAAACAACTTGAACAAATTGGATTATTGCTTAGTGATGAAGTAAGGCATGCAAAACAAGCTTTCGACAAAGTTGGTCAACTAAATCTTAATCAGCTTGCTAAAATCGAAACATTGACAAAAGAGCTAGATGAGGCTAAGATGTTGAAGCAAATATGGTAGGCCGACATTTTGTGTTAAAACAGCCAGCTTTCTCGAGAGAAATGAAGAGCACAATTGCAAGATTCCATAGACAAAATGACATCATATGGTCCACTTTTTGTACAAGCAAAAGGCCAAAGCAATTGAAGAAGCAAAAACAACAAAATGGGCATCATTTTTCACGCCTAAACAGGCTGCCATGCTGTTTATTTTGGACCCATTTGTTGTGCTTTTTTGTGTAAAATATCTACTTTTACTTTTGTCCATTTATGCTTTTAATTGTAGCCTTTAGATTTACTTTTAGATGGATGGTTTGGATGTAATTTGAGTCTCTATTTAAAGAGCACCTATCCCTTGTAATAATTTCAGATTTGAAGATTATGAAAATGAATTTAAGAGGTTTTTGAAAAACCCTTGTTTAGTTCTTTGCTTAGTGCTTGAACAACCTCCTTTGCTTAGTGTTTGGAGATGACTCTTTCCATTTGCTTAGTGCTTTAGAAGAGTATTATCCTAGGCTTAAACATGCTTTGTGATCTTGTTTAAGTTATATCTTTCATTTTATGTTTCAGATAAAACCTCACAAAACAACCCAAACCGAAAATAATACAAATACACAAAAGCAGCCTGTCTCAACGCAGTTTAAACAGTCCGTACAACTGTTCGATTTTATATTTTGTTCCTGTTTTGTGTCGTATGTTGGGTTTGTTGTTTTTAGGCCGTGGCTCTTCATTCCTTTCTCATTTGCTCATGCTAATGTGAGGGTGATGATAACCCAAACGGTTTCCGGGACCGTCCTATCCCTAGTCCGGTTTTAGGTCTCTTTTTATGTTAATTTTGGGATCATTTTCAAAGGTCTTAAATTTCTTTGCATTTGTTGTCGTTTTTGCTGCGTTTTTTGGCCTATTTTGGGCTGATTAAGGACCACACTCTAGTTTTACTCGAAAGTGGTATCAGAGCAAAGGTTTAACACAATTCCATTGTTGTGTTAGTCTTGGGAAGAAGCTTTTCTTGTAAGTTCACCATAAACCTTAACCACATCCGAAAATACAAAAACAACCATGAGTGAAGAAAGACTACTTGGAATTGAGACTCAAGTAACACAACTCTCCGAGAAATGCGACCTAATGATAGACTCCTTCAATGCTATCATGGCTAACATTCCAACACCACCAAGGGACCGAGGAAGACATCCACCTCGCCGTGGTAGAGGACGTGGCCGAGGGTTTGGAGAAAGAAACCAAGAAGCCGACTATGAAGAGGAGGACTTGCACTCGGATGAAGAGGGTTCTTTTATTGAGGCCGAGCATGAAGAGCATCCTAAAGACCTAAAGGTAGAAATTCCGGACTTTCATGGTAGTTTAAATCCCGATGACTTACTAGATTGGTTTAGGTCAATTGAAAGAGTCTTTGAATTTAAATCATACTCGGATGCTAAGTCTTTCAAGGTTTCTATTTTAAAGTTCAAAGGTTATGCATCCTTGGTATGAAAACATGAAAAATCAAAGGAAGATGGATGGTAAAGAACCCATAAAATCTTGGTCAAAGTTGAAAAAGAAGCTTAGTGACAAGTTTATTCCCAAAGAGTATACTCAAGACATGTTCATTAAACTTACTCAACTAAAACAAGATCAACAACCACTTGAGTCTTACATTAGGGATTTTGAACAACTCACTTTGCAATGTGAAATCAATGAGAAACCGTAACAAAAAATTGCTAGATTTGTTGAAGGGTTGGATGATAAAATTGCTAATAGAGTCCGAATGCAACCATTGTGGTCTTTTAATGAAGCCGTAAACTTGGCTTTAAGGGTAGAAAAATTAGGCAAGGGGAAACCCTCCAACTCAAAATTGCCGACCAAAACAACCACCAAGACTACCTATGCCGAGACCAAACCCAAAGAAACCCACACCCCAACCGTGAACCCCACATTTGACAAAGGAAAAGGCATTGAAACCTCACAAAGAAAGACCTTACCCCTTAAAAAATGTTTCAAATGTCAAGGCTATGGTCACTTTGCCAAAGAGTGTCCAACTCAAAGAGCCCTTAGTAGCTTTGAAGTGGTTCATTGGGGAGAGGATGAAATTCTTGTGTGTGATGAGGATGAGGAAACCGAAGAGACTAAGGATGAGGAGTTAGTATTGTCGGATTCTGGGATGAGTCTAGTCACTTGGAGAGTGTTGAGTGCTCAACCATTGGAAATGGATCAAAGACAACAACTTTTTAGGTCTAGGTGTACCATTGGAGGGAAAGTTTGAAACCTAATCATTGATGGAGGTAGTTGTACTAATGTGGCCTCTAGTGTCCTTGCTGAGAAGCTTTCCTTAACCACCCAAAACCATCCATGTCCTTACAAATTGAGGTGGCTTGACAAGGGGGCCGAATTGAAGGTTGACAAACAATGCCTAGTGTCCTTCTCCATTGGCAAAAATTATGTTGATAAGGTTCTTTGTGATGTTCTACCTATGGATGCTTGCCATCTCCTACTTGGTAGACCTTGGGAGTTTGATAAGAGTGTGGTGCATCATGGAAAGGATAACACTTACTCCTTTGAGTTTGACAAGAGGAAGATCACTCTAGCACCTCTTCCACCACCCTCCATGCTTGAGCCTTACAAAGAAGTGATGTTAATCAAGGAGGCCGAAATGGTCCCCGAAAAGAACAATGAGAAAGGTGTTCATGTTCACCTTGCCGAGGGTGTATCCAAGGAACAAGACGAAACATTCCCTAGCATGGTTCAAAATTTAAACAAGTTCTTTTTAGATGATCCACCTAATGTCGAGCATATGTCCATGGAGCAAGATGAGCCGTTCACTAATGTGGTTCGAACAAGGGTCGAGGTCCATTAAAATGTTCCTCCAATTGCTAATCTAAGAATGAAGGCCGAGGTCCCTAAAAATCCTTGGTTCGACTATGGTGTCCATAAGTTCAAAGACAAACTAGGGGAGTGTTCAAATGTACAAGAGGAATCCAAGTGGAGTAATACCAATGAGCAAGTCCAAGATGAGCTCTTTGTCAAGATTGGAGCCGAAAGTACCGTTGGTAGGGTGCAAGTTCATCATCCCGTCTCTCCCACCACTAGTCCAATTGGGAATGAAAGCAAGGACAAGTCAAGTGCCTACTTGAGTGATCAAGGAAATAGAGTCAAGGAACGGGTTGAACAAAGGTTCGTTCGTCATGTTCAATTCAAGGCCAACAAGGAAGGGTCCGTGAACTCCAAGCAAGTCATAAAATTCAGAGTTGGGGATCGTGCCAGCTTTCGTCCGTGCAAGGGGAGGGTCCTAAAGCATGAGAAGAACAAGTCCATAGTCCATGAAGAAGGTCCATTCAAAATCGTCAATCAAATTAGACCCAACAAATACAAGGTTAATCTCTTTGGAACTCATGTCACATTTGATGTTGGGATTTTAAGTCCTTATTGTGAAGAGCTTAGTGATGAAGATGCCGAGGATTTGAGGACAAATCCTTTTCAAGACGGGGAGATTGAAGCAAAACGAATCACCTTAGGCATGCTTGTGCCCGGTTTTGGTCCCTTATCCGAAATGGGGTCCAAGTCGGAATCCGCCTAAGCACATGGGTCCTTTTCCGGCCTAGAAATCTTCCATGAGGAGTTTAGAGTATTTTTTTCCAAGAGCTTATGTCTTGGGAAGGTGATAATCATATAGAAAGGCAAAGAACAAAACCGGTGGACCTATGGCTACACGGTTTGCTATGGCAAGTACAAGGGTCGCTTTCAAGTCCCTTTCACCCTTCCTAATTTAACCAAGACATCCACAAGGCTCCTTTTGTTGCTCTAATACTCTTGCATAGACTTGGCCGGACCCCATTGAAGCTTCCAAAAGAGTTTACTCCATGTTTAATTAATCATTGTCCTTATTAGTTTACTTTCTTGCTTTTCTTTTAAGATTTTTAACTTGTGTAAGAACTTTGTGTAAGGCTTAGGGCCACCTTTTGAAACCGGTGTTCTAGGGTCTTTTGGACCGTTAGATGCTAGGTAGGTTGGATGGATGGATAGTATTGCTTAGCTTGGCCTATAAAAGCAAGGCATTCCTTAGTGTAAAAATCAGATTTGATGAATGAAAAACACAAGTTAGAAACATTGATTTCTACTAATCTCCTTTGCTTAGTGCTGGGAAATCCTATATTGCTTAGTGCTTAGAGTCGGGTATTTTCTTTGCTTAGTGCTTGAAATTATCCTTAGGCTTAGTCTAGCGGCGTAGTACTTGGATTAAGTCATATCCCAATCACGTCTTGTACTCTATTCGATTGTAGAGTTCAGGAAACCGTGGTTATAAACAGTTCAGTCGACTGTTCGATTGCAGTCCTCGGAGTTTCTGTTTGGTTTTTAGTCATTTTTATCACAATTAAACAGTTCCTTTCACTGTCCAAATCGAGTCAGTTTCAGTAAAAATCCGAGTCTTGAGAGTTTTACTTCAAATTGGTATCAGAGCTTTGGCTCTTGTGTTTTCTTAAACTAAGACGATCTTGGGAACTGGTGGTCCTTGGTGTTTTAGGGTGTGACCTCTCAAATCTGGGCGCGGCTTGATTTGTGAGTGTTGGCTTTGGTTCAAGCACTGTGTGATGCATGAATCGAGTTGGCTAACAAGGGGATTCTATGTCTTTGCTAAGTGCTTGACTAGAATGGGCTCATGTTGTCTCCCTCTTTAACATCTATACTACATTTTTCTGAAATTGTATTAGTTTTTGAAAATCGTCTTTTGTTATACCATGTTCTTAACCGCGAAAGTTTGAGGACAAACTTTTCTCAACAAAAGGAGTTTGAAGCAAATATGGTAGGCCGACATTTTGTGTTAAAACAGCCAGCTTTCTCAAGAGAAATGAAAAGCACAATTGCAAGATTCCATAGACAAAATGACATCATATAGTCCACTTTTTGTACAAGCAAAAGGCCAAAACAATTGAAGAAGCAAAAACAACAAAATGGGCAGCATTTTTCACGCCTAAACAGGCTGCCATGCTGTTTATTTTGGACCCATTTGTTGTGCTTTTTTGTGTAAAATATCTACTTTTACTTTTGTCCATTTATGCTTTCAATTGTAGCCTTTAGATTTACTTTTAGATGGATGGTTTGGATGTAATTTGAGTCTCTATTTAAAGAGCACATATCCCTTGTAATAATTTCAGATTTGAAGATTATGAAAATGAATTTAAGAGGTTTTTGAAAAACCCTTGTTTAGTTCTTTGCTTAGTGCTTGAACAACCTCCTTTGCTTAGTGTTTGGAGATGACTCTTTCCATTTGCTTAGTGCATTAGTGAGAGGCAGCAGCAATTGGTACTTAGACAGTGGATGCTCTCGTCACATGACGGGAGATGAACGCCAATTCCTCTCGCTAGAAGCCTATGATGGTGGCATTGTGACTTTTGGCGATAACAAAAAGGGTGAGATCATTGGTATTATAAAGGTTGGTAAGTCAAAGTCATTATGCGTGGACAAAGTGTTGCTTGTCAAAGGTTTGAAACACAATCTCTTGAGCATTTCACAACTATGTGATCGAGGTAATATTGTTGAATTTCTTGCTAGTGAATGTAGAATCATCAATGGAAAAACTAGAGAACTCATACTTGAAGGTAAACGTGTCAAAGATGTCTACATGACTAACCTATACTCATTGTCGGGTCAATCATTATCATGCATGAGTGTTCAAAAGAATGACCCTTGACTTTGGCACAAACAACTTGGTCATGTAAATGCTAAAACACTTAACACCCTCAAGAGACTTGATCTAGTTGAAGGCATTCCTAACATTAAGTTTGAATTTAAGTCACTTTGTGATGATTGTGTTCAAGGAAAACAAGTCAAGTGCTCCTTTAAATCCAAAAGGTAGTTAGCACTTCCTTACCTCTTGAATTCATCCATATTGATCTATTCGGTCCCATGCGTATTGTGAGTAGAGGTAGAAGTCGTTATATTTTTGTCATTGTAGATGATTTCACAAGATTTGTTTGGCTTCTCTTCTTAAGTTCTAAGGACCAAACATTTGATGAGTTCTTAATTTGGGTCAAAAAGGTTCAAAACAAATTTGGTTATAAACTTGTCTCATTGAGATCCGACCATAGAACCGAATTTGAGAACTTGTCATCTGAGTCCTATTGTAATGAGAATGGTGTTAGCCACAATTTTTCGGCCGCAAGAACCCCACAACAAAATGGGGTTGTGGAACGAATGAATCGAACTCTTGAAAATATGGCTAGGACCATGCTCATTAGCTCTAAATTTCCTAAGAATTTTTGGGCCGAAGCCGTAAACACATCTTGTTACATTTACAACAGTGTCATGATTAGAAAAATCATTGAGAAAACTCCCTATGAACTACTATGAGGAAGAAAACCTAACATCTCACACTTAAAATGTTTTGGTAGTAAACGCTTTGTGCACAATAATGGAAAAGACAACCTTGGCAAATTTGATGCTCGTAATGATGAAGGAGTTTTTGTTGGTTATTCCGATCATAGTAAAGCTTATAAAATTTATAACAAAAGAACTATGAAAATGGAAGAAAGTGTTCATGTAATATTTAACGAATCTAGTCTTTTTGTGTCAAACACACAGGTTGATGATGAGGATGATGAATATGATGATGATTTTGAGATTGGAATGACACGAAATGATATGGATCAAGTGGTGGAAGAGGCTGAGCAACAGTTGGAGCCACTATTGCCTGAGGAGGATGTCCAAAATTCAGGGGGAACTAATCGTCCTCCAACACAAGAAGATGCTAGCTCATCCAGGGGGGAATGAGGATGGTGAAGAACAGCCCAATCAAATAATAAACGAACCACAATCACCCCCTTCAAACAATCCTCATGCAACAGTCCCCTCCACTGTTACAGACGAACAAACCGATTCCTCTAACTCACTTATTCCTAAAAAATGGAAACACCAAAGCTCACATCCTTTATCAAACCTAACCAGTGACTTAACATCTGGAATAAAAACCAGATCATCGCTCCAAAATTTCTGTGCAAACAATGCTTTCCTCTCTCGAATTGAACCTGACCATATCACAGTAGCCCTGACTGATGAATGCTGGGTGACAGCCATGCAAGAGAAATTGGAGCTATTCGAAAGAAACAAGGTATGACATCTTGTCCCTAGGCCCTCCCAACGTACTGTAATTGGTACACGGTGGGTCTTTCGCAACAAGCTAGATGATGTTGGAGAAATCGTAAGGAATAAAGTTAGACTAGTGGTGCAAGGTTTTAATCAACAAGAAGGAATCGATTATGACGAAACCTTTGCACCGGTAGCTAGGCTTGAGGCCATACAAATGCTTGTAGCTTTGAATCTTATCAAGGTATAAAACTTTTTCAAATGGATGTCAAAAACGCATTTTTAAATGGATACCTTGATGAAGAAGTGTTTGTTGAATAACCTCCGGGCTTTGTAAACAACGAGTTTCCTAACCACGTTTTTAAACTTGATAAAGCGCTTTATGGTTTAAAACAGGCTCCTAGGGCCTGGTATGATAGGCTTTCAAAGTTTCTAATGGAAAATGGTTTCTTATGTGGTTCCGTTGATAAAACGTTGTTTATCAAGTCACAAGGAGACGAACTGTTGCTTGTGCAAGTATATGTCGATGACATCATTTTTGGAGGACCTAACAATGTTCTTTATAAGTACTTTTCCAATTTAATGACTTCCGAATTTGAAATGAGTATGATGGGAGAACTTGGATTTTCCTTTGGTTTTCAAATCAAACAAAGTGAAAACGGAACAATGATTCATCAACAAAAGTACTTAAAAGAAATGATAAGTAAGTTTGGGTTGACTAATTTTAATCCTATGCCTACACAAATGGTGCCTAAAATCAAGCTTGATAAGGACGAAAATGGTAAGAGCATTAGTGAAAAGGTATATCGAGGTATGATCGGTTCCTTACTCTATTTAACCGCTAGTCGACCTGACCTACAGTTTAGTGTGTGTGTTTGTACCCGTTTCCAATCAAATCCTAAGGAATCACATTTCAAAGCCGTCAAACGGATTTTTAGGTATTTGATTGGAACACAAGGGCTATATCTTTGGTACCCAACTCATTACGAACTTTATCTTGTAGGATTTTCAGATGCGGATTATGCCGGTGACACATTGGATAGGAAAAGCACTTCGGGTATTGCTATATTCTTAGGACCATGTCTCATCTCGTGGGCATCTAAGAAGCAAAACACCGTTGCATTATCCACGGCCGAAAGTGAGTATGTAAGTGCCGCTCTTTGTTGTGCACAAATTCTTTGGGTACGTCAACAATTGCATTATTATGGTATTATTTTCAAGACCACTCCCATATTTTGTGATAATACTAGTGCAATTGACATATCAAAGAATCCCATACAACATTCGCGCACTAAATACATCGACATAAGACATCATTTCTTGCGTGATCAAGTCGAGAAAGGTAATATATGTCTAAACTTTTGTAAAACGGAAAATCAAATTGCGGACATTTATTTCACAAAACCGTTGGAAAGAGAACAATTCGTAAGACTTCGGTCGGAAATTGGTTTATTAGGTGACATGTAGCTAAATTGAATTATTTTCTCCAATGATTTATTAGAGGTTGGAATTAATGTATTAATTAGCAAAATAAACATCATGTGCATGCAAATATAAACCGAGCATTTTAATCAAGATTCCTTAGTTGCACTTGAGTTCTTTTTCTTTTGCATTGAGTCACACCCACTTTATGTCCCATCAACTACAATTAAACACTCCACCTAACCCTCATTAACCGTGCCCCTCACATGACCACATTAAACCCTCTCTTTAACCCCACCATACACATCATTACCTTTTATACAAATCCACAAAAATCCCCTTTTACCCACTAAACAATAGAAATCCTTTAACTTCCCTTCATTTTCAAAAAAAAAACCATCAAAATCAACCCTTTTATATTCAAAGATGCCTTCAAAACCTAGATTGTCCAAGGAACTCATAAATCTTAGAAATACCTTTAATCCAAAGTTCATTGCAAAGCAAAAAATGGCCCCCAAAACCGCTGCAAGTACTGAAGAAATGACTCCCACTACCACTGAAACTACCAAAGACACCACCTCTGTTACTGTCAAGCCCACTGTGACACGAAAGAAAACAACCGCAAAACGAGGCGGTTAGCGTGGCAGAGGCGGTCGTGGAAGGAGACCTCCCATCTCACTTCATTTGGATCTTGAAGTTGATGTTGAGTCTGATGAGGAAGAAGCCACCAACATGCAAGCCAAAGAAGGTGAAAAATCAAAAGAAAAAGGTGGCACCTCGAAAGAAAAAGAGGGGGAATCTGATGAAGACAAACTGGAAGAAGGTGATGGCGACGACGAAATTGGTGAAAAGGAAATGGAAGATGTTGAAATTCAGAAGGAAATACAAAAATAAAAAGAGAGTGGAGAAAAATCAGAAAAAGAGGGAGAAATAGGTGAGAAAAAAGAAAAAGAAGAAAAAAAAATGAAGAAAAATCAGAAAAAGAGAGTGAAATAAGTGAGAAAAAGGAAAAAGAAAAGAGTGAAGAAAAATTAGATGAGGAAAAGAAGGATGATGGTGTTGATGAAATCTTAAAAGACTTGGTGAATGAGAGAATGAAGGAAGATGTACCGGCTTAGACTGATGCAACAAAGAAGAGGTAATCAATGTTGATGATTGTGATGTTGAGAAGGAAGTTGATGATGGGTTTGACCCACTTTTCTCAAAGCCGTCCTCTCGGACACGATCTAAGCGGAAGATGGTCGAAATCTTTGGTGATGACGACGATGCAACACCGGAAGCATCCCCACCAAAACCCAAAGTCACTCAAAGAAGAAAGGGATCCGGTTCAAGGACCAAGGCACTCAAACGGCCTCGGTATCATCGGGATTTGCCGAGTTTGGATGGAATCAATGAGGATGAGATTATTGAGGAGAAGGTTCCTCTCAACATCTGCATGGACCTGATCTTTGCACCTCATACCGATCAATTCAAAAATGATGTCCTGAATCATCTTAACTCCATTGATCTTCCCGAAGAAACATTGAAGTTATGTCACGGTATTCTGAACTGTTTCTTTCATAGTGGCAGGCGTTACAAGAAATCTTGGTATGACTCTTCCCCTGCTTTTAAGTATTTCAAAGAGGCCATGGAAGCTCAGGGTTGGGTAAATATGTTGGACAAGTATAGCTCTATGTACTTGTCCGAGATTATTCAATTCTATGCTATTATCAAGGTTAATGTTGCATCTGGTACCCTCTCGGCCTACATCAATAAAAAACCCTTTGTCCTTACAACCGAACAACTTGCTGCCCATTTGAGGATTCGTGATGTTGGGTTAACCACCTTCCCAAAACGTGACAGGGGTGAGGTTGAGGAAGTCATATCTACCGAGATTATGAAAGTCCTTATACCTCATGATGAACATGGTCCTACAAATATCTATGCCCTTGAACTCCCTGCCCCAATCCGGTTTATCTTCAATCTGGTCTTTAGGAACCTTGTCCCTAGCAACAACAGTCGAGGGAGATGTTCGCTCCCCGACCTGATCCCCATCCACCATATTGTCAAACACATTCCCATTAACCTTCCTCGTCTCATGTTCCATCGCATTAATGAGATAGCTGCAGAATTTCAAGACGGGAAGTATGATAAGAACATAGTGGTTCCTTATGGGACGTGGCTTTCTTTAATCTTTGAAAAGGAAGGTTTAGTGTTGAAGGGAGCCACGCTGTTGAGAAGCTAAGTGATGAGATGACTCCGGGCCTCCTTTCCCAAATGAGCATGGAGATTCGCAATGGGAAACTGATGAGGAAAAATCAGGGAAAGGGTGATGCAACTGTCGGAGCTACTGTTGATCATGGGGATGTGATTGGTAAGTTGAATCAACTCATTGGGCTTGTCACTCAACTGGTCAAGGAAAATGCAAGAATCAAAACTGACATAGCTGATCTCAAGACCATGAATGACGATCTTATTGAGCGTCTTGACAAAAAGACGCCATCTCCGGAAATTTGACTTTGCCTTTCTAACCCTCTTCATCCTTCAACTTTTCGGCTCTTTGTTTTAAGAACTTATTTTGCAAACCTTGGATGTTTTTCTTTATTATGCTTGACCAATATTTGCGTGTGTTTTGAACTATTTAGGTATCCTTGAACATGTTGATGCTCCCTCCTTGATGATGTCAAGAGGGGGAAATGGTTTAAGTATGCTTATGTGTCATCTCTTAACTCTTAGGCTAACGTTCACCGTGTTTATGTCTTAGCTACCATGATTAGATTTTCTACTTTAGCCAAGCATGTTGCACCCTTCGAATACCTTGATCATGTTTATAAATTATGTATATGTTGAAATGACCAAAGACCGACTAACCATGGGCTAAGGGGGCATATCACACATGTTTGGACTTGTCATCATCAAAGGGGAAATTTGTTAGAACACATTTGGTTGATGATGCCAAGTCCCTTTGTTATTTGACTGTTTGCTTTTAGTTGAAATTGCTTAGTAATTGAAGCAATCAAATGGACTTTCAAGATGATCAAGATGAAGCAATCAAGAAGTCAAGACAAAGATATTATCCTAGCCTTAGTCGAAAATTATAAGAGTAAGTGTAACATTCTCATTCAAGTCTAGTTGTGGCAAAACCATGCAACAGTACGCTGTACTGTGGTTTCTGATACTACCGTAAGGAGGAAGGTTTTATACGAAATGTTTAAGTGTCAAAATCTTTACAAATTTCATATTCTCAAAGATTTTACATTTGAATTATCCCAATTTGAAAACAAATCTGAAAAAACCAATTTGCAAGTCTCACATGTTGACTCCTCTAAAGTTGTGCATCTACTTTTACATAAATGGAAAGTTGATTTAGGCAAGTACTAAAGCACTCTTCCATTTGTGGTAAGTTGTCACTTGTCAAATGTGTTGAAGTTTTAAAACTGAAATAAAAAGCAAAGCAACCTGGTTGTTGCACTCACACGCAACACCTAACACTTACAATCAAATAAGGCTAGTTATTTTATTGTGTGATTAATTAATCTTAAAGTATTCACCTTAAGACCACTATTTCCACTATAAATAGCAAGTCTTAGCATCATTTAATTCCCAAGACTTTCAAAAGCATTTATTGTAAAACCTTGCAAATCATTTGTGCATTTAAAGCTTTGTTCTTCAAGTGTTTGCAAAACATTTTTCAGATTTTAAAGTCTTCATTTGTTTTCGAAAAGCTGTAAACCTCCAAGTATCAATTCGCTGTACTGTGACATAATGAGTTTGTTCCATGATTGTCATGTTAAGTCTTAATTGTAATCTCCATGTTCATTAAGTGAACTCTTGAGATTCAAAGATTCTGTACACCTTGAGATAGAACCCATAAACTCTTGAAGCGGAGTAGCTTTAAGTTTGAGTGTAATCAGAGTAGGTTGGCGAGTTATTTTCATTGTAAGGGTTTAGTAAGTTTGAGTAAATTTCTAAACAAGCAATAAAATAACGGTTGGACGTAGGCCTCGGAGTAGAGGCTAAACCAATTTTTTAAATGTCGTTTGTTTGTTCATTTACTTTTACGTTCTTTCACTTTGCTATTTCTCGCTTATATTTAGTCAAGTTCTGTGTCACAGTCAGCTATACTGTGACATAAAATGGGTGTACCATCTTACTGTGACATAAAACGGCTGTACCATCTTGTGAACTTACATTCTATTAAGTTTTTCAAGGTTTGTACTTCAAGTTTCTTTATTTAAGTTATCAAGTAACTAAGTTAAGAACAAATTTTTTAAAAAGGTACACCTAATTTACCCCCTCTCCCTTTTAGGTGTTTATCGTTTCTAATTCTTCACTTGTCCTATCTCTCCGGATGAGGGCTATCTCTAATGGATCGTCTCATGATTTATTAAGTCGTTAGTAAATTCACGTGTTCATCTTTTCTCCGTCTTCTGAATTCTGACTAATGTTTGAAGTGATTGGCGTAAACACAAGTTGCTCATCTATTTCACCTTTAACGGATAAAATTTAATGTTTATTTATAATAACCTGAAATGTAACATGCCTAATAATGGTATTTAAACTTGTTGAAACTCTAATTCATGAAATACTTAAGGAAAAAAAAAATTGACATGTACCTCTACAATGCACGTATTGAAACTAGTATTGTAGGATAGTAAGTCCGTCCAACTTTGTGGATTTTTTCCCCATATGCTCGCATTTCTCAATTCCAAATTGCACCATAGATTGATTATATGAAATGAAATTAAGTTAGAGTCTTATACCATCTTCCATTATACTTCAATCTCTTCCTCATTTCTCCTTCCCTCGCGTTATTTTTCGCTGATCCATCTCATCATTTTCAACTTTTCAAATAACAAAAGCATTCCTCTAATCATGATATAGTCAAACTCCTCATCAACTATAATTATCAATAATGGTCTCTCTAATTGTAGATCATATAAAATAAACATCTAGTATAATTTTTCTAATTTTAAATTGTTGGAAATAGGGGCTTTGTGAGGCTTCTCTTTTTTTCCAATTGTCCCACATTGGTGAGGAAAAAAGAGCTTTATGTGTTTATATATGTCCTCTTACCTTACACTATCAATAGTGGGTCTAGGGAGGCTTTTGTGGAAACCTTGCGAGGTGCTTAATTCAGATCGCACACACGCGCGCGCGTCATGCCTGAGCCCGGCCCGGATTCGTGATTCGGGATTCGGGATTTGGCAATCGCCTGCGGCGGGCTGTGCCTATCTTTTTGGGCCGCATCCGAGTGGAGTGCTTCTGTTTTGTTGAAACAGTCTATTGGGCTGTTAGTGGAATAAATCACTGCTGTTAGTGGGTGAGTTATTCTCTCCCCCTTTCTCTCGTTGACTGGCGTTTATGGAGGAGCAGTTTTTGGCTCCTAAAACCGCCTGCTCTGCTGTATAAATACAACAGCTATTCCACACCTTTTACACACAGAAAATCATACTCTCCTCTATTCTTCTCTTCTCATCTATCTCACAATTTATGGGTACTGATTTTAATATCGTTCCAAGTTTCACAGTTCCGAGTGGGCGGAACTGCGTGGAGATTGTAGTGTTATCCTTGGGGAACTACCGGCACTAGCTGATCGCCACCATGGTCGTACCGGAGAAATAGTTTTAAAGGTAGTGGCTTCTACCACGGCACTACTTACGGGTCTTGCTTTCTGATCGCTTATAATTCATCTGGTATTTCTATTCTCCATCTGTTTCTGCATCTTTCGAATAACAATTTGAAAACTATTTGTTGCTGCAACATGTCTGTTATTTCGAAAATTGTTCCTGAATTGGCGAAACTAGAGTCGTTGGATGGTCACAATTATAAGCGTTGGTCTCAGAAATTATTGATGTATTTTGAGCAGTTAGAAATTGATTATGTTTTATTTAATGACCCGCCTAAACCTATTACCCCTACTGATGTGGAGACGACCCCTTCTGCTGCTAAAGATGTTAGGTCCAATGAAGAGGATATTGCAAAATTTGTGAAGGACAACAAAACTGCTAGGTGGCACATTCTGAATAATATGACAAACATCCTGTTCGACTTATTTGATGTGAATAAGTCCGCTAAGTTTATTTGGGAGTCTTTAGAAACTAAGTATGGGGCTGATGATGCGGGGAAAAAGAAGTATGTTGTGGGAAAATGGTTTGAATTTCAAATGGCTGACGGGAAACCTATCATGGATCAAGTCCATGTCTATGAAAACTTATGTGCTGATGTTGTGAATGAGGGCATGAAACTTGATGATATCTTTGTAGCTAATGTTCTGCAGACAAATTCCCTCCCTTCTGGTCTGATTACTGAAACCAACTTAAGCACAAAAAGAAAGACTTGTCCCTTAAAAGAACTTATAGGACATATGAGGACCGAGGAGGCTAATCGTCTTAAAGACCTTCCTGCTAGTCAATCTGTGACTGTTCCTGCTGTTGCTGCTGTTAAAGCTAATCTGGTTGAGTCTGATGGTCCGTCTAATGCTGAGAAATATAAGGGTAAGGGTAAGGCCAAGGTTGGTCATGGTAAGAACCAGGGTCCTGCTAAGAAGAATGGTCCAGGGAAGCATACCAAACCGGTTCCTAAGATTCAGAAAGCTGCTAAGGGTCCTATTGTTTGCTATGTTTGTGGAAAAGCTGGTCACACAGCCTACCAATGCCTTGAAAAGAAATCTGCTGAGGCCAATGTTGCTGTGACTGATGATGTTATTGCAGCTGTGGTTGTGGAAGCTAATCTGGTGGGTAATGTTGCTGAATGGGTCTTGGATACTGGAGCTTCGAGACACCTCTGTGTTGATAGGGGTTTATTTGCTGAGTTCGATGGGGAATGCGTCTACATGGGTAGATTTTCATCTGCAAAGATCACAGGCAAAAGCAAGATCTTTCTCAAACTCACCTTGGGGAAAACACTTGCTCTCAGTAATGTTTTATTTGTACCTTCATTGCGTCGAAACCTTGTGTCTGGTGCCTTGTTAAACAAGGCTGGTTTGAAACTTGTTTTTGAGGCTGACAAGGTAGTAATGTCGCGTAATGGGGAATTTGTGGGCAAGGGTTATCTTTCTGGAGGCCTTTTTGCATTGAACACTGAATCTGCTATTAATAATATTGCATCTTCTTCTGCTTATATCGCTGAGTCTATTGATGTTTGGCATGGTAGGTTAGGTCATGTGAATGTGGATTATATTAAAAAACTTAGAACTATGAGTTTAATTCCGAGTTTGATGAGTCAAGAATTCTCTAAATGTGCTAGCTGTGTTGAGGCTAAGTTTACAAAAAAACCTAGTAAACCTGTGACTACTAGGAACACGAGTGTTCTTGAGTTAATTCACACCGACCTAGCTGACTTCAAAAATGTTGCAAGTAGAGGTGGCAAGAATTATTATGTTACGTTTATAGATGACTGTTCTAGATTCACCCGTGTCTATTTGCTTAAGACTAAAGATTAAGCAGAACAATCTTTTATAAACTTTAAGAATGAAGTTGAGAACCAACTTGACAGAAAAATTAAAAGGGTAAGGTCTGATAGAGGTGGTGAGTATAAATCCATTATCTAGTCAATATTGTGCTTTATAAACGGTTTAATACATGAGACTAGTCCACCTTACTTACCCCAATCCAATGGTGTAGCTGAACGTAAAAATAGAACCTTAAAAGAAATGATGAATGCTATGCTTTTAAGTTCTGGCCTATCGGGCGATATGTGGGGGGAAGCAATTCTTTCAGCTTGTCACATTCTTAACCGTGTACCTCATAAGAAAATTAACAAGACACCCTACGAGATTTGGAAGGGCTATCCTCCTAACCTGAGATTCCTTAGGGTATGGGGGTGTTTAGCTAAAGTGGGTTTACCTGATTTTAGGAGACCTACCGTTGGACCTAAGACCTATGATTGTGTGTTTATAGGTTATGCTCAAAATAGCTCTGCTTATAGATTTATGTCTTTGAGTGACCGTTCTATATCTGAGGCTAGAGATGCCGAATTTTTTGAGCATGTTTTTCCTTTTCGTAAAACCGTTGTACCATCTCCTAGTTTATCTGTTGCATCTCCCCGATTTGTCTTCACATGCTAGTGCTAGCACTTCTATTGATGTTTCATTGAACCTAGAAGAAGTAAAAGACCTAGATGTCCAAAGAACTTTGGTGATGATTATGATACAACTATGTTGTCTGAACTTGGATACACTGTTTGTGCTAGTGATGAGTTTGTTTCAGCCTTTTTAATAGAAGATGACCCAAAAACCTATAGTGAGGCAATGAAATCCATTGATGCTAATTTTTGGAAAGATGCTATTAAAAGTGAAATTGACTCTATTGTGTCAAATCAGACTTGGGAGTTGACTGATTTACCTAAAGGTAGTAAACCCATTACAAGTAAATGGATCTTTAAAAAGAAAATGAGACCTGACGGTACAATAGAGAGGTTCAAAGCTAGACTTGTAGTTAGAGGCTTTACACAAAAGAAGGGTATTGATTATTTTGATACTTACTCTCCTGTGACCAAAATTTTGACTATTAGGACTCTTGTCGCCTTAGCTGCTATTCATAACCTTGTTATACATCAGATAGATGTTAAAACTGCCTTTTTGAATGGTGAACTAAGGGAATAGATCTATATGTCTCAACCTGAAGGTTTTGTGATTGAGGGGCAAGAGAGTAAAGTGTGTAAACTGAACAAGTCGCTTTATGGACTGAAACAAGCACCTAAACAGTGGTATGAGAAATTTAACAACACTTTGATAAGTAATGGGTATGTGGTTAACAATTCTAATTCATGTGTTTATTAAAAAATGATGGGATCTGATTGTGTAATTATATGCCTATATGTTGATGACATGTTAATACTTGGTAATAATTTGGAGGTCATAGTTAGAACCAAATATTTTTTGTCATCATAATTTGAGATGAAGGACTTAGGAGAAGCTGATGTTATCCTAGGAGTTAAGGTCATCCGAAACCCCAATGGAATCTGTCTAAGTCAATCTCATTATGTTGAAAAAGTGTTGAGAAAGTTTAACTGCTTTGATGATGTGCCTGCTAGAACACTCTATGATCCTTGTATACCATTGTGTAAAAACTTGGGCAAAAGTGTTTTCCAAGAAGAGTATGCTAAAATCCTAGGTAGTGTGATGTTTTTAATGAACTGTACTTGACCAGATATTGCTTATGCAGTTAGTAGACTGAGTCGTTATACACATAACCCTAGTAATGAACACTGGAATGCTCTTCGTCGTTTACTAAAGTACCTAAAAGGAACATCTGACTTATGTTTGCATTATAGCAAATTTCCTGCTGTGTTAGAGGGATATTGTGATGCGAACTAGGTTGCAGGTAACGATGAGATCTGTTCTACTAGTGGTTATGTCTTTACCATGGATGGAGCTGCTATATCGTGGAAGTCCTCTAAACAGACTTGTATCACACGCTCTACCATGGAATCTGAGTTCATAGCTCTTGAGTTGGCGGGACAAGAGGCTGAATGGTTGAGAAACCTTTTAGCTGATATACCAGTGTGGGGCGGACGGCTAACACCGGTCTCCCTACACTATGACTCGCAGGCTGCTATTGGTGTTGCAAAGAATAGTGTCTACAATTCAAAGAAGAGACACATTCGAATAAGGCACGCTGCAGTTAGACAACTCCAAGACAACTGAGTGATTGCTTTGAACTATGTGAAGTCCGAAAACAATCTTGCTGATCCTTTTACTAAAGGGCTGGCTAGGAGATTAGTCGTTGATACGTCGAGGGGAATGGGGCTTAAGTCCTTAGGTCAAGAGTGAGACTTGACTAGGTCTAAAGCTTCTATTCCTATGGCGTTGTATGATTCATAGCCTTTATGGTGGTGCTTTTGAGACGCACTTGATGGATCATACACCAGGTTGGACTTAGTCCTTAATGACTCATGTGAGAAGTGCTATTGAGAAGCACTTGAGTCACCTACGTAGGTGTAACGATCATTAAACTATGAGAAGTCTTCTGAACACATCTATTAGTACCGAGGTAAACGCATAGCTCTAAAAGAGCGCGTTGCACTTTTGCGGAACGATCTTAATCTGAAGGTATGATATGTGTTGTGGGGGTATCGACCAAGCTCGCTAGGAATTCAAATCGCAAGATATTCTCTCGCTGTAAGTAAGTTGTTTCCTCATTGCACTAAAGTATCAATTCAAATCGAAAGATATTGATACCTAAGTATCCAATCCTTCCTTTACCCAGAATTCTTTCCTTCTTGTCTCTGGCGCCCCTAGCGGGGGATTATTGGAAATAGGGGCTTTGTGAGACTTCTCTTTTTTTCCAATTGTCCCACATTGGTGAGGAAAAGAGAGCTTTATGTGTTTATATATGTCCTCTTACCTTACACTATCACTAGTGGGTCAAGGGAGGCTTTTGTGGAAGCCTTGCGAGGTGCTTAATTCAGCTCGCACACACGCGCGCGCGCCGTGCCCGTGCCCGAGCCCGGCCCGGATCCGGATCCGAATTCGTGATTCGGGATTCGGGATTTGGCAATCGCCTGCGGCGGGCTGTGCCTATCTTTTTGGGCCGCATCCGAGTGGAGTGCTTCTGTTTTGTTGAAACAGTCTATTGGGCTGTTAGTGGAATAAGTCAATGCTATTAGTGGGTGAGTTATTCTCTCCCCCTTTCTCTCGTTGACTGGCGTTTATGGAGGAGCAGTTTTTGGCTCCTAAAACCGCCTGCTCTGCTGTATCCCTTTTACACACAGAAAATCATACTCTCCTCTATTCTTCTCTTCTCATCTATCTCACAATTTCTGGGTACTGGTTTTAATATCGTTCCAAGTCTCACAGCTCCGAGTGGGCGAAACTGTGTGGATATTGTAGTGTTATCCTTGGGGAACTACCGGCACTAGATGATCGCCACCACGGTCGTACCAGAGAAATAGTTTTCAAGGCAGTGGCTTCTACCACGGCACTACTTACGGGTTTTACTTTCTGATCGCTTATAATTCATCTGGTATTTCTATTCTCCGTCTGTTTCTGCATCTTTCGAATAACATAAATTACTGATTTAATGGTAGAAAAGGTGAAAAAGAAAAGGGAAAATGACCCACATTAGCTCTCAATGCGTATCTCGTTCCTTAGTGGTCTTTCTTGCCTCTTTTTGTTATTTCATTAACATGCCCAATTTTTTTTTTTTTTTTTTTTTTTTTTTTATGTCGTTGAAGATGGTCTTATATTCAAGGGTAAATCTACCAGGTTGTAGGCATTGACTTTGAGAATAGCACATTTTCCGCAAATAGTAACAACAATTATTATTTGATTTAGGTAGATATTAGCTGTACTAGAAATCATAGTTTATGTGTCAATGTGTCATGCAGATCTGATAATTGTTCGCTCCAAATATTTAATCCACTAATTAATACTTCCTCTATTTCCATAAGATCTACCCATTTTCCATATTGGGCCAATCCACTATAATCTACCCATTGGCTTTCTTTCTATTTTTGGGTATAACAAATGACCAAACAATCCTTATTAGCAATGCATATTTACAAAAAATGCCACTACTTAACCCATCTAATTTTCACCTAATCTCTATTAACCTAATCTATTTATCTAATTACTCCCTCCATTTTTTCATTTCCCACCAGAAATTATTGATAACCCCCCTCCCCCTTAACACATTAAATTGAACGCTCATCCTCTCCCTCTCTATCATCATAAGTGCTCTCTCTAGAATTTTCCAAAAAAAAAACCTAAAGTAAGGGCTCCATGTTTGTTGCTACTAATGTCACCATTAGATGTAGCCATGTTGAGTTACCCTTATTATTAGGTTGACCCATATTTGCTGCCACCAAGAGGCAATACATGTTGAGTTACTCTGTTTATTTATTTTAATTCTTGAGGTTCCATGTTTTGTTTCTTCTTGATGAGGCACTTATATGTGGTCAGTTACTCAATGAAGAAAATGTGCTTGCTGAGAGTAACAAGGAATTCATCACTGAACTTAAAATGTCATTAACTTGCCATTACAAACTGATTGCTTACATAGTTCATATGTCACCAAAATGGAGTCTTACAAAGTTCAATAACTAAATTAAAAACATGTAGATTCTGATGTTTGATTGATAAACTGTCATGCCTAAAACAATTTTGATGAGAGTTTCTCATTCAAACAACAACCAAGGTTGTTCAAAAGGGGACTTGGATGCCTAGATCTAACATTAATTGATCTAATTCACCTATCAGTCCACAAGTTATTAAAAATTGAATGCATTCCTTCACCAAATCTTCATTAACTGTTAAATCTCTTGGAAGTGTTCCTTGCCTTCTTTGTGCAGCCTTTGCTAGATGTGGTAGTGGATAGATATTGTGGCCTCTCTTTTGCACAATTTCCACCATACAAGCTTGTAAACTTAGCCAAACATTGTCTAGTGTTTCAGCAGTCTCTACTTCATATGCTTCAGTTACATTTTGCACCAACTGTTCAACTGGCTTTGCTGGGTTTTCATCTTGAATAGATTGAATTGATCTAAAGAAACCTAAATCTAAAATGTTCAAGTCAGGTGAGTTTGCTGGTTGTTGTGTTAACTTGATGTTAAATCCATCTGAAGTGGCTGCCTCCATGAAATCTTTGTCTTTACCACTTATATGAGGCTTAGCATTATCCCATTGAATACTTATATTCTTTGATGCAGATGTTGGCCATTTTTCTTTAATGGCTGGTATCACTAAGTTGATCAATGCTTCTTTTATGACTGCCTTTGTGATAGATTCAACTGGTTTTGTGACTATTGTACCAGCCACCCTATTCTTACTTTTTCTTTTTGATGGTTCTTGGTAAGTAAAGGGCCATATACCAAGCTTTCCATCAAACAAGACTTCTCCATTTTCTTTGTATGTTGGCCTTGAAATTGCTGCTATGAATATGATTTTTGTTATGTATCTCTTGCTTTTACAACTTCTATAAGGAAGAGCTTCATTGCTGCCAATGTAGTATCTACACTTGGATTGGTCATATGAAACCATTTTTCATCAATGTGAATGATAGTACTCATATCCTTGAAAATTACACACCTCAATAACCTATCGAAGATTAATTTGCCCATTACAAAATGTAACCTTATGTGCTTGTGGTCTTCACTTAAAGCTGGATGTATTGAAATTGTGTGAGGCTTAATAAGTCCTTGTTTTACCCATCTATGGCAGGTAGATGGTGCATGCCCTATTGCCTTGCCCAACCTTTTCAATGTTGTTCTCTTTGACTCATCAAGTGCCATTATGGCCTCTAATGGAAAAGGTATCCTTTCTTTCCCCTTATTTCCCCTTATCTTACTCCTCACATTAATAGGCACTTCATTTACCCTCTGTTGTTTTGCTGCTGTCCATATACTGAAAATGGATTTCCTTGTCACATTGAACATGCTGGCCACTTCATTCATCTTCCCATGTGCAGGTTTTCCATTTTTGCAGCTCTCAAACAACAAGTAGACCACCCCATGCCTCTCATCATCTGTCAGATTAGGTTTTTTTATAATGAAAATAGTTGGAACTGTAATTTTAGTGAAGAACTAATTGTAGTTATTGAAAGGTTCTGAGAAGTGTAATTTTTTGTTGTTTTATTTGGAAATGTAATTTGTGTTGAGAGAAATGTATTGGTTGTAAGTTGAAGTAATCAGTAATCTATACACTTGATGTAGTCTAATTTCTTTGACTTGATGTTTTTTGGTGAGATATTTGAATTTTCATTAAAAATTATTTTCCCACCTAATTTCCCAACTTGTTTTCCCTTTCTCTTTATGAAAAACCGGGTAACATTGAAATTGGTGGGAAGGTTAAGCATGACCCCACTTGTTAACACAAGTACTTTATTTGCTAATTAAACACACATTTTGCAACTAATTGTCTTTCCTTGGTTGTTGAGCCAAAAGCAAATGGGTAGATCATATAAAAATGGAGGAAGTATCACTAATGAGAAGAGTAGTGCAGTTGACACAGCCACATATCACGTTATTTAGTACTCTATGTTATTTAGTACTCTCTATGTCTGTGGTGGATCTGGCGGGTTAGTAGGGGCACTCGTCCCTGTCAGCGATCGAAAATTTCTAAGTTGTTAGCTACAATTTTCCAACTTTTTGAGTTTCCCTTAAACCATTAATAATTTGCCTCTGTTGAGATATTTCGCCCCGCTAGAGTTAATTTCTGGCTCCTTCAATACTCCATGTGTAATTGTGTATTTATAATGTACTCCATATTACGGAGTAAAATATAGGATATGATTTTAATCCCACTCAATAATTATTTGTTTTAGTCCTATAATTACAACAATTTGTTATATTAAACTTATGATTATTGATTAGGTGTTAATATAATTAATTCCGTCTCGGACATTAACTTCTAGCTGTGTCATTACTCATTAGTTGACCTTGTAAATCCATATCACTATTCCTTGATTAATACTCCGTATTATAAGTGTTGAGCCAAAATTTGTCCTGTCTGATCAGACAAATGTCAGGCGACAATTATCAGGCCAACTCAGACACGGATAACCCAAAACCAAGTATCCACCACAGTTACTGACACCAGCCAGGAAGGAAGAGCAGGTCAGGGGTCCATATCCTGCCTGCCCAGAAGAAGTATATGCCTAGCATGATTAGATACAGCTGACACACATCAAGCAACGGTCAGGGTATAGGAAGACAGTTCCTACTTTCATGGAAGACCAATTCTACAAACCTATAAAAGAGGAAAAGTTACCAACTAAAGCTGAGAACGTGAACAATATATGGTTAGAGGAATAAGTCCATGTCCGGATTAATAGGGCATAAGGCCTATTAATTAGCAACGTCCATGATAGGCTAAGTCGCATACCTAACAAAGATAATTTCCCTAGACACAAATTAAGGGTCGAACACAAGGAGACGGGAATTGCCCGATGAAATACTACGAATAGATTTCTATCAAGGTCGATTACGCTTGGTTTGGTTTGTTGGTTGGTTTGATAATTAACAAATAAGACGATATAACAATATATGATAAAAGGAGTCTAGGGGAGTCGGGTCACACATGCAAATGTAAATATATATTCATGTTAAACTCGGTAATAGTAACATTGTCAATTGTTTAGGCTTAAAGACACCCACCTCGCGATATTAGTGCCAACCATAGACTGGGTCCTAGAGAAACTCTCGTTTATGAGTAGATCGTCCTACTACACATGCTTAGTCTAATACGTTTCTGTGCCTCTCGACTTATAGAACGAATTAACAAACTTAATCAATGAATAAGGCCTTTAGACAAAGATTAAACGTGACGATGCAAACATGTGATAGAAACAATTAGACAATATTATATCAACCTAATTTATCATTTTACAAATATTAGATATTGCATGGCTTCCCTATTCCCTAGACTAAGGAAATTTAGCTACTCATATTAAATTGTAAACTACAAACTATGTTGTAACAAATGCTAGACATGCTTATAGAAATGATGTAAACTAAGTGATGAATCATAAAATGTAATAATAAACTATGTGATATAATTGTAATGCTAATGACGAAACTATGAAAACGTAAACTAAAAGAGGCTAAGATTAGGATTTCCGAAATAGAAATGGAACTTGCAAGGAAGAACAATTGAGAACCAAAAGCTTGAATATATAAATAACCAAATGTTTGATAACCAAATGCTTAACAATATTAAAACTAAAGATGAAAACTATGAGAGAGTTTTGCTTAAGGCTAGAGAGTGAAATAGTGTATGAAAGACGTATGTAAGATGTCCCTAATGACGGATTAAGGCCCCTATTTATAATAAAATAGGGGCTTTAACGTAAAAGACCAAGAGGGGGTCACTACTACAAATCCAGGCAACTACAACGCCCCTTTAACAACGATTATTCACGAAAATCACAATAGACGTTGTAGAATGTATGGCGCGAATTTTACTAAAATTAATTACAACGGGTATGGTTATAAAAACCGTTGTTATTAGTTTTAACAACGGGTCACACATGAACAACCGTTGTTAATAATTTGGCGCAAAATTGGCGCAAAGTTAGTGAAAGTAATCACAACGGGTATTTTTTACAACCGTTGTTAAAACATATTTCACAACGGTTGTTGTTTAATAACTGTTGTCAAAACCTTCCATACTATAAACCAGACAAACACAAGTCTGCTGCAGCCACAAAACACAACCCTTAATACACAAACACAAACACAAACACAAACACAGCAGACAAACAAACACAAAACACACACTTTCTCTTTCTCTCTTTCTCATCGTCGCTTTTTCTTCTCGCCACATCGTTGATTTCATCGTCTCTTACGTTCTGTATTTATCGTAAATCTCGCCACACTTTGTTAGTTTCATCGTCATTATTTTCTTTTTCTATTTATTTCTTTTGCATGTATATGTTTTTATCGACCATTATGTTATTTATTTAAGTATTGTTCGAATAATTAGTTAGTAAAACAATGAAGAAGCAAGATGAAGAAGCAAGATAAACATAATTAATATATATATATATATATATATATATATTTATAAATACATAAATTAAAAAAAAAATTACATATATAAAAATGCAATTCTTATATTTTCATAGAGGATCTTATTCTCGCTCTATCGTATCCGTCCTCTCCTCCTTGGTTATTTGAGGTTCCGTTAAGCGCTTGCTATATCGTCATATAGCCGCAATCGCTGCCGCTCCGTCAAGCCATCTTCTTTGGCGTGCTTCGATGCGGATCGAGCATCCGCAAGGTAGCTCCCAAACTTTCCTCAATATGGAGGAACCGGCGGATGAAGCTGTTGTTGTTCTCGATCATAGTAAGAGTCTTAAGGATGAAATCATTCATTTTGTTGGAGTTTGGAGTTTGTTTTGAAAGATTAAGTAGAGTTATTTATTTGGAGTTTGTTTTAGCAGTTAGGGTTTGGAGATGTATATATTGAGATAATGGAAATGTTAGTTGAGATAATGCAATGTATTTATACTAAGCAATGTGTGGGTTGAGTTGTTTTTTAATTAATATATATGTTAGTAAGTTGTGCCATAATCATCATATCTCTCAATGCTGCTTCAAATCTTATTACTAACCCTTCTCATTCCATATTGTCCGTTCATATGCACAGTGATGTCAGTAATAATGTATGCATCGGAATTCTAACGGGCCGTAATTATGCATGCATCTAGTAATATTTAATTTAATTTTTTTTTATATTTTAAGAACAAACAACAACGGTTATTTACAAGCAACCCGTTCTCTTTAGTTATAACAACGGTTTTGTATATTAAAACCCGTTGTTATAACTTTCCCCCCAAAATTGAGTCACACTTTCCACAACGGGTTTTTATACATAAAACCGTTGTTAATAGTTTTAACAACGGTTTCCTTAAGAAAACCAACCGTTGTTAAAACCTTCTACAACGGACGCTTTAACAACGTCCGCTTTTTTATATAACAACGGTTTTTTACCGTTGTTATAGCCTGTATTTGTAGTAGTGGGTCAACCCCGATCGGGGGCGTGGGTTTCCGGGTATATCCTCTTAACTTCTTAATTAAATGCTTGAGGAATCCCATGCAAATCCTTAATGCCTCTTTAATCTCCGGTTAAACACTCCATTTAGCATCCCATGATAATCCTAAGAGCATCCCAAGTTGAGCATCTCATGTAGAATTTTGTGGACTTGTAATGTGGGCTTCATTTTGTGATTTAATTAGCATTTTATATTTCACATTTCTTAATGCTTGGCCTTGTAATTTCTTCTATGGTCCATTTAGCTTTCATACTTAGCCATATATTCTAGTGCTTGCAAATGTGATAGGAAAATACCTCTAAATGCTTAGATTCCTACAAAATATAACAAATACAAACAATACAACTAGAACACAAGATTATCTCATAAATATACTAATTAAAGTTTGATATGCAATAAAAACCGAGCTAAAAAACGAGGGGTAAAAGTATATATATAAAATGAACACATCAAACTCCCCCAAGCTAAACCCTTGCTTGTCCACAAGCAAGAAACCATATCCCATCAATTGCAATATCCTAAAACAAGCTAAGCATAATGATTCAAAACCCGAGACAACATGGGCATAAGGAATAATGCAAAAACATGGATGATATTTACATGACGGCGTAGCACGAAAGACTTTGAATGAACCTTTAAGCTCTTGCATGATCTTTTGACTAATGGACTCTCATGATGCACTCAAACTCATTTGTTTGTGAAAGGACATTTTTGTGTGAAAACACTCACTTATCCTCGACTCATGAGAATGTGCCCGCAATCTAATATGGTAATCATTTCAAAACTACAAGCCAAAAACAATCATATGCAAGCATGATAAAGAAGTCAAATGGGTAAGAAGAAGGATAAAAGACATGGGTAGAAAGGGGAACAAATGAATTATGGAAATGTGGAGCTTAAGTTAAGCTAGCAACTATCCAAAATATAAGGATGCTCAATCCCGAAATTAACCCAATATTGTAATGCAAACCATAAGAAAATTCTCCAAAAGATGATAATAAAATATGAGAATTTCTTACATCAACTTCTTCTTTTTCTTTCAATTCAAATCATACTTTTTTTTTTTTTCATTTCATGCTTTTTTTTTCTTTTTCTTTCTTTTCATCATTTTTCATTTTTTTCTCTTTTTCTCATTTCTTCTTCAAGAGCATTAAGACCAAGCTCACAATGATATTACAAAATAAAACAAATCTCAAATGAGCACCTAAACACAACTAATCAAAGCTACTAGCTTAACAAGGTAGACAATTTTATATGTAGCTAGGGATCAATTTTGTGACAGGGTTCAAAAAGGCAAATTTAATCATGTGAATGGCTCCAAAATGCTAACAACATATGAATGCATGCTTATAAAGAGATGAAATGAAGACCATACTTGTGCATTTTGATGAAACACACATCATAAGGAGACACCTACGCTCACCTAAGAGAGTCCGGATATGGATGCGTGGGTCTAAAGAGGTTCTACCTTACCAATTTTGTAGCTTGCCAATAGTCAAGATCAAGCCTATTCGGTTCATTTTCCATCTCCCATCTACTATGTCATGACATCCCCATGTAGAAATTATCCCATCATAAAAGAATAAACCATTAGCTATAAGCTATCATTAGGATAAACAAGAGGGAAAGTAGGCCAAAAGCAAGCAAAATCATACAATTTCTCTCAAATTTTTCAAATTTTCTACATGAAAACTACACTACAATGCAAATGAAATCTCCCCAAGCTAAACACAACATTGTCCTCAATGTGCCAACAATTAAATTACCCAACGAAACCATAAAAATGGCTCAAAGCACAAAAACAAGAAGGACAAGGGGTCATGTTTAATGGGTTGCGAGAAATAAACTAAAGTGCAAAGTAAAGAAAACTTACTAGACTAGCTATCCTTCCCCCAAGCTAGTATGTATACGGGGGACTCTTCCTTCATCATTCATGAAAAAGGCCAAAAATTGAAACCCTTCCTTCCTTTCTTCTTCTTACCACTTCCACTCCCGGATGCTTCACCTTGATGACCACTCCCACTAGAATCATCCTCTTGGAGAGGAGTGACATATTCACCAATGTTTTGGCCACTACCAAGTCCGTCACCATTGCTACTATAACCACCATACCCACCATACCCTCCATATCCTCCATGTAATGCCTCAACTCCATAATCTGAACCACAAAAATCCGGAACGGGAGCATATGTAGTAAAAGTACCTACATCCAGTGGTGGAGCCAGGATTTGAACTTGGGGGGGGGGAACGACTAATTTCATAAGGCACCCTCAAAAAATTTCGAAAAAATTAACTAAAAACTTTAAAAATTTCATCCGCCAGGGGGGGCGACCGCCTCTGCTACCCTCCTAGCTCCACCACTGCCTGCATCATGGTTAAGAGGGGGAGAAGGAGGAGGAAATCCACCCGGGGGATAAGTATAAAATGAAGGGTGTGACCTCTCGGGTTGGATTACTCCTTGCCTAGCAAAATGATCATATATGGGATGCAATGCAAGCCTTTGGTCATCACGAATTGTATTAACAATTAAGCTTAAGTCTCGCATCATATCCATCATTTCTAGACTAGAGGGTGAATGAAGACTAGAGGTGGAATGGCGTGCTTGAGAGGATTGACCTCCCTCACGCCGCTCAACGGTGGTACGTGTCTTACCTCGTAAAGACAAGTGATAAATAGGTCTAGTAAAGGGGGCACTCCCATGATAGGGCTTGGTATGGACTAAGGCTTTGATTTCTTTTTTCTCTTCCGGTAGACTAATGGAGTCTTGTCTACCAATTTTCCAAACCATGTTAGGGTGAGAATTCCTAAACCAATTGCAATATAGTAAGTATTCATAGTAAAGTCCAACCCCCTTTTCCTTAGTGATAACTAATGGTCTCAAGTCGCTGGTCTCTTGGTTAAAGCGGCATAAGTGTTGAGCAATTTTTGTAACCAAACCTCCTAAGACAATTGAACTATTTTTCGGGCTACATTGCTTGGTCAAATAAACTGCAAAGTGGTAAGGGATGCTAATCCCCCATTTATCATCACCATTGACATTAAGAAAAGCACCCAAAATCTCAACCTCAACTTTCCTCACCGAATGAGGCTCATTTCTCCCAAAGAAAGTCCACCCCATAAACCTTTGCCAAACACAAATGTCGGAGTGGTGAATGTATTGGTGAGGGACATGGTCCCAATCTTTAAAAGGGAAGTGAGAAATGGAATTCCATGTAAGAACCGGGTTGTAAGACTCGGGTGATTCAATGGGCAAGTTTTGATGAGGCAATTGGAAAATGTTAGCAAAATCCGCTAGGTCCAATCTATGATCATTATTAAATAACCGAAAAGTCACAAAAAGTATAAAACCTTATCTTTTCGACCTATGAAATTCAAAAGAGCTCAAGAACTCAAGTGTGAGTTCGGGAAAGATCTTATAGTCCATGGTGTAACAATGCTTCATACCAAGGTTCTTAAACAATGTCTTAACATTCTTTTCTATACCAATATTGTTTAAAGAAGCTTGATTAATGAACTTAGTCGGCTTCATACATTTGTTGTGTAAGATGACCCAATTATCCCACTGTTTTTTGCAATTAAAGAATACTCCAGGAAATTACGGATCATGCCATTTCGGTGCCTCTTCCATTTGACCATCCTCCGCAGCCCGGGAGGATTCCGCATCACCTCTTCTCCTCTTAGAAGCACCTTGGGTATGGGGTCTTCTTAGTGCCATTTTTCTGAAATTTAAGACAAAAATTCATCTTAAGGCAAACCAAAATCCATCCAAACAAGTATAATAGAACAAATTAGTTACCTAATTCATACTATAAACATTAATAGAGCATAATACAATCAATTTCTAGTACAAGTAAGCACAAAATCAATTTCCCCCAATTTGAGTTTGAGTTTGATAAACTTGATTGAATTGATTAAAATGGATGAAATTAAAGAGAAAAGATAGGAATACTCACTTGATGATGATTAATGATGAAAGATTCTTGCAAAATGATAAAGGAAATGGTGTTTTGTTGTGATTTTGAGTGAAGAAGGTGAAGAAAAATGATAGAAAGGAGAAAAAGAGTACCGTCGTGTGCTGGGAAATGATAGAGTAATTTTGCTCTTTTTTTTTTTACCCGTCTAAAAGAGCTGCCACGAAAATATGAAACCACGACCCCGATCGGGGCTGACTTGTCGATCGCCTTTTTTCGCTTCCTCCGTATTTGATATTTCCCGTCCCGTTTTTGAAACTTACGTCCCCGAACGGGGTTTTTGCATGGGGAAGCGTGATATTGCTCCTTTAAGCCTTCTTTTCTTCATTTTCACCTATAAATCACAAAAACAAACATCGTCAAGTCCAGTATTTTATTACTAATTCTACGAAAAACAGTAAATTGCGGAAAATTAAAAACAAAAATAAATAAAAGCAAATAAAAGCTTGGGTTGTCTCCCAAGAAGCGCTGGTTTAACTTCCCGCACGACGTAAGAAGCTTTTTGATCAAGTTTCATCATTGAGTTCGCCACCATCCGAGCTCCATTTCATAGCTCCTTTTGCATTTCGCATCCATTGGAAATTTTTCTAATAAATTTCCCTTTCCTTTTGGCACTCTTAGCACTAGTGCCCTTAGCATCGTCACCTACAAAATAATCAACACCAATATCTTCTTCCAACGGATCCATCAGTAAGGATTCAAGTGTAGTAGAGGCATTAGAAGAGTCTACAATGCTAAATAAATAACAAGAATCTTGTAACATTGGGCTTCTAATGGTGTTGTCCTTAGTAAAGGTAACCCGGTCATCACCCACTTGTATTGTCAACCTTCCCTCCCATTTTTCACATCAATTAACGCACCCGCGGTGTGTAAAAACTGTTGGAATATGTGTCCTCCGACAATAATGCGATCACAACTGTGAATCATGATGATCACATGTTTAAGTCTCATTTTAAGAATACAATTGGGAAGTAATATTTTACTGTCAACTGGTCCACACATATCGGTAATGATTGGGTCGACTAGAGTTTGACATTACTTGTCGTGCGACGATGGTGATCGATTGATCCCTTTAGGTCATACCTAAAGGGTAACACTCTTAATTGATTATTTAATTGATCGTATGACGATACGGGTTAATTAAATTACTTAAAATTGACGGACGATTTTGGAAGTAATATTTACGTATCTCATTATAATTTGATTAAATAAGATACGGTCTAAGTGATCGAATTGTTTTATTACTTAGATGAAATTATTGTTTAAGGAAACAATTACATTTGAATGAATAATTTATTATAAATACAAGATGTTGTGATTTATAATTGGTAAATTATTTTGGTACAAGTAATTATGAATTACTAAGTCGATTTTGTACATGACGTATTTTTATTAATGCGTTGATTTTTAATATGTTAAAAATGCATAACAATTTTACATGACTTGTGACATGTGACAAATTGACAAATTGACAAAGATAAAATGGAATCCATTTTATCTTAAATGGACCAAAATAGAGGGTGTATTAGGCTAAATATTGTGTTGATTAATTAAGTGGAAAACATAATCATTTTACCTAATTACTAGCCATGCATACCTAGTTAATCTTGTGAAGAACACCTTGCTCATGCATTGACTCCTTTTACCCTCCCCTACCCGGTTTTCCTTGTAGAAAAGACCAAAGGTTTTTCTCTATTATTTACCTAATACACTACATCAAAAGATTAGTGTATATTCATTCATTCTACACATCTAAAACAAAAGTATTTTTAGAGAGATAAAATTACTCCATTATTCCTCCTCTTGACCCAAATTCCAAGAGGACAAAACAATAGTTTTGGGTCATTTTATTTAGATTAATATTGTTCTAGTATTAATAATATTAATCTTATTAAGAGGTTATATTGGGTATTATTCCTTGGGAGGGATTCTAAACTTGAATCCTTTGTTCATCCAATATTAGGAGAGCTCAAGAAAAAGTGAGTAGGAGAACTCATTTGTGCCCAATAATCCGAAATTTCCAATGTAAGAATGATGATTTCTTCTCTATATTTACTTATGTTTGCATGCATAAGATCTAATTATTTTTATGACTAAATTAAATTGAAACATATACGAATATATTGAGTATAATGAGATATAGATTTCCAACAAGCGGTATCAAGAGCCTTAGGTTGTTTGCATGCAAATCGGTTATAGTTTTTCCGAGTTATACGATTAACATATAAAACTTATAAATTTGTGTTTATTATGATATATCACGAAATCAATTATGCATGTTAAAGTTTCTGGTCCTAAAATATATTTAGGATATTTTGGTTAATTTATGGATTTTTATTGTTCATTTTATATAATAATGGCATTAAAATGTGATTTTATGATAAAAATGTCATTTTTTGACTAAAATTAGCTAAACTTATATTTTTTCAGTGGTTTTTGGATATGTATTCACATATATTATATTTAGATGACCTGTAAATTTTCATAATTTTATGAGTTTTTATGCTCGAAATATGGATTTTTCATGATAAAAATCGAATTTAAATATTAAAATAGGTTACTATGAGAAATATTTCGAATCTGGTCATAAAAATTTAGTATGTTCTCACATGCAATTTTAAAAGATGTGTGTAAAATAATAGGCTATAATTAAGTCTTTATGCATGATTTATGAATTTTTGATAAAAAATAACATAAATATTGACTTTAATTAGTGAAAAATTGCTAAAACATACTTCATGACTAAGGAAAAACGTCAGATGTTGTATTTTATTACCTATTTCAGATATAAAATTGAAAGTTGATAAATATAATTTTTCTCATATTTTTATGATAATATTTGATAAATCCGATAAACCGCAACATTGTTTTTCCTCTATGAATTTCAAAATTTTTAACCTAAGTTTTTTGAACACTATGAGTGTCATGGTATTTTTTACAGAATTTTCATGAGTTTAAATTTCAAATTTTGATTTATTTGAAATTTTTATGATTTATTTGAAGTTTATGGCTTTTATTGTAATTTTAAGTCCTTTTATGAACAATATTAAGAAATATAAAGTTAATTATAGTCAATATGTTAGTGGAGACTAATTTTGAGTCCTAAGATGGTTAGGGTAATTAAATAATACATAAATGTGATTTTATGTAATTATTGTGATTTTAAAAGGTTGAATCACGCAAATCCGTAAAAACCGATTAATATACGATATTGGCTCCTTAAAGGCGATTTAGCATAAAATTGGGCATGTTCATACATATTATAATGCTGAATTTTATTTATGATTGTCATAATTTAATTTTATGTAATTTTTGAATTTTGTAATTTTGCTTAGTATGGCCTTAGTTTTAATTGGTATTACCCGAAATGTATGAGAATATCGATTCGGTTGTAATTTTTTCTGTGATCTCGTATCACCGTTATTTAATTTAATTGATTTATTTTATTTTAATTACAAATATATAATAGGAAATTATGTAATTTGTTATGTAATTTATTTATTCCGGAGATCCTTGAAGACCGTGCAACTTAAGAAAGCGATCCATTGAAGACGGTGTTACCTCAAGATGCGTGCCAAAACCGAAGTTCAAGGGACAAACGGAGTTGGTTTCCGAATTTGTAATAGTTAATTAGATTTTCTATTTTAGGAAGGCCATACTAGGATTTAATTTATGCTTTGCATTTTATTTATATGTTGCATGCATCGCTAAATCGCCATAACTAAAACATGCATTTTCATTTAATCGAGTATTTCGACCGTGTTAATTACAATTATCGTAGTTCACCGCTTTAGTTCACTTAAAACGTGATAGATAATAAATTGACATGACCTCTCGCTTAAAATAAATAATTGAGACTTAGCCTTACCAAAAAGTAGAAACCATGAAAACCTATTTCGTAAGGGAGTGCACTCGGCCACACCGGGCTACAAACCTTGTTACGTAGGGGAAGTGGGTGATAAATGTCTATCCACCGAATTTATGTTAATGAAGGGTATTTCGGCACACCGTGCCCTAAGTTGATATGAGTTTGGATCATGGAAACATTTATTCGAAATTTGGGTTGAACTCAACGAAAGTATTCACGACGATTTCCGGATGTGTTTCGGGCTAGAGATAAATATTAATGTAATTTTATCGACCAAGAGTTCTAAAAGTAGAATCGATTAAAAGGTTAATCCACCAAGTTATGTTAATAAAGGGTATTTCGGCACACCGTGCCCTAAGTTGATATGAATTTGGGTCTTGGAATCATTTATCAAGTTGGGTAGAGGTCACTAGATAAATGCAATAAAACTTGTTTAAATTGAATTTTTACGAGTGTTATTATTTTGAAAACGACATATGTTTTATTCCTTCTATTTTGTTTTGTAGACCACTCTTATTTCTCATAACCAATGGCTGCTCCAAACACCAACGCCACATCTCTCACTAATACTTCATGGCTCCGATCCTTCATGGATCGTTGTAAACTTGAAAAGAATGGGTCAAATTTCTCCGATTGGGATGCCCAACTCAAATTAGCCGCCCAAGGTGACGACAAGCTTCGTTACCTCACCGAGGCCTCTCCACCCGAACCTAATGCTAGGTCGAGTGCCGCTACTAGGGAAGCATATGAGGCTTACCACAAGGAGTCCGCCGCAATGAAATATGTGTTGATCTTTGCGATGGAGGTGGATCTCCAAAGGAGAGCCTTTAAAATGGGCACCGCTAATGAAATCTATTCCAAGCTTGTGACAATGTTTTCACAAACTCCGAGGATCGTCCAATATGAGGCGGCCGCAACATTCTTTGATCTCGACTTTAAAGAGGGCCAAAAGGTTAGCCCTCACGTGATCAAATTAATGGAGCTAGTCGAGACTTTGAAGATTCAAAAGGTTGAAATCTCCAAAGAGCTCATTGTAGATAGGATTCTACACTCCTTATCCAAAGTCAAGGCATATGTTCAATTCCGGGTGAATTTTAACATGCAAGACAAGGACGTGTCTCTTGATGAGTTGCACAAGTTACTTGTGCAAGCCGAAAGAGATATGGGGTTAAATGTTAACCCACCTAAGGATGTGCTTAACATAAGCACCAAGAGCAAAGGGAAGTTCAAAAAGAATGGGAAGAAGGGTAAGAAGCAAGCTCCCACTTTCACCAAGGCTAAGACTTTTGAAGCTAGCACTTCCAAGATCAAGAAGGGTCCTCTTGATAAATGCCATTATTGTAATGGTGTTGGACATTGGAAAAGAAATTGTTCCAAGTATCTTGGTGACATCAAAGCTGGAAAGATCACTCCAGTAGGTAAATGACTATCCTTTCTTTTATGTTTCTAATTCAACTATGGTATTGTGATACAAAGTTGTGCTAATGTATCCCCTTTTTATTGTAAATAGGGCCTCCACCAAGCAAGGACAAGGGAAAGGAAAAGCAAGCTTGAGAAATCATCAAGAAGCTAGGAGTAGCTTCCATGAAGCTTGGTTTTTATTGTCTTATTTTAATTTATGTTTCGGATTTTTAGAACCTTTTGATTTCAGTGTTCGACATGGAAATGTTTGATCCTTTCTAAACAATTGTTGTATTTTGGATTTTGGTGGCTTGGTTTGCAACCCAAGTCACCTCTTTTATCGTATTTTTCTTGTTCTAAAAATTCGTCTATATATGCTTGCACATAAAAACATATGATCACCCACTTAAAGTGATCTAATAGACAACTATAATGATGGGATTCATTATATGTCCACAAGCTTAAGGCTTGTGTATGATCAATTATAAAGTGATGATTGAGTTGATGAACTCTCTTAAAGGAATGTCAATCACCAAGTACACTTATCAAATCTAAAACTATTAGTCAACCTATGAGATAGTCCTCCTTATACTTTAAAAATCATTATTTGTGTCTCATATGCTATCTTTGAATCTCTAGTGTATTTATTCTAAAGATAGAGTGGGAGAAAAATGAAGACACAAAGAACACCAAGCAAAATTTGTATACTTGTGTAAATGAGATCTACGCAAGAAAGAATGATTTGTATACCTATATATATATATAGTGTACACGAATAGATGTGATCTATGATCTCGAATAGATGAAATCTACATGACAAAAGAGACCAAGTGAAGTAATCAAAAGAATATGCTCTCAAGATAACTACACGAGGAGACCAAAAGAAAGTTTTGGAAGAAGAATGACTAATGTAAAGTCTTAACAAGAGTTTTGGCTAGTTTATGAGCGACTTTTGACCAATAGTTTCAATATTGATATTTACTTAAGAGCCTAAATGAAACAAAGTTGCATCCTAGAAAATAAATGAGATTTATGACTAAAAGTTGCAAAGAATGACATGCCGATATCCACAAGAGCTAAGTTAAGTATTAACCACGCTAGTGTCATTACTTAACCTCATTATGAAAATGAAATGGTTAAACCTCTTTCCAGAAAAGGGTATTTTGAGAAGGACGTATATTAAATGAAATTCACTTTTAAATAATGACATTGCTACGCATCATTATAAAATAAATGAGTTAAAGATTAAAATCTCTTTCCATAAGTTTAAGATTGAAACCTTTTCAAAATAGGTATTTTGAAAGGATATGTTGGGAACATATATGGTTTTATCTTAATAACTTGGCAAAGCAAAATATATTTCAATTCTTGAAATGTTTCGATTTAGTAGTCAATTGCGAAACATGTGGAATTAAGTGGAAGTTGGAAATTATCATGTGAAGACATGGAATTTAGTGGGAGCAATCATCTTGTAAAAATTTATAACTCATTACTCATTGAGAATGACGAGCTAATACTATCTTTCACAAAGAAGTATTTGAGTTTTCAATTCTGGATGAAAATGGAATATGATGAATCCAATCACATCATGAGATGTTGGATAGGTATTGAGATATACACATCGAATCAACGAGAAACGTAGGTTATTCATGTCAATGAAAATGGAATTACCATTAGCAGTCATGGTCGTTCATTGAACCTAAGAATGGTTGATCACATGATTATTAGTTACTAATGTTTCCGCCATTAGAATAATCATGCACATGTCCAATAATGAATCATATGCATAAGAGCATGATGAATCATTGGCAAGCCATAGAAGAATCGTCATGAATTCTCGAGGAGAACTAATGACGATTCCAGTGATGGACATAACACTCTGTTATGTGACAAGAGGTTGCACATATTGAAGTTCGATCACACGTAAGGATTTATGAAAATCCTAAGCTATTCAAGCTAAAAGGAGAATAAGAAGCTTTGATAAATACTTATTTGAAGTAAGAAGTTACTCAAAACTGATATTTTCTAATATGCTAGGACTTATGAGAAGTGCTAGGCTAATCATCTTGACAATTGTTGCAAGATCCTGCAAAACATATACCTAGTGCATTGCGAAATGGTAGAACACTTGATCAGTGCAAGTTATACTATCCACCATAAATTCGTTGGTTATGTGATAAACAACAAAAAAGTTCTTTCAAGATAAAGAACACAAACAAAGGTTGGGAACCTATATGTGTACTTGGTAAGGTTCATGCTATGAGAGATAACATGAATATAAAGAATAATGCAATTAAAGAAGTTTGAACACATGGACACATGGTATGTTAAACTTCTATTGCAATCGACTAGTGTTTACACACTTACGATATACATCACAAGGTTGTAATATGGTATTGACTACCCAGATGTGATGTCGACATTCGTCGTTTGAGTTATTATTAACTCACCTTATACTTTGTTACATCCAAACGGGTTGTAGAGACAATTGAACCCCGTTAAAGTGAACACGGATTAGCATTGTATTCGCCCATAGTTACTTACATGAGGTGACGTCTCGAAGTAACTATGGTGTGATGCCATTGATGGCAAGTTCAAGTGCCACGGAGTCATGTGTGATGACTAGTCGATCACATAGGCAGACTGTTAGGAACACCTTGTTGGGCCTTATGACCGCTTATAGAGTTTTGGCAAATTTATATAGCCTGGTCGTGGCGAGAGCTACTATAGTATTCTCATGAATCGATTCTATTGACTAAAGACTGTTCGCCTAAGATGGCACAGTTTCAGATTAACTTTGATTTGTGTTATTACGACCTTCGTAAATGGGGTCAAATGGGCATATTTTGGGTTATTATGGCTGTGGCTAGTCAAAGGGAATAAGTGCGATATGAATTGTCCACCCCTAGTCAGGGTTATAAAATTATCTCAGGGCCACTCGAGGAGTAATGAATTGGAAATGCGTGGCCACGCTCGGAAGATATCTATGGTAGATAAATCCGGTCAATCAGTTATTCTCCAGATCGAGGAAACCACTCTCGATATGATCACTTGCAAGTACGACCTGAAAGACACCTTGCATTGAGTGGGAGAAAGTAATAGGACAAGAGAATTGGTGACGCACACTTGTCGAGGACAAGTGGGAGATTGTTGGAATATGTGTCCTCTGACAATAATGCGATCACAACTGTCGATCATGATGTTCACATGTTTAAGTCTCATTTTAAGAATACAATTGGGAAGTAATATTTTTTGTCAAACTGTCCACACATATCGGTAATGATTGGCTGACTAGAGTTTGACATTACTGTCGTGCGACGGTGGTGATCAGTTGATCCCCTTAGGTCATACCTAAAGGGTAACACTCTTAATTGATTATTTAGTTGATCGTATGACGATACGGGTTAATTAAATTACTTAAAATTGACGGACGATTTTGGAAGTAATATTTACGTATCTCATTATAATTTGACTAAATAAGATACGGTCTAAGTGATCGAATTGTTTTATTACTTAGATGAAATTATTGTTTAAGGAAACAGTTGCATTTGAATGAATAATTTATTATAAATACAAGATGTTGTGATTTATAATTGGTAAATTATTTTGGTACAAGTAATTATGAATTACTAAGTCGATTTTGTACATGACGTATTTTTATTAATGCGTTGATTTTTAATATGTTAAAAATGCATAACAATTTTACATGACTTGTGACATGTGACAAATTGACAAATTGACAAAGATAAAATGGAATCCATTTTATCTTAAATGGACCAAAATAGAGGGTGTATTAGGCTAAATATTGTGTTGATTAATTAAGTGGAAAACATAATCATTTTACCTAATTACTAGCCATGCATACCTAGTTACTCTTGTGAAGAACACCTTGCTCATGCATTGGCCCCTTTTACCCTCCCCTACCCGGTTTTCCTTGTAGAAAAGACCAAAGGGTTTTCTCTATTATTTACCTAATACACTACATCAAAAGATTAGTGTATATTCATTCATTCTACACATCTAAAACAAAAGTATTTTTAGAGAGATAAAATTACTCCATTATTCCTCCTCTTGACTGAAATTCCAAGAGGACAAAACAATAGTTTTGGGTCATTTTATTTAGATTAATAATGTTCTAGTATTAATAATATTAATCTTATTAAGAAGTTATCTTGGGTATTATTCCTTGGGAGGGATTCTAAACTTGAATCCTTTGTTCATCCAATATTAGGAGAGCTCAAGAACAAGTGAGTAGGAGAACTCATTTGTGCCCAATAATCCGAAATTTCCAATGTAAGAATGACGGTTTCTTCTCTATATTTACTTATGTTTGCATGCATAAGATCTAATTATTTTTATGACTAAATTAAATTGAAACATATACGAATATGTTGAGTATAATGAGATATAGATTTCCAACAAAAACGGCCTACCCAATATAATTGGGGTTTGTGAGTCCTCGGCCATATCAAGTATGAGGAAGTTAACGGTTATGAAAAACTTGCCAACTTTTATGGGCATATCTTCTAAGACACCTAAAGGTCGCGTGAAAGAATGGTCCGCCATTTGCAATGTGATACTTGTGCATTTTAAAGAACCCATGTTAAGTTTTTCACAAATTGAATAGGGCATGACACTTACACTAGCACCTAGGTCGCAAAGAGCCTTATCAATGGTATATGTGCCTAGAGTGCAAGAAATAGAATAGCTACCGGGGTCCTTAAGTTTCGGGGGATACTTATTTTTTAAGAGTGCACTACACTCTTCGGTGAAAGCAATGGTCTCAACCTCATTGAAGGATCGCTTCTTTGAGAGGATTTCCTTCATAAACTTTGAATAGGAAGGGACTTGGGTAAGTAATTCAATAAATGGAACGGTGACTTGTAAATTCTTAACAACTTCCAAGAACTTACCGAACTTACCTTCTTCCTTGTGCTTTTCTAGATGGTGGGGAAATGGCACTTGAACAACTTCCTTTGGAGGAGCATCCTCCACATATTTCTCTTTCTCTTTCTCAATAGGAGCATCCACCTTCTTAGAAATGGCATCACTCTCCTTAGCATTAGAAGAGACTTCCTTTTCAACAACCACCTCATCACTTTCATGGGTACCAAGCTTGCTCTTTCTCTTAAGCATCAATAAGCGATGAGGAAATGGCACACGATCCCTAACAAGAGGCCCTTCACTAGCCTTCTTTTTGTCATCTCCCCCAAGTTTGGGCTTTTTAACAACCACCTCGTCATCCAAAGTCATGGATGGTCCATCATAACTTGTATCACTTCTCAAGGAAATAGAATTAACGGTCTCATGTGGTTGCGTACCTTGGGGCGGTAGTTGGCCGGTCTTCCTTGAAGAGCTAGATGATGCTAGTTAAGCCATTTGTTGCTCCAACATCTTGATTGCGGTATTATAAGCTTGATCACTCTTTTGGATTTGAGCCAACAATTACCTTTGTATTTGAACCATCAAAGCCTCAAGTTTACCTCCTCCTTGGTTAATTTGTTGGCCATTTTGTGGTGGACCTTGATTTTGTTGGTAATTTTGTTGTGGTGGTCTTTGTTGTTGGTTTTGAAAACCCGGTGGATGGTTATAATTTTGTTGTTGAGGGACAAAGTTATTTTGTGGTTGGGGCACAAAATTTTGTTGGGGTTGAGGGTTTAGCACATTGTTGCTTGTGTAAGACAAGTTCGGATGGAATTTTGAGTTCGGGTTGTATCTATTTGAAAATGTATCCGGTGGATAAGAACTTTGTCAAATAGCTTGATAAGCACATACCTCCTCCATAGTTGCTTGGAAATGAGCGGCATAATGACCCGCACCTCCGCAACCTTCACACACAATGATTTGACTAGTAGAGGACACGACATTGAGTTGTTGAAGAGAATCTCTAGCATCTCGTTCTGCCAATTGTTGTTGGAGTAAGGCAATTTGAGCTAATAAGACGGGATTGTCGGAGGATTCTTCTTTACGTTTGAGTGGCACACTTCGGGAATTGACATATTGCGCGTCATGGATCACCATAGATTCAATTCTGGCATGAGCAATATCGGCGTCAATTTGATCAAACCGCCCATTGTTGGCGGAATAAATAATCCTTTGGGACTCGGAATAACATCCAGTGTAGAATGTTATAGCTAGAAACCAAGCATCCAACCCATGATTTGGGCATTGCCTTTGCAACTCTTTGTGAAAGAAAAGTAGATCTATATACTAACATATTCATATATGTTCCAAATTTATTTAGTCATAAAATAAATTGCAAAGCTTATGCATGCAAACTATAAATAATTTAATGAAGAAAAATAATTTTCTCACCATAAAAATCGGATCATAAAGGGCACAAGTGGAGAACTCCTTCCTCCACTTGATCTTGAGCTTTCCATATGTTAGGATGATCCTCCAAGCACTCAAAGTAGAATGCCTCCAATTAGTTGCACCCAAGACTAATCCCATAATCCTTACACTATTATTAACTAGATAATAATATAAGTAACCTTAAAAATATTCTAATATTTTATGATTACCACATTTGTAATCTTGAGAATATATTAGAAATTAGGAACAAAATTCCATAAAAACAATTTTATGTTTAGAGAGAAGTTGGAGTATTTTCGTTTCAATGTATGAAAAATGAAGAACACCACCACCAAAAGTGATGAGGGAGGACGGTCAAAAGAGGAGAACATGGGGAGTGAATTTTTGATGTTATTTATGCCCAATAGCTTTTGGCATGGATTAGAGAAAAATTTATGGGAAAGACAAGAGCCAATGAAAAACAATGGCTTGTCTCATGTGTGTCCAATTGTGTCTTGTGCACACAATTCAAGGCACATTTTACACGGTCCAAAATGACCCATTTACGGGTCCATTTTGATTCTTATATTTGTCGCACAAATACGTGTAATTTTATTTTAAACATTGTCTCATGTTTTAAATAATTCCCAATTAGTTTCGTCTAACATCACTCCGCAAATATACGTGTACAACTGCACATATATTTTACGTACCAATATTAATCACATTAATTGATTAGTACAAATTGAATAATTAACCGCTTAATTATTAATTCCTGTCTCAAATAATTTATTATTCAATTATCGCATAATAAAAATAATAATTTCCGTGCCTTGAGTTCAAAACTCGAACTCTCTCTAAATAATTTGTTCGACTACCTTTTAGTCAATTTTAAGGAATTAATTAACTCGTATTGTCATACAATTAATTAATCTTTTCTATTAAGGGAATCGTCCTTTAGGTGTGACCTCAAGGGATCAACTGACCACCACCGTCAAACGACAGTAATGTCAAACTCTAGTCAGCCAATCATTACCGATAAATGTTGGTCAGTTGACTATATATAATAGAATCATCCCAAGCGTATTCTTGTAATGAGATTTAATAATGATATTTAAATCATGTGATTGCACTATTGTTGAGGACACATTTCCCAACACTTCGTACCTCTCCCAAGCCTCATACAAGCTCTCAAGAGCTTGTTGACGGAATCCAGTGATTTGGCTCCTTAAGGTTTGAGTTTTTTTCGGTGGAAAAAACTTTTAATAGAAAGCAAGAGCCAATGTCTCCCAATTTGTGATCCCCATGGCGGTGCGATCAAGGCTATTGATCCATAGCTTTGCCTTGTCCTTCAAAGAGAAAGGGAAAAGTATTTCCCTTATTTGGGCTTGAGTGACGACCGTTTGCCGAATCATGGAGCAATAATTGCAGAAATTTTGCACATGCAAATTGGGATCCTCCAAAGGACTTCCCCCAAATTTCTTCCTCTCCACAAGGCTAATGAAAGCCGGCTTGATCTCGAATTCCGGCGCGGTAATTTGAGTAGTTGTAATACCGGCCGGAAGCATAGTCGCAGTGGGCTTTGAGTGATCGGAAAGTTTCACCATCTTTTTAGTTGGAGATGGTGGTGGTGGTGGTGGAGATGATGAACTAGAAAACTCCTCCTCTTTAAGAGCTTTAAGATCGTCTAGGTAAGACTTTCTAGCATTTTTAACTTGTACGGGAGAAGCGGCTTCTTTCCAAAAACGTTGTCTTCTACGAAAGGTTTTCTCGGGTTTGGAATCCGGTGAAAGCAAATCTCCACTACGAGAAGACCTGGGCATAAGACAACAATCTCTAGAAAATGAAAGTAACGGTCTCAAGGAACAGGTGTTCCCTGTTCCTTAAGACAAAATAAAACAAGATAGCAATCGACAAATATAAACTTAATAAAACCGTGCTCTCCGGCAACGGCGCCAAAATTTGATAGGCTAAGTCGCACACCTAACAAAGATAATTTCCCTAGACACAAATTAATGTAGTAATAGGGGTCGAACACAACACTACGCCAATTAAGACATTCAATAACGGTCAAATAATGCAATTACCGTTTTTAAATAGAAACACGGGACCGTTATTGCAACGACGGTTATTAAATATATACCAGGGTTGAACAAATAACACGCGACCGTTATATAACATCAAGAACCATTGTAAAATCTTTTAAGAAACCGTTATTAAATCTTAAGAACGGTTTCAAATCCGTTGTCGTAGTTTACTATTAACAATGTCTTATCGTTCCAAAACCGTTGTTAAATATTATATATGATAACGGTTCATTTCGTTATCTTATTTGATTGAATGTCAAAATTTAACAACGGCTTTATTGCGTGCAAAACCGTTGTTATATTCATCTGTTGACAATGGTATGTAACCGTTATCTATTTTTATTGATGAAATTTTGACAACGGTTTTACTTAAATAAACCGTTGTAAAAGTTTTGAACTCAACAACAGTTATCGTTCGTTATCTTATATTTTTGGCGGTTTGAATGGGAGGGAAAATATGTCAACGGTTATTTATCTAAATAAAACCGTTGTCAAATAATTGTTTGCAACGGGTTGTTTTTAACCGTTATCGTTTTTAATTTTTTTTTTTAAAATGATTTTAGCTTTGTTCTAGCAAAATTCTTTGAAATGCTATTTTTTTCAAGAATTTGTAGCAAATTCTTTGAAATGCTATTTTTTCAGCTGCTGCTGAAAAATAGCATTCCAGCAGTTGTGGAGTGCAAAAATTCAATCCTGTATCAAAATATTACACCCCGCGATCAATTAAACCCAGTTTAAAAACTGTGCAAACTGGATGATCAACAGCCAAAACACAACTTTCTCAGAAAAACAAAAGAAGCCAATACACAATGGCTCTATATACACACTCATATATAAAGCATGAGAAAACTATTGAGACTCCGCAAATGAAACAACATAACTGGCCAACATATTTCTCATCTGGTTAATGTCTGGCGAATTTTATGGTACTTTGTTGAGTATTAGTGGAAATTACAATTCAAAATGTACATAATCAAAATAGATATAATACATGGAAGTTGATACGGTCGTTTCTGTACCAAAAATAAACCTAAATATACTAACGGAAGCTAGTGATAAGTAGGGTCGATCTCGACAGGGAGGCAAGGTATCTATCTGTAGTCCATCTATTTAAGTCACAAGTGGGGGGTTTTGTATTTGATTCTCTAGACTACTGAAGGTTTAAGGGCAAGAGAAATAAAGTAAGAGCAGTTAAAGCGAGAAAATGTGATAAAAGTGATCAAGTAAAAGAGAGTATGTCAGGATTTCAGTTCACCATGGCAGTCTAACAACTCAATTGCAAATAGCCTAGACAATTTACTGTGAGAAGGGCATGGGAAAGGTCCTTCCGGTCCGCTATCCACCCTAGAATTCCACTAACTTAACTTCCGTCCTCATTAGGGTAGTCTATTGTTCATAGCAGGCCTGTTTAGTCCAATCTTCCGATCCAGGAACAAAGTTAACCAAATTAAAATAATTTAGAAGCATGCATTCAACTAAATTGGTGTTACAGTTATATTGCTATGGGGACATATTCTCACAAATAAATCGTCTAGTCTATTCTCTACATCATCACAATCCTACCATGGATTCCCTAATCCCGATATAGAAGGAATTAGCTACTCATACTACTAAGGGTGTCAACAATAATAATATAGAGTGTACTAATTAAAGACATAATGAAATAACAACGATTATGCATAAACTGATTAGGGCAGAAATAATAAAGAGAGAAAGCAAGAATTAAAGCAAACAAATAATAAGATTAAGATTAAGAAAGAAAGGATGTTTACAATAAAAAGCAATCCGGCGTAAAGATCAATCCACAAAAGCAAAGAGCAAAGGTATGAGATTAAGCAGTAAAGTGTATTAAGAGAAATATTAAAAGGTAAAAGAAGAAGTGTCTATTAAACTAATTACGACTCCGTTATATAGGGAAGTGAAAATTAACAAAACTAAACCTATCACGGGATAAAAATCCCGAGTATAATAGCTAAATACTCGATCGAGGACTTTTATATCACTCGATCGAACAAATCCAAGCTAAAACCTCTCGATCGAGTACTTTAGGTACTCGATCGAACATTTATTAAAAAGGCACTTTCGATCGAGTAGAAAAAGGAGTCGATCGAACACAATAGTACTCGATCGAGTACTTTCCAGCGCACAATTCCTGCTTCGCGCACTGATTTTGAAACGGCTGCCATTTCTTCGTTACTTGGGAAAATAGAGCGTTTCTGGTGGCGATGGAAAGCTAAGAGGACAAGCTTTCATCTCCAATTAGAATCACCGGAAAATAAGTTGTAGAACTAGAGATATGGCTCTTCAAAATAGGCACTAGTAATTTGAAGTTCTTCTTTTGCTCGCCTTGCTATCTTATTTGTTTGCACATCATAATTAGTAGTTTCCAAGCTCCGACTCAACTCATCTCCTAAATGCATGCATAGGGACATGTTTTAGGCTTGATTACGCTCCTTTCCAGTCCATACCTGCAAATAATACAAGACAAACCAAAGTAGACTATTCGGGGAACATTTGTAGCCAAACACCACACAAAATGCATTGAAATGCGTGCAAATGAAGTACAAAATACCTATATAAAATGCACACATTAAATCTCCCCAAACCAAACCTTTGCTTGTCCCCAAGCAAATTAAATGCAAACTAAAGGAACGGATATGAAAACTCAGAGCTAGCTATAAACTATCTATTCGAACCAATTTAATGCAAACAAAAATCAACAGTCATAGCCATAGCAGTCAATACGCAAACGAGTTTTAAGATGTCCATAAATAAAGCTGACTTATCGACCTTGTAAGACCGACAAAATCGGACTCTTACGGATCACTCTTCTCTCATGAAACAAAGGGTGAATATGTATGTAAGAGAGAAAGAGAATACAGTCACTCACCTAAACTGCGACCTACATAACATGCATGCAACAAAAATGATAGACGATTCAAGTACTATACATACATTCCAACCAACAATGTCCGTCACAGCCGAGGGCTTACAAATAGTATGGGAAAGTGAGGCTACAGGTGTGAAAAGGCAAAACAGATTATGGAAATGTGGAGGTAAAGCGTCAAGCTAGTTCCTAAACAAGACCATATAGGACCATCCAAATCTCAACTGACTGAAAATAAAGCACAAGTGCCCTTTATTGGCGCACAACTCACTAACCAAATACACTATCTCCTCAAAAATTTATGAATAAAAACAGAGGAGTGAGACGGTCACAAAATTCCCTTTTTTAATACCGTCTTAATTACACAAACAATCCAAATCAAATTTTTTCTAACTTTTCTTTCTTTTTATTCCTTCTGCCTTACGTGAATTCATCTCTTTTTATTTTTTTTCTTTCATTCACTTTTTTCTCTTTTTTTCTTTTTCATGTTTCTTTTTTTCATTTTCTTCCTTTCTCATTCCTCTACCAGCTCCAACAATACACACGGGCCAAACTCGTAAATGGGTCAAAAAGGTTAAATTTGGCTTCAGTGGAGCTAAATGGGTGAAAAATGTAGAAAGGGAAAATTTGCAAGCACGTCCCTGCATGTGACACCGACCACAAACCCGAATGTATGCAATTGACAAGAAATCGAATGTCATAAATGTGTAAAAATATGAACATGCTATGCAAGGAGTACTACTCTCAATTCCTATGTAAACCGGTCATGAATGTCACCAGTTATAAGGCTCTAAATCTCAGAAATTATAGAGTAGGTTGCTAATTTATCAGGTCAAGTCTATACAGTCAGCTAAATTTGAACAAAAACTCATAGATATGCGTAAGACTCAGCTAATAACTGTCAATAGAGTGCAAGGCTCAAGTAGAAATGATAAGTTACAGTGCAATATCATCACGGAAATCTACCGTTACGACTCAACCTATATGCAAAAATAAACGTGAATATTTTATTAATTTTTGAATATTTTTTATAATTTTTATGGGATTTTGATTTTTATGGAAAAAAACAAGCAATGCATACAGAAATTAAACGTGATAATAGAAATGCAAATAAAAATAAGATGCAGACACAGATATGGATGCATAACCTCCCCAAACCAAACCGTACAATACCCTCATTGTATCCAAAACAGGGAAAGGAAATGCAAACTAAAAAGGAGAGAGAGTGTAGATGCGGTAAACTTACAAGATAACGCGAAGTAGGGACCTCCCCAAACCAGCCAGCAACATGAGAGGTCGCTAAAAGCTCCATAACTGCGTCACAGGAAACGAATCAAACTAGGGAAACTCGATCGAGAAGATATAGCACTCGATCGAGGAACAGAAGCTGTGAAAGTGGTCGATCGAAGGGAAAGAAACCACTCGATCGAGCGGTATCTGCAGACCACAAATGGCGACAAAAACCAAGTCTAAAATTTTTTACAGTCTATGTTTTGTAAACCAATTATTAAGCACACAACAAAACTAAAATATTCGAAAATCAACTAAAAAGAAATTTAAACTTCGGGTTGCCTCCCGATAGCGCTAGTTTCAGATAGGTCCCAGCTCGACCTTCTTTTCTTCATCCACCCACACAAATCAGTGGCCCACGACAAGGCTGTTGACTGAATGAGGTTCCCTCAGCATCCATCAGCTTGACTTTAGGCCTCCATACCATCGCATCAACAGGAGAACAACAACTTATCGCAGCAAATTGGCCTCCACTTTTGGCCCTCTTGCGCGCTTTCTTCTTGTACAGCCTAGCCTCGTCCATTCCCCCGCCTGGGTCATCAATCCACACTGTGCCAGTCTCCAAAGTCAACGCATGATGCCCAGCTTCTGGGTCTATCAACCCATCAGTACCTGCAGAAGAAGTAACAAAGGAATTAACCTTAATTGTATAATCATCGTCCGAAATAAATTTAGACGACCATTTATTATTATCAGCAAAGAAATTACTCGATCGAGCACTTAAGTAACTCGATCGAGGCATTTCTTCAACAATTTTACTCGATCGAGCAACTTGTGTCACTCGATCGAAGGCCATGTTTTTCTCATTGCTCGATCGAAAGCTTTCATCCTCTTGATCGAATACTTCCTCAGGCATTTCACTCGATCGAGTAGAGTAAAGCTCTCGATCGAGTGTTTTAACAGTGGCAGGCGTGACTGCATTATAGCCTTCCTCTTGAACAGTGTTTGCAACATTAGTAGGCATAACCGGCACTTTGCAGGGAATTTCAGTCCGGGCGTGAACAGCACAGACGGTCTCAGGTCGCCTAGAAATTTGCTCGGCCAATACTTGAGCCAACTGAGCTTTAAGTGACTTGATAATGACGTCTTTAGTCTGCATAAATTCTTGCACTTAAAGAGCAAGTGACTTCACTATAGACGTCAACTCAGCAATTTCTTCTTTCTGCTTATTAGGAAGAGGAGTTTGTTGTGACGGCGGCCAAACAAATGAAGATTCTTGGTAGCCTCGTTGCTAAAATGGATTTGGCGGCACATGTGCAGAAGAATGACTGACCTGTCTACGCTGCCTAAACGCATAGACTACATCATCATCAGCTAGACAAATGACAGCTTCGTGCCCCGCAGTACCACATATTTTACAGTGAACCACCTGTTGTGCCGTAGTATGGAGCTGAGGTGAACCACTCCAAGACTGTCTACTCTCTAGCTTGCCAGATCTTGCATTCCGAGCTTCAAACTGTGCTATAATTCGGGAGACACTAGACATCTTGGTAGAAGGGTCAAAGGTACTCAAGCCTTCCCTTTGACGATCTTTCTCCTAGAATCCTGTCTAGGTAGGACCTGTAGGACCTATCAAAACAACACTGAAGGAAAAAGATAAAAACTGCCTCAAGGAATAAATCCCTTGAGGCGGAAGACAGATGAAAATAAATAGATAAATAGGCCAATTGCCTCCCCGGCAACGGTGCCAATATTTGATACGCTCGTTTCTGTACCAAAAATAAACCTAAATATACTAACGAAAGTTAGTGATAAGTAGGGTCAATCTCCACAGGGAGGTAAGGTATCTATCTGTAGTCCGTCTATCTAAGTCACAAGTGGGGGGTTTTGTATTTGATTCTATAGACTACTGAAGGTTTAAGGGCAAGAGAAATAAACTAAGAGCAGTTAAAGCGAGAAAATGTGATAAAAGTGATCAAGTAAAAGAGAGTATGTCAGGATTTCGGTTCACCATGGCAGTCTAACGACTCAATTGCAAATAGCCTAGACAATTTACTGTGAGAAGGGCATGGAAAAGGTCCTTCCGGTCCGCTATCCACCCTAGAATTCCACTAACTTAACTTCCGTCCTCATTAGGGTAGTCTACTGTTCATAGCAGGTCTGTTTATTCCAATCTTCCGATCCAGGAACAAAGTTAACCAAATTAAAATAATTTAGAAGCATGCATTCAACTAAATTGGTGTTACAGTTATATTGCTATGGGGACAGATTCTCATAAATAAATCGTCTAGTCTATTCGCTACATCGTCACAATCCTACCATGGATTCCCTAATCCCGACATAGAAGGAATTAGCTACTCATACTACTAAGAGTGTCAACAATAATAATATAGAGTGTACTAATTAAAGATATAATGAAATAACATAGATTATGCATAAACTTATTAGGGCAGAAATAATAAAGAGAGAAAGCAAGAATTAAAGCAAACAAATAATAAGATTAAGTTTAAGAAAGAAAGGATGATTACAATAAAAAGCAATTCGGCGTAAAGATCAATCCACAAAAGCAAAGAGAAAAGGTATGAGATTAAGCAGTAAAATGTATTAAGAGAAGTATTAAAAGGTAAAAGAAGAAGTGTCTATTAACCTAATTATGACTCCCTTATATAGGGAAGTGAAAATTAACAAAACTAAACCTATCACGGGATAAAAATCCCGAGTATAATAGCTAAATACTCGATCGAGGACTTTTATATCACTCGATCGAACAAATCCAAGCTAAAACCTCTCGACCGAGTACTTTAGGTACTCGATCGAACACTTATTAAAAAGGCACTTTCGATCGAGTAGAAAAAGGAGTCGATCGAACACAATAGTACTCGATCGAGTACTTTCCAGCGCACAATTCTTGCTTCGTGCACTGAATTTCAAACGGCTGCCATTTCTTCATTACTTAGGAAAACAGAGCGTTTCTGGTGGTGTTGGAAAGCTAAGAGGACAAGTTTCATATACAATTAGAATTACCTGAAAATAAGTTGTAAAACTCGAGATATGGCTCTTCAAATTAGGCACTAGTAATTTGAAGTTCTTCCTTTGCTCACCTAGCTATCTTACTTCTTTGCGCATCATAATTTGTAGTTTCCAAGCTCCAACTCAACTCATCTCATAAATGCATGCATAGGGACATGTTTTAGGCTTGATTACGTTCCTTTCCGGTTCATACCTGCAAATAATACAAGACAAACCAAAGTAGACTATTCGGGGAACATTTGTAGCCAAACACCACACAAAATGCATTGAAATGCGTGCAAATGAAGTACAAAATACCTATATAAAATGCACACATCAGAAGTATACAAAATTAAACTCAATTTACGTCTGAAATAGTTTTTAAGTCACACTAACCCGTATCGGAATGGTAGATAGTTTTCTGTTGATAACCTCCCACATGGACAGACAAACGTAAAAGGCGCATTGTTTGTCATCTGGTGCTTTAGGAGACTATTATATAAAGCACACACAAATCAGCTGAGTTAGATAATCGACCTCTCGCAGAAACATTAATTAAATGATACGAGTAATTATAAAGAATACACTTACTAATGGCGTGATAAAATTGGGAACAGCGTTGCTTTCATATTTCCCAAGTGGACATAATCTTTTTTTTGCTTCAAAAACACTAATTCATAAATATACACACATGCCATTTTTATTTGCATATATTTGGCTCAAGTCATACAATAACAAATGACATTATCGAAGGTTGTAAACTTACTCAGTTATCATCCTTACACAACTGTTAGAGGGTTTGCCTTCTCGAGAGTCAATCTAGTACACTGTTTTTGTTTCCACTTGGATTGCCAATAGCTCCCAATGCTTCCTATTCAATTTGGGACATTGAACTGTTAGTTCATTTACACGCATTTAAGCATGTTAATAATAAATTTATAGAACCACAATTAATTACAATAATCACATACTATACATACATATTCTCATTGTAAGGGGCAAGCCATAGTTTTTTGAACGACATCAACTGACGAGCGATATTATTGATTTGTTCTTCGTATGAAATTCTGTGCACAGAGAACGCCTTAGGACTCAAGAATCCATAGGCGTGAATTGGGAACTTCCACTCAGCGATCTGATTATTCAGGTACCTATTACGCCACATGGAACGAAAAATGTTATTGTAATTGATAATTTAAACAAACATCATTATTCGTAAATGGAAACGACTAAATAGTTTTATTAATAAAACTTACTTCATCCAAATCAAAATGTGAACAACATCTAAATTCTCAAGGTTGACAAATTCCATCAGTTGCTTTGGGTCTAGTACGGCTATATCAGCTGCGCCCATAGTTTCCTCTTCAATGTTAATCATGACTACATCCCCTCTAGGTGACTTCTTTACAGCCAGGTTATGCAAAGCCATCAGCGAAGCAATTTTTTTCTTATATTCACACGATTTATAATAAGAATCATAAGCAGGCTTGACTGTAACAACTTCCGTTGACGTAATAGTAATTGTTTTAGCTGCCGCCATGGCTTTGCTTAACTTCTGCAAATATAAATATTAAAGTACTTACGATGTGTTAATATTCGTACCCTAATATATTTAAAGAACGAGTAATAATTGACGTCTGCGTATAGGTACCTAGGGGATGAGAACATTGATGAGGTTGTTAGGCCATTGCACATAAGAGCTCAGGGCTTCTTTAAAATAAGTGATCTCCTCATTAGGAAATGGTACTTTTACTTTCCCCATACTCGTCTTTATATAATTGGGACACTTCCATTTTCCTGCAATTGTGACGAAGGGGTATACCATGAACCTTAACTTGTTGAAGCCGGTCGTAAGCGAACACGTATCCCCTGGCAATAACAACTTTCTGTTTCCCCTGCAAATAGAACAGACGACAAGCCACCTTGCAATTGCCCTACACGACAGCTTTAATCAATTAGTACACATACATTCACTACCTTTAATAAATTTCATAAGTAAAAAACATGTACTGAGATGAATAATTATAAACTAGCAGCTATTATCTTTTTTGGTGTAGAGAAGAACGTCTGATCATCAACTACCTCAATCTCATCCTGTGTCACGGCCTTCCTGGCTTCCTCTTCCTCTTCAACTGCCTGATATCGATCCTCAGCTCCCACCTCAGTCTCCTTTGCCATTTCCTTCTCCCTTGCCATGTCCTCCACGGCTTCCTTTTGTATATTAACACTTGTCCATATAACATGTACTGATTTTCCAAATCATATAACACATTGTATATATATAAGACATAAATTTTATTACCTCCTTTTCCCCCTCCTCCTCCTCCTCCTCCTCCTCCTCCTCCTCCTCCTCCTCCTCCTCCTCCTCCTCCTCCTCCTCCTCCTCCTCTGCTTCCTTTATGACTTCTTGAACCATATCCAACTCTTTTTCTGATGGCTTTTCCCCAGTTTCCAACATTCTCACCATCAACCTGGCTATTTTCTGTAGCTGTGTAGTAGAAATTAATGTCAGCATATATAGTTATAAATTACGTTGGTTCAAATACAGTATTTATAGATTACCTTCTTGGAATCATCACCACTTCGAGTAGTTTTTCCAAAATACTTAGTGATACCAACATACGTCGATACCCCTCTCACACGACCAGGATACTCTGCTTTGCCGAATATGTGACACCCCGCGACAAAGCGAAAAATATAAGTAATAAATTAAAGCAGAATTTGTGATGTTTTAAAAACTTTTAAATTACTAAAATAAAGATTAACACGCGGGCGCCAAAAATGAAATGAAACAAATACAATAATAGGCACACTAAGATTATTACAACCCAAGTCTAGCAAACGGAGAAAAGATGTCCCACGAATAAACATATAAGGGGTTTCTAAACTAGAAGCTAAGGTCCAAGGGTTTAGTTCTCGCTAGCCCACACGTCTTCCCCACATAAGCATCTTCACAACCTGTCATTCATGTAAACATGAATGCCACAGTCAGTGGGGAGTAACTCAAGGTTCTCCCAGCCACAATATGTCGAAATGAACACAACAAAGAACTCAATTAGATAAATCATGTAATATACTTACAAAAGATATGAACATCAAGTTTATATATTTAAACATGTCAATTAAATGAGATGAAATACGATAGATCAATATTAGCATAATGGAGACTCATTATTCATGTGAAATCATTAAATAATATGAAAGATAAGAACACGGTCATTTATGCAAAGGCACGCATTTCCAGGAATTACAACATAGATATGGGATTAGAATCCAAATCATGTGAAACAGTTAAGTAAGGGATCAACCAATGCAAATTACAAGAATAGAAACCGTAGCCATTATTTGGAAAACCACTTAGCAAACATTGCACGGGACGTGGCTACTAATGTCACATTCATACTTATGGCTTGCATCTCACCATAAGAACGGATGGGAACATCAATCCTGACGATCATATCGCAACTAGAGGGCTTATAGCTCACCCCTAGTATCCGATAGAACCAAGACAAACAACACAAGGCATAACTCTTACCTTGAAAGATAAATACCAACATCTATAACCAAGCAAGACCTTTACTACTCATATATAAATATATAATTCCCCTGGTAGGACGACAATGGTACTCCCAAGACTCAGTCCTAGTCTAAGTCTGGCCAGACTCTCGGGGCAGAACGGTCCCCGATTCGACATGCGGCAGAACAGTCCGCATCCAAGACTCGAAGATAGATCGGAAATCGAGAACCCACAATCGGTAGAACAGTCCGAAAGAGGCGGAAAATATGAGCTAAACCCACAATTGGTAGGACAGTTCGAAAGAGGTGTAAAGATAAATCAAGCAATACGGTATAGTATAAAGGCATTATCATAAGAATACGACTCAACCAAGCGATACGAATCAACTTGGAAAGAGACTACTACTACATGAACCGATGATAATCCAAGTGAGACATTTCATGCCAAATCATAATCATGAATATGAATAAGTAACCCATTTGTTCAATATTTGTCACTTGAATAAAAATGTAAACAAACGGAGATGAACCATTTATAATAAGCAAAACAAGCATCCAATTATAAATGACTCAATTTAATTAAATAAGTAGAATAATTCACTCATATTTGAGATACGATAAATAAATGAGAATGAACGGATTAAAAATTCATATTATAGATAACTGAGCCCAATTATTTGGATCAAGAACCCGTCTAAAGCACTCATTTTGGGACCAAAATTTAAGACGGAAAAATAGTTGAATAACGAGTTTCCACAATTAGAAATCAAGAAAGAAAATATATGTAAGGAAACGACATCCACAAATTGTATATAAAACACGAGACGGAAATTAATTGATTCAAATAACCAACTTACGCCGAAAACAATTCATGAAACGATTTGAACATATCATTTGGCAGCACAATACACGGCCTCTATAAAACAGCTATACACGGGTTCTACATGCTGCCATGCACAGCCCAATTCATTCCCGGTTACTACCCCAAAACAGCCATCATTCGACCCTCAAACAACTCCTATAACCACCCTAACAAACACCCAAAACACGGTAACCAAGAGCAGCCACAAGGACGGGCTGTGAACGGCCTATCGTAGTCCCAAGAGCCGTGACAAACAACCCAAACACCTGCCCGAAAAACGTGTCAAGCAAACTCAAAGTTTCTGCCCAAACCGTGTAACCATAGCCAATGCAAGGCACGTTTAAGACGGGTTTTTACATGCAAGAACCAGACGTAAATTAACACAATAATTCCATGTATACAAACAACCAAATTCTATCCAAAAGGTTTCGATTTCGCCGTCCCGAACTAGCCTATTTGAACGCATAAAAACAGTCCCCTCTTGAGCTATACTAAGACCATACTTGAGGCAGATTAAGACGGGAATACGAGTGAGATAAGCAAACATAGACAGTCCCAAAAGGCAACCAGAACCACTCAGAAAACCCGTCCTATAAAACGACATTTTATCGTCCTAAAACCAGCAACAAACAGTCCCAAAATCAGTATTATATTGTCCCAAAGTCGATACTTTTAGCCATACATCAGTCGCATAAACCATCCTCAACAACAACCGACTAAACTACAGGAAACCTATGCTAAACACGGCTTCAAACAGAGTACCTAAGCCGTCTATTCAACTCAAAGTTTCGACCCAACTCAAGGCTGACATTAAAGGTGGTGTTAGGACGGAATTAGCACGACTCAAAGGAAAATAGCACTAATCATTTCCGCTATAAACAGACCAGAAAACAAGCAGTAAGAAGGACGAAATATCGACTCATGTCGAGTAACCTATCACCGTTACCTCATAATTTTCTTCGAATAAATGGCCCCCGAAGCTTGAGTATTCCACTGGGTTTTCGAAACCTTCATCAAGGAGAAAGAACACGATAGGATTGAGACAAAAACCGCAACTTTTATAAGACGGTGAAAGACGAAACCACCACAAGGACGAGACTTTCTTACCTTAAAAGAATGAGGAAGGAAAGAGGGAGCTAGTGGTGTAAAAATCATGGAGTTTGGTTGAGAAATGGAGGGAAATCTGGGTTTGAAAGGACGGGAAAGATGGCGTTGTACGGCTCTGTTATTTGTTGTTGTTGCTGCTTGTTTCGAAAATGAAGAAGACGAAAGAAAGAAAGAGGATGGCAGGGGTGGGGGCGGGACATATAACACACACCACATACATTTTATAATTATATTAATATAAAATAATAATTATAATTATAAAATAATTATATAAAATATATAATAATATATAAAAGAGATATTTAAAGGTAGGGGTAAGAGGGTAGGTGAGCATGTTGTCAATTTCTGGTTGGTCCGGATTAAAGCAGGTACAAAGTGAAATGTGACGGTCTATAGCTAGACGGAAAAATGTCTCGAGTTTATATTAACTTGAGACGGAAACTAATATTATTACTGTCACTATTATTATCCGACAAAAAAAATATGTATACATTTATTCTTATAGAATTTACGCCTCAAAATATAATTTAATAATACGTATTTTTATATAAATGAGCTTTTATATATTACTTTTATAAAAATCGTGTTTGACATAAAATTAATTAAATTAAATAATTTAAAAACATATAATAAAGTGATTAAACGGTTTAATAAATTTTAAATGTCAAAATGGGAAATTCGCGGGTGTTACAATCACCCCATCTTTTAAAAAGTTTCGTCCTCGAAACTTGAAAGTAGAAATGAAAGGTTATATAAAATAAAAATGAAATTTTGGAATCGGTAGTCATAACATTAAAAGGTTACTTATCGTAAGAATTAAAATTATTTCAAAAGTTTCAATTAAAATTTTCCAATAGAACCAGGTCAAAAGGCAAATCATTTGTATAATTCAAAAATCAAAATACTTTCAAAAATGTTAATGAAGAGTTTTCGAAAGTGTAAGTCTCATTCATGGAACGAAATTGCTCTTGTCGTGCACACAAGAACGCTAACTTTCCAAGTCAAAGACAAATTTAAAACAAAAATCATTCGCCGACAAGCGTAGAACAAGTTATCAAACGTCTCCAATAACGAGTTCTATCATCCGATCAACGTTAAAATCAAAAGAGAAAGGTAATTTACTTAAATTTTCTCTTGCAAAAGCCAAAATAGAAATGAAGATTTCACTTTTAAACTTAAAAAGGAGTCAAGTTCCTGAAAATATGATATTAAACTTTGTCAAAGAAATCATAAATACATCAAAGTTAACATAAATTGGATAAAACTTAAAGAAATCTCGGGTTTAGCAATTAAAATCCTGATAAACAAGTTTATACTCAAGGAACAAACATGGAATTAAATAAATTTTCATTTTCAAATCTTTAAAATAGGTAAAGCTTTGCAAAAGTAACATAAACTTTTAACAACGAATCAAAACTGGTAGCTTGAAATGTTTAGAAATTGTACGAAAAGGAAGATAACTTAGACATCATAAAAAAACAAGTACGCTAAGAGAATCCAAACTTAACTAACAAAAAGAGCTATGATGAATTTCATAGGGTAAGAATTGAAGTCAAGTCAATAAGAATGTCAAAGGTAGAGTTTTTATAGGTCACTAGCATCAAACTCAAGGGAGGAGCAAGATGAAGCGAGGAAAGGCGGTATGAACTGTAACTGATACGATATTGATTGCTGAGGAAGTTAACTTAGATTTGGAGCAGTTAAATGAAACAGTCCCGCGGACTGTTCAGATCCATCAGCTATTTGGTGCCAAGTCCGAGTCAGCCAAAGGAGTCGTGTGTTTACTTGGGCTCCAAGTATAGTCTTACCTTGGACGCCAAGCAACAAAGACCGAGTGTGGAGAAGCAAGGAAACGTGCATAGGCAAGCACAAAGTCGGTTGCCATATCTTTCCTTATTTAAGTTTTCCTAATTAGTAGTCTATCCGGTTTTAGGAAAGTTTCCAATTTTCTTAAAATCTGGTTTAGTTAATTATTTCCTAGTTGTTATTTCCTTTAATTATTTTCCCTAAAAGTATTAGGATTATAATAAGGCAAATTAGCCATAGCCTATGTCGAGTAAGATTAGGGAAGTCGATTGTTTCCTTAAGTCCTCTAGGAGTCGGTCTAGCTTAGTATATATAGGGAGCTATTGTATCCTTATTTCACATCCAAGAATTATCAATAAACTTGCAAAGTTTTCGTTTACATTGTGTAAGCATAGGTTCGACGAGTTTCGTTCCGAATTTCGTTATTGTTTGACGCGTTTTCGAACATTAACACGAGTTATAATCAATAGGTCTTGATTATAATTCACCATTGGTTGAGCTATAGGTCTAGCTCAAGCAAATATCCTTTTATTTTCTTGTTTCGTTTATATCACAAAAACACATAAAAATTACTAAGTTCTCGTTCTCAATCGATACGTTCAATAAACCGTTCAAATCTTATAAATCCGACAATCGACAGTCTTCAAAGACTGTTTCAGTTTTTTTGTTAATTCCGCTGCAACTCTAACGAATCTTATTCTTTTGAGTAATTTTCGTATCATTTGGCATCAGAGAACAGGTTTGTTGATCCAAGACGGTGATTATGGATTTTAATGATCCAAATTTTCTTCAAAATCTCCAAGAGGCTTTAAAGAACATCAACTTTACCCTAGGACAACGTATGCAACCACGGAGAGAACCGGTCAAGTACATGGATGAGTTCAAAATCAATGAACTTCCAGAGTTTGTTGGTGGCACGGATCCCGAGGAATATTTTGAATGGGAAAGACAGATGGAGAGGATGTTCGACTTCAAGGACATTGATGATGAGAAGCGTTGCAAATATGCAATCTTGAAGCTACGCAAGAACGCATCTTTATGGTATGAAAGTTTGAAGGCTGCTAGGGCACGTGAAGGGGAGGAAAAGCTAGCTTCGTGGGAGTCTTTAAAACGTAAGCTGCGAAAGAGGTTTGTTCCCAAAACTCATAAGATTGATTTATATCGTAAATTGGCTGAATTAATGCAAGGGAGCTTGAGTATTGCCGATTATATTGCTGAATTTGAAAGAATAACCCTTATGAGTGAAGTAGAGGAGATTGAGGAACAAAAGATGGCTCGTTTCTTTCGAGGGTTAAACCTTAATATTGCTCATGCGGTCGAGATGCACCCTTATTCTTCTTTCGATATGTTATATGATCTTTGTATCAAGGCGGAAGGGCAAAATAAGACTAAACGTGCTTATGTGAGTAACTCATCGAAAGTTAATCCTTGGAGTAAACCTGATTTGTCTAAGAATATGGGAGCTAGTTCGAGTTCTAGTTCAAAACCTCTGTTCCCGCACACCGATCACTCAAACAGTCCCCTAAGACTGCTCGTACGCCTAAAGAAAAGAGTTTGGCTACTGTTCGTTGTTTTAAGTGTCAAGGTTTTGGACACTTTCAGAATGCTTGTCCTAACAAACGAAATATTACATTGCGAGAGGTCGTGGATGTTCGTGATGAGTTATTTGAAGAAGACAACGAAGATGGGTTGTTTCTATTGAATGAAGCCGAGGAGAGAGAGGTGGATTTTGAGCCTTATGAACCACCTATGTATGATACTAATCTTGTTCTACGACGTACTTTGCAAGCTAATACAGAGCCTATTACAACGGAGCAACGAGACCAGATTTTTCATACAAAGTGTCAAGTGAAAGACAAGTGGTGTAGTGTGATTATTGACGGAGGAAGTTGCACGAATGTGGCTTCAACGGAGATGGTAGAAAAATTGGCACTCGTTACTATGGTACATCCTAAACCTTATAATTTACATTGGCTTGATGATGGTAGCAAGGTGAAAGTTACAAGGCAGGTACGTGTTGGTTTTACAATGGGTTCTTATAAGGACGAGGTGCTTTGTGACGTTATTCCTATGGATGCTTGTCATATTCTCTTAGGACGTGATGTGACCATAATTGGCGCATATTTAGCCCCCGAATTACCATTGTTTCCATGCTTTTTAGTGCCTATTTGGGTCATTTCTTATCTTTAGTTCTTTGTTTTGCATATTCTTTGAGATTTTGATCCCTTGGTAGGAAAGGAGTAAGAATCTTGCATTTTCATGGCAAAACGAGGCTAAATTGATTGTATTCAATGACCAAGCATCAAGGAGAGACAAGACTAGAAGGCCTTTGTACATATCATAGTAGAAGAACAATGTTGAGAAAAGGATCCTTGAGTCCCCGAGGAAATCCCAAGGAATTTATGAAGAAAAGGGAAGAAAAAGAAGAAGAATTGAAGTCGACCAACAATCCGAACGGATTGTACCAAATCCGCCCGTCCGTCCAGCCCAATCCGAGCGTCCCACCTTGGAATCCGCTCGGATTCCCCAAAGACAATCCGAGCGTCCCTCTCTTGAATCCGCTCGGATTCCTCACCAGATCCGCCGTCCCGACTCCAATCCGCACGGATTTCAAGATGAAGAAAGACGTTTTTCATTCTTCAAGCTACGAAAAGAGAAGCCCTTCTCTCAGAAAATACCGGCTTTTCCTTGCTCAACTTAAAAAGTGTAATTACTAGTTTAGCCCTTAGTTAACCCTAATGCATCCTCCCTAATTTTCACTATAAATACCCCATTAGGCTAATTAGAGGAGCATGTTCTTCTTATCAATAATTAGTGTAGTTAATATCAATCAAATCTCTCTTTAATATTGTAATCAAGTATTAATCAAGTTTTAATCCAAGTTTTAGTTCTTTAATCTCTCTCTTGTTCTTCCTTTATTTTGGGTAATTGAAGATTATTTGGGTTATTATTGGGAGATTGACAACCTCTCAATCTAGGATTCAAGTACTTCTATTATTCTTGCTTTATTATTGGAATCATTAGTAGGTATAATCTCTTAATCCCTTTTTAATTATTGTTAATTACTTTCATTTATTCATCATGTTTCATTATGTTAGTATGATTGACAACCTTTCTAGCATGATCAATATGATAATGAGTGAGTAGTCTCTTAGCTAGGGTTTAATGGGTGATTAGGGGAAACCAACATGGGAAATGATTCATGCTTAAATTAATATGCTTTCATATCTTATTTGCTTGCTTGTTTTGATCTTAATACATGCACATGTTATATTTGATGAAATGCTAAGCCTATGAATCCTTGCATTTACTATCATCTTCTATCCTTTCAACTTGACTTGTAAGACATAACCCAACTCGAGACTTGTTAGACCATGCATGTGTTGAGTAGGAAAGATTAAGTCGACTTGTAGGTGTTGTACAATCTAATCGATTCGGCTCCGGGACCCAAACTTTCCTAGGATTATAAGATATAACCCAACTCAATCCATCACAACAATAATTGCTTGCTTATAATTTGAGAACATGTTTGTATGATCATATCCCATGACTCCCCTATGAACCCATGACACCCTAGTGCCTTTAATCAATTGTTTACACCCCTTATTTTATTCATCTTGCTAGTTTATTTTCATTGTTATTTTAGTTTAGTAACCTTCTACATCAACCCAATTTGTGACACCCCTAGACACTACTAGTTACAATAGAATTCTCATTTCAATACCCGTCCCTTGGGATCCGACCTTTACTTGCCTCTTTACTAATTGTAGAGTTGTTTGTGGAGTATAAATTGTGTTTTGTATCGACCATTGACCAACGACCACATATGCTTAATTGTGAACACGAAATGGCCTCGATCAAAAATGGTGCCGTTCTTAGGACGGTGTTTAATTGATTTAAGATTTCTTTTACTGTTTTTAGTTGTGTCTTTTTCACCTTGGGGAAGTAAAACTCCTCAAGGTTTGTTCTAATTGTTTTCGAGTTGTTTGATATTTTGCATGTCTAGAAGGTTACAAAGAGATTTGTTACCTTTTGACCGTGAAATCGAAAGAACCTTGACGAATAATAGGAGACTTGTTAGGAGGAATTTGGGAGGTGTTGGTGAAGTTGTTCAACCCACTAGTGAGTTTGTCAATCCTTTCGCAATAGAAGGAGAAGAAAACCCATTAAACAATACCACACAAAATCCACCTACAATGCCTAAATTCTCGTCACACTCTATACCCACCGAGGAGGATCTACCAAATGGTACTCCTACACCGCAACATCTCACCGGTAATTTTATTGCCAAGTCCGCCTTCATCCAACTAGTTGAGAGGAGCCAATTCGGGGGAATGCCTAGTGAGGACCCTCATTCTCATATGGAAACCTTTTGCGATTATTGTGAAGCTATCTCTCAAACGGGCGTGACTCAAGACCAAATAAGATGGGTCTTATTTCCTTTTTCGTTAATCGGCACCGCAAAGCAATGGTTGAAGGGCCTTGATAAGGCCACCCTTGGAATAGATTCTTGGAAGAAGCTAGCTCTAGCTTTCTACAAAAAATTCTACCCACCGGAAAGACTAACATGCTAAGAGCTCAAATTACGGGTTTTAAGCAAAGGGATGAAGAATCTTTGTATGAAGCTTGGGAGCGGTTCAAAGGTATTTGTCGCTCATGTCCTCACCATGGACTTAGCGAATGGTTTTTAGTGCAACAATTTTGGAATGGTTTATATGAAGATTCAAGGAACATTCTCAATATGGGATCAAATGGAATGTTCACCGAAGTTGATGACAATCAAACATGGAACAAGATTGAGGAAATGGCGGTCCATAATTCACAATATAGTAGACCTCGCAAGGCTACTAGAGGAGGAAAGTATGAAGTGGACTCCGTTACTCAATTGGGTGCTCAACTTAGTGCTCACATTGACACAATCAACTTGAAGTTTGAACAAGCTATGGCTAGACTTGAGGAAAACTCAAAATCATCAAAGCATCATGTCAATGCCATGACGGCATCCTCATCAATCCCAAGTGGGATATGTGAGAATTGTGGAACTTTGGGTCATGACTCAAGTGAGTGTAGGGGAACAACCGAACAAGTTAATGCTTTCCAAGCTTACAAAAGTGGCACCCCTTATTCAAATTTTTACAATGAAAACACCAAGTTTCATCCAAATCTCTCATACAAAAGCCAAAATGTTCAAAACCCTCAAACAACATACACTCCACCACCCATGAGAAATCAAAATCAAAGACCCTTTTACAATCAAAACCAAGGCTACCAAAACCAAAATCCATACAATCACCAAAATGACCAAGGTTTTGATGTCCAAAAAGCGGTCCTCCAAATGCAAAAGAATCAACAAGAATTTTTCACCCAAATGCAAAAAGATAGCCAAGCAAAAGACACCACCATCAACAACATTCTAGCTCACACCAAGATGTTGGAAACACAATTGACTCAACTAGCATCTTCAAGCTCACAAAGACAAAAGGGGCAATTACCACCTCAAAGTAATCCCCCTAGACATGAAACGGTTAGTGCCATTCACTTGAGAAGTGGTACAAGATATGAAGCACCGAAGGAGCAAGTTGAGAATGAAGTTGTGAAAGCTAGTGAAAAGGAAGAAATTGTGCAAAGCCCCAAAGAAAGGGAATCATCAAAAGAAGAAAGTTCAAAGAAAAATGAAGACAAGGCCAAAGAGAAGGAGCCCATTGTGATTAGACTTCCTTTTCCAAGTCGTCAAGCCAAGCCCAAATTTGATGATCAACTTGGAAAATTCATGGAAATTGTGAAGAATTTAGAAGTCTCAATTCCTTTCACGGAATTAATCAATCATGTTCCGGCCTATGCGAAGTACATGAAAGATATCCTCACAAAGAAGAAGTCGATCCGGAAACTTGAGACTATCGCCTTTACTAAGGTGAGTAGTGCAATACTTCAAGGGAGTTCACCTCCAAAGTTAAAGGATCCGGAAGCTTCTCAATACCGTGTACCATTGGCGACACGACGATCAACAAAGCCTTATGTGATCTAGGGGCTAGTGTGAGTGTCATGCCATACTCGGTGAGTAAAAGGTTGGGAATGGGAGAGCTTAAATGCACTAATATCACTCTTCAAATGGCCGATAGATCGACGAAGACACCATTAGGGATATGGGAAGATGTCCCCGTGCGAATTGGGAAGTTTTTCATCCCGGTGGACTTTGTCATTGTTGATATGGAGGAAGATTCCAACATTCCAATCATCTTAGGAAGACCTTTCCTACACACCGCAGGTGCGGTGATTGATGTGAAACATGGAGAGCTCACTCTAGAAGTGGGAGATGAAAGCATAACTTTTAATCTTGACAAGACCATGAGAGCTCCTCGTTTACATGAGCCATGTTTCATGATTGACCATTATAGCCGAAAAGATGAAAGGAAGAAATCGGAACTCCAATGGAGGAAGAAAATTGAAGATGCTCCATTCAAAGAGCAAGTGAATTGTGACAAGGAGAGCTTGCAAAGCTCATCAAAATCAACCAAGGAAGAAGAGGATGGCCTCATTGGCCAAGAGAAGAAATTGGGAGAGTTGTCTCCATCTAAGCAAGAGATTTTCAATGATCAACTCAATGAAGTTTGTGGTCTTTGGGACGACGAATTTGAAGGGATCTTTAATCCCTACATTGGGCATGCCATCGATCATGATCAACAACAAGGACCACGGTCTATTGAGGACCTCTACCATAACAATGAACAAGCTTTTGACTACTTCTTCAAGGTGTTGAGCAACATCAACAACACCTTGAACATGCCCCCTCGACATCTCATCAAGAATGAGAGTTTGGTGGAGTCCTCCCTAAACCACCACTTGTAAATATTTCTAACTCCCTAACTTACATTTCAATTTTTGTATTGCATTTTTGTCATTTTTGGATTTTTATTTACTTTGATCAAAATAATTGTCATGTAAGAGAGAAGTGAGGGAGGGACTAACGATTTCAATTGATGTGTAGTGCTTTACCTTAGTGTGGGGATGGCAATTGCCTAGGCTATTCATGCCTTAGTAGTGCCCCCACAATGAAGAACACAAGATTTGAAAGAAGAATGAAAGAATGATAAGGGAAATGCATTGTGCACGAATGAAGTGAATCCGGGTACAAAGGACTGAGATCCGAGCGGATTCTTGAGAATCCGCCCGTCTCTGCAAAAAATCCGAGCGTCCTGCCGAGAAGACGCCCGTCTGAGCCGAAATTGAAATTGCAAATTTCTTGATCTGTTGAAGAATCCGAGCGTATTTCGAAAGACGCCGTCTCACGAAATCCGTCCGTCTTTTATACAAGACGCCCGTCTTCTGTGAAGAAGAAAACAAAGAAAAATCTCTCGGATCAAATCCGTCCGTCCTGCACAAAATCCGCCCGTCCCTCAAAAAGAATCCGAGCGGATTTCCCAGAATCCGCCCGTCTCTAGGCGGGATTTTGAAAATTTTGAAGCTGCAGAATCCGCACGGATTGCGCCCAATCCGCACGGATTGTCCCTGCGTCCTGAAATTGTCGACTTCTTCAAATACCCACCCCACCTTCATTCATTCATTCATTCACTCACAAACACTACCCACAACATCAAAACCCTCATCCTCTCCATCACAAAAACAAAAACCCTCAACAAAATCCACCAAAATCAAATCAAACCATCCTTCAAACAACAAATCAATCACTCCATCTTCAATAAAAATCAAAACCAAGAACAAATTCTTCAACCTTTGAATCGATTTTTGATTTCATAAAGGCAAAGCCTTTCACCTTCAAATCGATTTGGGCATTCTACAAATTGAAGATTTTTGATTCTTTTCTTGGTTAGTTCATCAAATGGCAAGGACAAAGGGTGCAACAAAGGCAACAAAGGCACCAAAGGCAAAGGCTCTCTCTCAAAGGCAAAAAGCTCTCCAAACAAAGAAAGCTTTGGCAATGGTGGTAGCAACACCAACCTTGGAAGTGCAACAACAACAACAACAAACTTCTATGGGAGCATCACCTTCTACTCCGGTAATCGATCAACTCTTGCATTATCCGGAGGTAACTTTTATTTCCGATACCCATAGAAAGACATTTGCCAAGTTTGCTATGAAATCAATTCAACCCACCAAATTCATATGTAAAGATGCTTTGGAGAAATTGGGTGTTCTTGAACAAACAAAAGTCTTTTTCAATGCCATGGGTTTGAAGAAATTGTTTGAAACAAAGGAAGTAACATACCCCTCCCTTGTCTTAGAATTCTTAAGTTCTTTAAAAGTGACCAAAATTGAGAATAGGGAAAATCTTGAGTTTCGTCTAGCTAACACTAGTAGACGCATTACCTTTCCGGAATTGGGTGAAATTTTGGGTCTTAGCGATGAAGAGAAATATTATAAGCAATATGGGAAGTATGACCCCGAGCCTCTTTGGGAGGCAATCTCCGGGAAGAAATTTGATGATTTTCATGCTTGTCGTGCTCTTTTGGTCCATCATCCGGGCATAAGAGTATGGCACAAAGTTGTGGGAAATACCATAATTGCTAGGAAAGACACCAATCATTTCACAAGACTTGATTTTATTCTCCTTGAATCGGCTTTGAATATTGGAAGAATTCATACCAAGCCTTACAATTCTTTGAGGCTATTGGTTGATAGATGGCTCCATGTTGATAGTGGGAAGAAGGGTACAACCGTTATTGTTAATGGCGGCCTAGTCACGGTCCTAGCCAAGCACTTTGATCCTAATTTCAATAAGGATAGCAAGTACAAGGCAAAGGAAGGTGGCCATCTTATTGATATGTCTATCATGATTAACAAGTTCAAGTGGGTTGCTCACAATCCCCTTGACACCAAGTATGGGTGGCTTACTAGTGAGGCTCGATCATTCACTTTACCCGCGAAGATTTGTCGTCTAAGTGTCCACCGGACCAACTATTTACTTCCCCTATCCGAAGAAGCCGAGTACATCATTCAACAACAAAAGGGTGATCATGAAACTCCCTCCTCTTCCATTGTTATACCGCCTTACCCCTTTGTGTATGAAGAGTTCAAACCGCAAGGAGTTGAAATTGGGAAAGACTATGTCACTCTTCTTATGCAAGCCATGCACAAGCAAGCTTATGAAGATCGGAAGAATGCTTATTTGGCTCAATATCCTCCCCTCTTACATCTAGCTCGGCAAGGACTCCTTGATCCATCTTGTCCTTTGCCTAGTTGGGCGGATAAGGAAGCCTTGTTTCCGGGTGCATCTAGGGACGTGGTGGAAGACAATGAGGTTGTTGGAAATGGTGAAGATGATGATGAGCAAGATGATGGAGAAAGAGATGAAGAAAGTGCCAAGGAAAGTGGCAATGTGACCGCTTCTCATGAGGGAAGTGGTGATGATGATAGCATGATGGAAGACTAGCTTTGGAGACTCCTACACTCCCATGGTTTGTCTATATCTCTTTGTATTTTATTTCATTTTGATCATTGTTGGTTTAGTCCTAGCAACATCAAAGGACTCACACCTCGGTACCATTGAGGTGTTCTCTTTATTGTTCCCATTTGTAAAATCCAAAATGACAATCTAGTTTCATGCATAGCATAGTGTGTGCATGAACTATACCCATCCTTGACATTAGCAATAGTGTCTTATTTGGTTTGGGGAAGTTAATGCATACACAACGGGAGGTAATCTAAATTATCCTCTCCGTCATAACAAAAACCATGCATCATGTAGTATAGCTTAGTGTAGAATTGCATTTAGTATAGAAATCATGCATCATCTTTGCATAATTTCCATCATTTTGGCCATTGAGGACAATGCCCATATTAGTGTGGGGATGGGAATTCTAACACTTAACTTTTATTCAAAAACCCATAAAAATTGAAAAATTTCAAAAATCATAAAAATTGAAAAAAAATTGAAAAACCAAAAACAAGTTCATTTCCTTTGTATATATTGTCTTGTATATATTGTGTTTGTTTATCCTTGTTCACTTTGATTGACTACGCCACATCCGAGACATGAGGATATTGAAGACCGCATGGTATGATCTTTCCAATCTCCTTTTTCCTCTTTATGTTAATGACTATGTGGCTTTATTTTGATTGATGCGGTAAAAACAATGTGAACTTAGGACTTGCATTTAGATTATATGTCATATTAGTTGGTAGAATCATTTGCATTAGGATGTTTATATGGTAGTTGCATCATGGCATGTAGTTTGCATGTTAGAAAAATTTTGCGAAACCGTCTATTTGGGAAGCTTGACAAGTGTATATAGGCCCTAGTAGATGCTTTTTATTCTTAAGACTTTGCTTGTTAGAATACTTGTAAAACACCCTAGGATGTGTCATGCTAGTATCCTTTGACCCATGGTTTAAGGCCTAGTCAAGAGTACCTTGTGGTGTGATAACTCCTTGGCTACCGTTTATTCCAAGGTGACCATTGAAACCATGCATACTTCCATCATTCATCCATGTTCTACCATACATTTTTGTCATCAAAGGGAATGGGCACAAAAACAAATCAATTTGAGTTCAATGAAATGAAAAGTGAAAGAAAGTTTGCAAAAATGCATCAAATGAAAAGAGGAGCAAAAATAGACTCCTAAAGCTTCAAATACAAGGCACCCTCGTTACTAATTGGGGTGACTTTGAAAATGTTCAAAAAGAAATGCAAAAAGTTGTCAAGTATTGAAATGCCAAAAATCAAAAAGAAATGGCAAGAAAGTGTTCTCAAATGTCAAATGCCAAATGAAATTGGGGGGAAAAACAAAAATGAAAGCAAACTCCCAAAGTGAAACTCAAAAATCTATCGATCCCTTTATCCATCGTATCCATTTTTGTGCATGGTAGAGAGGGGACGACCCTTCTTCTTGTCTAGGCAAGAGGGGGAATTCCGCGATCCTCCAGTGTTTCTAACACCATAGGGAGTCTACTCTTGACAAAAGCATTTAACGATTGAGGACAAAGGTACCTTAGCTTGACACATTTTGGAGGTGATTTATTGGTATCCTTCTAGGCCTAGTAGTTTGAACAAATTGCATCTATGAAGGAGTGTGTACCCTTGAATTGCTTCCCTTGTAGATAATTTCCGCCACTTAGATGAGGAAAGTGGCTATTCTTTTTGTAGATGCCTCCATTATATGATTTTTTGTGCTTAATGTTTGGATGTGTCGCCATTTTGGCAAGACCCACCTTGCCTTGCAAGAAGGCATCCTACCTCATGGTTGTCTTGTTGTGAGTTGAAGGGGCGGAGTGAGACCCGCTAATTGTCTCATATCGGCTATTATTATTAGGTTAGGTTAGTATTGGTCCTAGTCTTTGTCACCTCTTTACTCGGGACGAGCAAAGGTTCGGTTTGGGGATATTTGATATGACCATAATTGGCGCATATTTAGCCCCCGAATTACCATTGTTTCCATGCTTTTTAGTGCCTATTTGGGTCATTTCTTATCTTTAGTTCTTTGTTTTGCATATTCTTTGAGATTTTGATCCCTTGGTAGGAAAGGAGTAAGAATCTTGCATTTTCATGGCAAAACGAGGCTAAATTGATTGTATTCAATGACCAAGCATCAAGGAGAGACAAGACTAGAAGGCCTTTGTACATATCATAGTAGAAGAACAATGTTGAGAAAAGGATCCTTGAGTCCCCGAGGAAATCCCCAAGGAATTTATGAAGAAAAGGGAAGAAAAAGAAGAAGAATTGAAGCTGACCAACAATCCGAACGGATTGTACCAAATCCGCCGTCCGTCCAGGCCAATCCGAGCGTCCCACCTTGAATCCGCTCGGATTCCCCAAAGACAATCCGAGCGTCCCTCTCTTGAATCCGCTCGGATTCCTCAGTCCAGATCCGGCCGTCCCGACTCCAATCCGCACGGATTTCAAGATGCAAAGACGTTTTTTCATTCTTCAAGCTACGAAAAGAGAAGCCCTTCTCTCGAAAAATACCTGCTTTTCCTTGCTCAACTTAAAAAGTGTAATTACTAGTTTAGCCCTTAGTTAACCCTAATGCATCCTCCCTAATTTTCACTATAAATACCCCATTAGGCTAATTAGAGGAGCATGTTCTTCTTATCAATAATTAGTGTAGTTAATATCAATCAAATCTCTCTTTAATATTGTAATCAAGTATTAATCAAGTTTTAATCCAAGTTTTAGTTCTTTAATCTCTCTCTTGTTCTTCCTTTATTTTGGGTAATTGAAGATTATTTGGGTTATTATTGGGAGATTGACAACCTCTCAATCTAGGATTCAAGTACTTCTATTATTCTTGCTTTATTATTGGAATCATTAGTAGGTATAATCTCTTAATCCCTTTTTAATTATTGTTAATTACTTTCATTTATTCATCATGTTTCATTATGTTAGTATGATTGACAACCTTTCTAGCATGATAAATATGATAATGAGTGAGTAGTCTCTTAGCTAGGGTTTAATGGGTGATTAGGGGAAACCAACATGGGGAATGATTCATGCTTAAATTAATATGCTTTCATATCTTATTTGCTTGCTTGTTTTGATCTTAATACATGCACATGTTATATTTGATGAAATGCTAAGCCTATGAATCCTTGCATTTACTATCATCTTCTATCCTTTCAACTTGACTTGTAAGACATAACCCAACTCGAGTCTTGTTAGACCATGCATGTGTTGAGTAGGAAATATTAAGTCGACTTGTAGGTGTTGTACAATCAATCGATTCGGCTCCGGGACCCAAACTTTCCTAGGATTGTAAGATATAACCCAACTCAATCCATCACAACAATAATTGCTTGCTTATAATTTGAGAACATGTTTGTATGATCATATCCCATGACTCCCCTATGAACCCATGACACCCTAGTGCCTTTAATAAATTGTTTACACCCCTTATTTTATTCATCTTGCTAGTTTATTTTCATTGTTATTTTAGT